>NC_139344.1:463136030-463693530 GCF_055883805.1 Amblyomma maculatum | reverse complement strand
TAGAGATTTCGACAGTCCGGGGCTCTTTATCGTGCACTGACATCGCACAGCATGATATAACAAGCATCAACTGGGTTGGATAATTTGTAATATATTCTGATGACGCCGCCTTGTTGTTTTGTAGTCAGAGTTACGATTGCCCAGCAAAATAACAAACAAAACTCTCAGCCATTTATTATTACGGAGCACAATAAATTTCCTACAACTAAACAGCAAAAAAACACAGACAGTAATTTTCACTCGAAGACAGTCTACAATGACAATAAGTATTAATTTGTCTATTGGTTACTAAACAACAGAAGTCGTTGATACAATTAAAACACTATGTGTATATTTTCAAAACATATGTTCAGGGATGTCCATGTTAATAACGTAATTTCTGGAATTTCAAGGACCGTTGGTATACTAGCTAAATTCAAATATTTCTCAACACCTGTTAAACTTTGTTTACTTCGTTATTTATGTGAAATTTTAAATACTGTTTTCATGTTTCGCCTAACACTACATTCACAAATTTAGGTCAAATTCATACTTTAAAAAAAAAAGAAAGCTGTTCGATTCATTGTAGGTGTGATGGCAGCTGCAATTTGCAATTAGCGGATCTGCACGAATCAGGCTGAGAATTATGAGGCTCTTGAATGATTGGGACCCTTTCAAGATAGGGATTTTGAATATATTTAGAAATGTCATGAAAAACAAAAGACCCAAATCACTCCTTCAGTCAAGAATTAAACCACCAAATGATTCCTTCCTCGCTTATGAAGAAGCGATGGAGTCTTCCCCGCGTCGCCGAAGCCGACATTACCGAGGAACCAAGGTCAACTTGCTGATGCCCGGTGTGTAAGACCAACTATTTGGTGAGCTTCTACGCCAGCCATTCAAAAACTCTTGTAGGGACTTCTCGGCCCGTACAAAATCCTTCTACGCATCGGAAAACTCGACTACGAAGTCATCCCCGACGGCACGACCAGATCGCAGCGGTACAGGTATAGCGCCCATGCAGAACACGTGCATGTGCTCCTGAAGCCCTATTACGCGCGGTAAAGGTCACTGATGTTTAATTTCTGGTATTTTTTACCTCTCTCCGCTTAGTTTGTAAGCATCGAAGTGATGTCGTTTAAGAGTAAGATGTTGTAAATCCGCGAACCATTCAAATGTTTATTAGTTGTTCTTCGTCTTCCGCCGGCATGCTTCCTTATCACTATGAATGTGGCGCACGGAACGATTTGGTACTCTTTGTTTACATGCATAGCGGGTATCAGCTTTATCATTTTCTTTGGCGCGCAAGATTCGACGAGATGCATGTAGAATCGTTCCAGCCACTGGTGTATCTTTCCTCTATGTTCGAAGTTGTGCTAGTCAGTTTAGAGTCTTTGCGAGGTGTTTCTGGGCCAACATTAAATTGAGCACTAACCAGTTCAACGGGCAATCGAAATTCAACGACTGCTGAGCACGGTTGCTGCTATCGCCGGCGCCGAGTTGCGTAATTCATTTGATGACGCAAGTCAGCTCTATAAAGAGTTTATTTCAGCGAAATAAAAGTCAGTTCGATCATTGCCTTCGTTATCGTCGCTACCACGTGACAATATCACTGTACCGCTTCAATGTCACGTCACAACACGATTCATGTTCAAAATGAAGGTTTCACACTAATTATCAAATAGTCGCAAACGAGGGCTGGCCCTTATTCAAAGAAACTATGATCTAGTTCAATTTTTCATTTCCGGTTCTCTATTATTTTCTAAACAACCAATTTAAATATAATGGCAGTTACTGGTATGAAAGGCCTCCACAAGGGCTTCTTTGTTCTCGGTTTTCATTTGCCCCATAGGTGATGGTGACATTGACTAGGGAAGAGACGTAGTCCTTGGTAGTCTCAATGAAGTAGGCGGGGCCGTAAATGTTGTCACCGAGACTAATTTCACACCGAGATGTGTCTGCGTACCTGCAAATATTTGAGCGTTACAACCACAAAAAAAAAAACGAAAACTCTGAAGTAGCCGCCTGGTAGGCGAATACATAAAGCGTACTTACCCTTTCTTTTACTCGTGTCTCGCCATCGTGTTTGGGAGGCCATGTTCATACTCTGAATTGAGTCTGTTTGAGTAGACGCTGCGGTCATCCCAGAATTGCGCTCGACCACATTTTCATCCTGTAGAGTAATGCGCATATTGGATCACACATTGGGGATGATTCCATGGGCAATGTGAGACCCATTGAGTTAAATTCAAACTATTTTGGTCACTGACTTCCCCCCACAGAGAGGTAAGCAAGTCTGTTGCGGCGTTAGCAGCCAAAATGTTGGTCGTCAGATTAAAGACGCATCGCCGATCTCGGCCACGCTGAATTTAAGGCGGAGAAAGGACACTCCAAATTAGGAGCGAGGACCATCTTTAAAACCTTGCACATTGTAAAATCTATTTACATGGATAGAAACACTACACATAACTCTTGTGGGATTAATGATTAGAAAGAAAACGTTTAAGACGAACACCGGCGGATTTAGCAAAACAAAAACAAGAAAAAAAAACTTTGTGGCTTATCCGCTCTGCACTTTTTGAAGAAACATGAACACTATGCTTTTCAATAAATTGCAAGGTAGACAAAACCTAATCAATGAGCAAGGCAAGCGCGCATATTATAATCTCCGCAGTACGACAGGCACTAACGATTATTGCCTGGCTGCTATGTCTGCGTTTGTGAAAATCGTATTCAAGTAATTTAATCCGGGGGATGTTCTTCTATGGGCCGAAGTTAAGACAAAAGTCTTTCAACTGAGTTCCCAGCAGCAATCAGGTGTCTATATGAGTAGATGGGTCTCTGCAGGTTTGTACACCATGAGCGGTCGGCGTTCAGTGTAGTGTCACGGTCTGGTGCGCGTCAAGGCCATATTCCATACCCGGTCAAAGCACACATCTCTAATTCGCTGACGAATAGCTAAGTCATCGAGGTTTCCTTCATAACTGGTGCTCGGTAATATGGCACAATCGAGCGCGGTGGTGGCATTCCTCCTAAAGAAGCGTTTAAATACTTTATCAGGGTTTCCTTCTCAGCAGTGTTGCACCAGCTTCTACTCTATTTTCAATGTGAGGCGGGTCACTGGCTTCGCATCGGCAGCAACTTTAGCTAGTTTAATTTAGCTTTAATTTAGCTAGTTTACGCTGCATGGAACGTTTCAGTTAGCACTTTTTCGGTTACTGATCGCTGAGGCTGCTGGCGGGCACCCGTCAGTCTGGCTCCTGTCGGGGACCATCGTGAGACGCAATTGAAATGGTATTCTCCCACACGTCTGTAGGGCAGACGCGAAGGGTGATATTGGTGGTATCTGGTGAGCATTGAAAATTACAGCAGGATCTAGTGGTACGAAAAGGTTACGTAGGGCAATGCTGCATTCCAGGCAATGTGTTTGGTTTAGACATATAAACCACGCATATCATACGCATACTTGCGACCTATTTCATTCAGTGCTCTGTAAGCGCTTTTGTTTGTGGATGGTATGGAGAAATTGTTCGCGGCTTTATTTTACTATATAGCAGATAGGCTTCTGTGAGCTCCTCTCCGTGATTCAATGTTTCGAAGCACTGCGGCGAAGAAGCCCGTCTCGGCTTCGGGGCGTGGTTATTTCGAAACACTCCGCCGGACACCCACCGGTAAAAATGGGTACAAGCGTCCCTCGGCCTGGCTCTCCGCTTTTCTAGGGGTGTGCGCTTGGGAGAAGCACCATAAACCCCTCTGCGCCCGCTCTCCTGGGTGGGCCCAAACCCAGTTTCGAACCTCGTTGCCTACAAAGGTGGTTCCTATTCGCCTTGCAAAGGCCTCGGCCGCAGTGACTCCTTCGTACCACAGCCTCTGCTGCAGCAGGCTCTTCTGCAGATCGCAGTGTTTCGAGCTCCTGCTACTTTTCTCTTTTTATTGTTATATGACCTATTGGAGGTTTTTACTGCGCGGCGGGTCCTTACGGCTCCTTGGGGACCCTTGAGTGGCCTCCGTCCCGGAGGTCAGAAGCTCGGGGTACATATTCTCTGCAGTGTGCACACAGGCAACTGCCTTGCTAGGCCTGGCAGCTGCTAGGCCGGCTATGACTGACCGGACTTCTACTGATGGCATGACCAGGCCTGCTGGACCATCGCGCGATTCTCCTGCTCATGAGCTTACCTCTGACCTCGAAGATGATACTAATATAGACAATCCGGAGGCCACGGTCATCCCAGATGGATATCCTCTACATGTGCCGAGATATCCTCTACATGTGCAGCTTCGAATGGTCTCTTCCCGCCACCAGCCACAGACTCAAGTTCCCAGCCCTTCTACGACAACCTACAGCTCGGCACCGATGCATCACTTTTGGCGGCACACGAGCAACTAATGTCTGTAGTCACTGACGAAAAAAGTAAGATCCCAGCAGGCGTCCAGGCCACCCTCGTGTCCCAGGTCTCCACCATGAACGCAAGTACACAGCACTTCTTTGCATGCGCCATTCAAGACAGGAAGCGCATGTGTGCCTTGCGGGACCAACTCATCGCGCGGGACCGTGAGTTGGAGGTCCTCACAGCCCGCAATACTGAGGTTTCTGCCAGGGCCTCCGAGGTCGAGGCAGAACTTTGCTTTCTGCGAGCCAGGACGGACATTCCTAGGACCTTTGCGACCATCCTGCGCGGCAATGGTGGCCCTATATCGTCTGTCAGCGCTAATTAAGATGCCTCGGATCCCATCCGGAGATTCCCAGAGTCCATTACTCTCGGGGTCTCTCTTCCGGCCCAATAGCTTAATGTCGGTTGCGGTTTCAGACAATGTGGGCCCAGATGTCGCTATGCTCATCAAGTCGGCTATCGACCCGGAATTGGAGGGAATAGAAATCGTACCCTCAGACCTACCCATCACGCCATGGTGGTCGCTTCCCAGGACCGTGAGAACCTCGAGCGCCTGCACTCTGCTATTTCTCGTATCGAAACTACCCGAGCTTCAATCAACGTACGCACACCTCAACGGCGTAATCCCCATGTCCGCGTATCTGGGGTTGACCCCGATATTCGTCCAGAAGAACTCGTGACCTTGCTGAACCGCCGGAATCCGGCCCTCTCTCTCTACCCACAGAAATGTAAGGTCAAATTGTCCTTGACACAGCGGTCTGGAATTCGCATCCATATCCTAGAAGTCGACCCCCTGCCTTCTCCCGGCTTTGCGAGACCCGCCGCGTCACTGTGGGCTGGATCTCTGTAGAGGTCCAGGAGGAACTTCACATCCCATTGTGTACATTCCGTACATTATGGCCACGACCTTAATGCATGCCCGCATGCAGCGGACCCTGCTAAGGACTGTTGCACGCGATGCACAGGGTCGCACCCTCTCTCGCAGTGCCCCCGCCGTTTACAGGACCCTGACGCCAAGTGTGCCCCTTGTGAAGCCGCTGGCTGCCCTTCTAACCATCAAGCCTGGCACGCCTCCTGTTCTATTTTGCAGGAGCGCGTTAGCCGCGTTGGCGCCAGGACCGCTTTTGGCACTTAGGGCCGCGGTCGTCCTGCGTCCCTCTTCCGCGATTGTGGTTGCTCCTTTTTACTTTAAATTTTCCTCTATATTGCTCTACTGTTACCCGTTACCGCTGGAGTCAGTAATCGGTACTCCTCCACCGTGTCTGTGCCCCTGCCGCATCCACTTAATCTCTCTGACGTTGTCGGTCTTATTTTAGCTACCCGCGACGCCATTCATACGCTTTCTCTATCTATATCTTCTGTTACGACTTCATAGCGTGATTACCCAACCCTCCCTCTCTTATTCTCCTGCCCTATATATGATTCAACACAGGAACATTGTGTCTGAGGCCTGTCGTATGCTTGGGTACTTTTCAGCCTCTTGGAATTGCTATGTTCACACTTTTAGTGGTTACGGGTTTCTTTTGACACCAGCCTAAATTTACTCCTCTTCGTTGTCTTCTTTCCTTATCACTTATCAGGTTCTGCATACTGGCAATGCGGCTTGTTTTTTCATACATGCAGAGCTACTTTTAACCTTACCTTTCTCCAATCTATCTTTGGGCGTTATCAATCACTTCGCTTTCGGCCCATTTCGCGCTTCTTGCCTTCAGTGTCCCACATCACAGCCGACTCTTTTTCTTTCGCTTCGTTTTTTCCCCTCTCCCCTATTCTCCAGCCATCGGCTGTGTGTGGGCCTGTTCTGCTTCTTTTATGCTCGTTTATATTCATTTATATATTGGCATGGCTAGTTTTAGTTTCCTCCAGAAAAACCTTGACCACGCTCGGCGTGCGACGGCTGCACTCTCTAGACATTTTCTTTTATCTTTCTTTTCCCTGGCGGCGGTGGCGGACCCTTGCATGGTAGATGGCGTCCTTTCCAGCCTGCCCGGTGATGCTGCCATCCTCTCTGCACCATCTCATCCGTGTTCGCTAGTCCTTACACGGGATTCGCCTTTTGCGGTATTCCCTGTATATGTCTCCACATTCTTTGTGGCGGTGATGTGCACCTCTTCGTCGCCTTGCGTTCTTTTCGTCTCTGTTTGCTGTCCCCCGCGCGCCATATATGACTCTTCTTTAGAAGAACTCGACGAAGTGATTGCCTTGGCGGCCGGCCGCCCCATCCTTTTGGCTGGTGACTAACGCCAAACATGCATTATGGTGCCCTGCGCCCTCCAATTCACGCGGATCCAAATTAGTCCACTTTGCACTGGCCCATCAACTAACAGTTCTGAATAATCTGACTTCCTCCCCGACTTATGATAACCATTACGCTGAGTCATGGATTAATGTCACGCTCGCCTCAACATGCCTTCTCAGCTCCGGATACAATTGGATCGTCTCGGACGCCAAATCGATGTCCGAACATTCTTATATTGAAGTGACAATTGGTCCTCTCCCACCACAGCAACACCATTTAACGGTTGCGTCGAGAGCTCGTATCCTCGACTCTCTAGCAAGCGACACATGGATTCCTCGGGTCGCTGGAGCCGACTTGCGTTCCTCTGACGCACTGGAGACAGCGGTCACGAGGTTCCATGACCGGGTTGCCTCGCTGATTGAGCGCCAAAAACATACACCTGCGGGTTCTCAGAGCTATCAGCCACCGAAGCCATGGTGGTCGCCCGAGCGTGCGATCGAGCGTTCATGCTTTGCGCCGGCGCTTCCAGCGTTCCTCAGACCTGTCGATGCGCCCTGTATACCGCACTGCGTTTCAGGTGGCACTTGCATGTTACCGGCGAAGAATCAAGGAGGCGAAGGACATGGTTGTACAACAGGCATGCAGCGATGCAACTCGAAAAAAATATTTTCGGTGTACCTTTTAAACAAGCATTCGCCAAATTGCGCGCACCAGTATTTCTACCGCCCCTGGACATCGGTGGAGGCGTCTTGACGACCTCCGTCCTTGAGAATGCGGTACTTTTGCTCCAACGCAGGTAGCCTGTGATGATACTAAATTTTATTCAGAACTACACACGTCTATTCGTGCATCTGTCGATTTGGCTTACAACCCTTGCGTGCCTCCTGACGTACCGTTCTCACATACCGAGCTTCAGTTGCGCGTTAACGCACTCGGTATGTGCGCAGCTCCGGCCCTGGATGCGCTGACTACTCCATTGGTTACCGGCTTCTGGCGTACCCACCCATCCTTCTTCCTCTTCCTATTCAACAGTGCCCTCCGTCTTGGCTACTTTCCCTCGAAGTGGCGCAGGGGGCGGATTGTCTTCCTTCCTAATCCGGGCTGTTCATTTTCTCTCCCTACTTCCTACCGGCCAATATTATTGAATTCAATACTGGATAAATTGTTAAAACGCTTACTGCATGGTCGTCTTTATTATATCTCGCACGCCTGGGGCCGTCTCCACCCCAACCAATTTGGGCTTACACAGTCACGCAGCGCTGTTCAAGCCCTCGCCTCATTGCGGACGGCTTTGGAATCTTTTCGTGCATTCCGCACGCCCGTGGTTCTGATATCCCTGGATTTTTAGGGTGCATTTGATAGCGTTTGGCATCCCCTCGTCCTTTGCTACTTTCATGACCGTGGTCTTCAATCCAACCTCTATCACCTCGTACGGTTCTTACTTTCCCACCGCACACGCATGGGCGAAGAAGCGTCTGTCAATCCTACTCTTGTCTGCCCTCAGGATTCCCCTGTTTCCCCCTTGTTGTGGAATATCATTATCGCAGACCTCGACTATCCAATGCCTCCTGATGTCTTCTTGCAGGCGTATGCTGACGACATCATAGTATTGATACTGGTCAGAACGTGCCATGAGCTCGAACAGTCGTGTGCAGACGTCCTCGATAGGATAGCAGCTGGACCTCCCACTCCCGTGTAACCCTCTCGTGGGCAAAAACATTCTGTATGCTATTTTTTCATGGCGTGGGCGGCATGAAAAACCGTAACCCCGCCGTGCGCTTTGTGGGCCGGCCGCTGAGCTTCAAACAAGAACTAAGAATTTTAGGTGTTTTGACCGCCATCTCACATTTTTACCTCATGCTAACTTCCTGCGTGACGAGGCAGAAGTACTCACTTCGCGCCTCATCACATTTCTTTCATTTCATCGTTCGATACCTCCCTCATATCTCCGTAGGCTTAATTTTCAGGTTATATAACCCGCCATTACCTTCACTGCTCAAGCTTGGTGGTGTCGCCCCGTTCCTTCCCGCCTTCGGGATAAGATAATTACTGTGCAGCGCGTCCCTCGTCTCGCTCTCACAGAAGCATTCCGTACAACAGACACGGCTGCTCTCTAGGTGCTCCTCCGGGTACCTCCTCTGCCCTTACAGCTGTACCGCCTCGTTGCAAAGTAGAGGCTCTTAAACGGTGTGGATCCCGTCACTTTTGGAGGTCATACTTATCTCCCATCCGATATTCTTCCACGCTTTGATTCCTGGTGTGACCACCCCACTCTGGCCTTTTCTTTTTCGTTCACTCGTCTTCTCCCTTCTAATCTTCCTTTTCAGTCTTCCCTTCCCGGCCTTCAAATCTTCACGGACGGTTCCTATACATGCCGCTCTGCCTGCGCTGTTTCGTTGCTTTTACATCTTGCGGCACGCTACGTAAAGTATACTCCGTTTCGTTTTGAGACAGCCTCCAGTGCCTTCTGCGCAGAAGCTGTTGCGTTTCACAAGGCTTGTTGTTATGACCGGCTCGCCCCTTCTCCTCTACCCTTGCACATCTACTCCGATTGCCTTTTCTCCTTTAGGCAATCCATGCTCTTTCCACCCGAGATTTCCGCATCCAAGACATAAAATTCACTCTTGCCACCATTTCTCTTCACCGTCCTGTCTTTTTATATCATGTCCCTGCCCACTGTGGTGTCTGGGGCAACTAGCTATCAGACAGGGCAGCATATCTGGCGTCTACGCGTGGCCTCTTACGCCTATCGTGGCTGTCGCCTTTCTCTGTGCGCACTCGTATGCGCACTACCGTTCTGAAGCTGTGGCATCCACCTGGACCGCAGATCACTCAGACACCCTCTTGTCTATTTTTGTCCCCTCCATTCTTAGTCTACACCTCTCTTCCCTCCGACCCGTTCTCTTGTTCCTCTCCTAACGGGCCACGGCCACTTTCCTTCGTACTTCCATCGCTTTGCACTTCTCCCTTAATCTTCCTGTCCATGCGGTGAAGCTAAGGGTGACGTGAATCGTTGCCTACGCGCCTGTCCACTCACTGCGGATATAGCAAAGATGCTGCCTGGGTATCCGAACTTTGTTTCCCATCAAGAATTCCCTTCTTTGTTATCCTCCGCTCGTTCTCGGGCGCTGCTTATACGCATTGTCGTTCGCGTCTCTCTGCTTCCACCTGTCAATCGCGTTCATTCCCGGCCGGACGGTTCGTAGCCCTACCGGTCAATACAAAGTCTTTGCATGTCTTGTGTGATCGGGGGGGGGGGGGGGGGGGGCATATGGCCACTTTTGGGGGCCTGCGGCCCTGCCCCTGCCATGTGGACATATTGCTCTCCTGCTTTATTGCCCTGAGTGCCCTCGTTTATTTTGATCTGTATTAATACATAGATTTGTTCCGCAATTACTCCTAGCTGAAGTTCTTTCGTTGTTGTATTTTTTTTTCACTAGTTGCGCATCAGTTTCCTTTTTTCTACCTGTTTCTCCTTCTTGTTATATTTTCTCTCTTCCAGGCTTGTATTTAGGATCATGGTAGTGCCGCGCAAATTTCTGAAACCGAATATGGTGCTCGCGTTCAGGCGAGCACCATGGGGAAGTCAGGGATGGCGGTTTCTTGTTGACAGTTGTTTTAGAATAAAAATTTCACCACGCTAATATGGACACTTTGTTTCCAGAGCAGAACTATTAATAAATCCAATCTTCCGTACTAAGGAATCGGCAAAAAAAAATATTAAAACAGTCGCGTAGCGAACTGGATGGGGGTAGCAGGGCGAGGATGTTACGCGCGCCGTGGCCCTTAGCACGGTAACTAGCTGGCGGCGCTTGCAGGCCCCTATCGATAGAGGCATAGAGGCTAGAAGGTATCTATAACTGTTCGTCGCGCACTAGTCAAAAGAGTTTGACCTCATGCTTCACTCCTGGATGCTTAGATTGTTCCGAACGCTAACAAAAGCAAAGTAAATACTTTTGCCCCGAAAGCTCTCAGCAGTCAGATTTTAAGTACAAATCAGGCTAGGAGAAAGTACGTGGACCTGCATGCGGCTGCTCGGAATTAAACATGGATGCGACCATTATATAGAGCACAATCACCCTATTATACAAATAGACATGGCAACAAAACGAGGCCTCTAGGTGCTCCTCCTCTTCTTAGCTTTCCATCTCTGCGTTTCTCTAACTCTCAGGAGCATTCACTATGAAGGGAAGCAATGCTCATACCGACTTCTTGTGTATCGTTTATCAAACACTATAACAGCCGAGAATATGCTCTTTACAAGCACCACAACGTCGCAAATATTCTTCGTGTATGCTCTGAAACGCTGAAGCCTTTTTTCGAGAGCATCAATCAAGGAGTGCTATTTTTTTGTAATGTCATGATAGACTATGCGCAAAAAAAGACGCAGAAAGGCAATAGACAGGACAGGTCGTGCTGGTCTGGTTGTTACAAAATTAGAGCGAACTAGCCCGACAAGTCTTTCTGAAGTAGTCATATTCTTGTGAAGGATAAAAACGTCTATCCAAGTGATACTCCTCTGTGTACACTGAGGGTAGCAGATGTGATCTGAATTCTGCTTCCCTGGTGAGGAGGATGTGCTCGCATGAACATGAGTTAAGTTGTGCCGAGAGCACACACGAGGAGATTCTGCTGTCCATTAAAGTATTCGTCTTCTAACCCCCGTTGAACGGATAGCTCAACACTATTTAAAGTAATGTTGGAAGTTTAATAGTCCACTGTGATAGGTGCATATCTGATATAAGAGGTTCCATTCGCACCGTCCACCTTATTGCCATGTTAAAAAATTAAAAACAGAGTAATTTGATAATAAAGTGATCTGGTGAGCGCGTGCATTAAAACCGCTGCACTGGCGCAAAATGCCAAGCATTTGCCTTGCAAGGTATACTGCTGAAGCTAGCGATCATCAAATAATTGAACCTCGCATTCTATGTCATATACCTCAAGAGAGACATGTGTTGGCAATGGCGACTCTGAGTCATGTTGCCGTGGAATTGCTCAGAAACACGCCCTTGTTAATATAGCGCCACTTTCCATTTTTTCAGAAAAATAAGAAATTCATCTACAGCTTGAGAAACAGTCCAAGTGGGCCTAATGCTTCTGCAGGCAATCTCGATGCCATCGCTATGATCAATGTTGACCTTCCTGCAGAAACCAAAAGAGCCAAAAACAAAATATTCTTGGTCCCTAAATACCCCTGCCTTCGACCATTTGCACGTAATCTCTCAGGATTATATATTCCTTCTAAATTAAGGTCACACACAGCGTACCTGATTGCCAGCGGCTTATCCTTGCATTCTAGATTCAGCTCCCACGCTTGGCGTGTTTCTTCATTGAACGAAATAGTTAATACCGACAACTTCGAGGAATATTTTACTCAGCTGTACCATGGAGCCTCACATCCAGGCTCACAGCAATACTTGTTTCGCCGAGGTTTCCCCCCCTCAAGTTTTGGTAACTTTGCTCGGAGTTCAGTACACGCCACCAACAAAGCAAAACACGTCGCGGACCGGTCGAACACGCGAAGGGGATGCAGGTTCAGGTGAGGCAAGCAGTAGGGCCACCGCGCGGCACCTGATAATTTCCGTGCGTTCACCTCGAAGTCGCTACTTTTGACCCTCACACAACTACCTTAACCTAGTTCAGTCTAATAATCGACGCAATAGAGTTCTCGCATACATAGCAGTAGCTAGTGGTGTTTAAATTATACATTATTTTTGTATCTACTAATCACACTGTACCGGTCGCCGATACGTTTGAAAAAGATGGTGAAGCAGGACAGGTCGAATGGCATGTGGTTCGCTTTGCCAAGGATAACTAATATTTCTCTTAGTAGAAATATTTGCATATTGACGTCCAAGGAAGCGCTACTATGTACAGCCCTCGGTCGGCTTAAAACTACCTTCTTTCTGCTATTGGTCTATTTTATTTTCACATTCTGCCGCCCTTTTGTCAGGGCTATAGCAGGAGTGGGCAGACACAGTACAAACAGTATAGAGCTCCAGTCGTACACAATCGAACACTACATCTATACTGAAGAGAAATAAAAAGCAAACAAATACCGCACACACTCGCAAACCCGATCTCGAGCACAGGCAGTCGAACAGTAGGCTAATGGCTTTCAGTGTGGTTCAGGAATTACTTCCAGTGTGGTCCAGATACTGCCAGAAAGTTAGTTCCAATAACATAATGTTTGAAGGAAAAAGCCTAGTTAAATAAGTTAGTTCATATGTACAAAGATCTAATGTAATAAGTTGCAATGATTGCTTCTTGACTGTGTTGGGTGGGTGAACGTTAGGTACGTGTTACGCCAGGGACGCAGAAGGGGCAACCGAACCTTCGGTGGGTGAATGTGGTTAAGAAGTGCGCAGGGGTCATGTGGATGCAGCTAGTACAGGAGCGGGTTAATTGGAGAAATATGAAAAAGGACTTCAGCCTGCAATGGGTAGAATCCGGCTGATGATGATGTCAGATGCGACAGTGAGAATTGATAATGCAATGTAGGAGCGGGTTAATTGGAGAAATATGAAAAAGGACTTCAGCCTGCAATGGGTAGAATCCGGCTGATGATGATGTCAGATGCGACAGTGAGAATTGATAATGCAATGTAAAACCTTTAAAGAATCAGCGCTACGAAGTTCAGGGGTTGGAGGTAAATGTACCGATGAATGTATGGAAGGGCGAGAAAAAGGGAATAGTTTCCCTTTAGTTATGTGTTATTGAGGTTTAGCAGAGAGCATAAATAAGAGTAGCGTTCCTTGTAAATACGCCTATAGCCAATGGCATAGGTTATATAGAAAAATGAGAAGGTGCAGGCATCGTAATTAACCTTATTAAGAGGTATAAATTGAAGGTTGTACAGACCTAAGCGCCTGCATGTAGTAATTATGACAACATTTTCGAAAGTTTCTGCGAAGATGTTGAACCGGTAAATGTAAAAGTAAAAATGCAGTATGCTATAGTGATGGGCGGCATCAATGCCAATGTAAGCCATTGGCTATAGAAATAGCAGGGGGAGTTATTAGTTGAATTCCCAGAGCACAATCACTTAAGAATCCCCTTTTCAGGAAACGCAGATACGGGAAGTAGACATGAAAAAGCCCTAAGGAGGACACTAAAAATGAAATTAAGTTGAAACTGCGTTCTAAACCTGGTATTGGGCATGATATTGACGCTAAAGGAAAGGCCCGATGTAGTAACCACGCTATAGTTAGGTCTCGAATTAAGCTATATTTGAATAGGGAACGAAACAGATGAGAGAGAATGAAGTTCATTAATGAATTAGCGATGAGAAGGAAAGCCCACGAATTCACGACCTAAGCACAGAATAGATCAGCTTCAACAGAAGAACACGACTTTAGAAGCGATTAACAATACGTGCCGATAAATCATTATTGAGTGTGTGGTAGAAGTACGCGATAGGATAATTAGAGAAGGTACCGCTAACGTATCGAAGCAGATGAAACATTTGATTAACAAAAGCCATAGTATGAAAGACTCCGGCCCAAATGGCATGGATACAACTGGCACAGATATCAATGATAATCAATAAGGGCAGTGAAGAAGTATAACATGGAGAATAAAAATTCAACAAAGCGCTTCAGTCACATTACATACAACAAGGTAAAATGTTTTTTGCTGCCCTGCTGGGATCTTTCTAATTCCCGAGATTCCTCTAGAGAGAAAGAGAGGTTCTCCCTCTCTCTCACTCTATCTCAGTTTCATCTATCTCCAGAAAGAGAAGGAGAGAAAGAAAGCCTCTCACTCTATAAAGCTAGAGAGGGAAGAGCGAGGGGAGGGCGGAAAGACGCGCGCATACTCTCTGCGGACACTACTCATGAGCTGTTCAACGCTTTCACCTAAAAATCGAGCATGCTCTAAAGAACGGTGGTAGCCTGAAAACAGTGAAGAGGCAATAATGCTAGGTAACAATCAGATATACACGATAAGGGTCAAGGCGGGCAACGTCATCACAAATATGGACAAGATAGTCAAAGAAGCCGGAGTTTTATACTGACCTGTACAGTAGCTAAACTATACTCAGGCCATTAATGAGACTATACTGATTGGCAAACAGACTGGAACACTGAAATGACCCCTTTATTGGGCTAACTTTCGCCCCGCAAAAGAACTAAGCTAAACGGGCGGCGGCGATTGCAGCAAACATGCCCGCTGGGCGTCGAACTTCTGGAGTGCTCAATTTAGAGTAGGCGTACAAACATTTGGATAAATGAGCCATGGGGTACTGAAAAAGTCAGGGATAATACGGAAACAGTTGTACTTGCCTGCGATCTTTCGAGACTAACGTCGGCGCATCCCGCGCAACAGGGGGAATCATCAAGGCGCGTTTCGCGATGCCGCACTTGAACAAAGAACGCAAGAGCAGTCTGAGCGCTACAGTCACAATGATAAGTCAGCAGGCTGGCGGCTGTACAAGAAATAAAGGTGCCCAACAATAGTAACAGGGGACATATGAACGAGACACTACTGTAACATTACAGCCGGATAGTGGGTTTAATATACTAAACCGCGTCTGATGTTTTCAAAAAGCAACTACCGATGAGGTTTCCAGCTGCTTTACGTGCAACGCCTTTTCAAAGTGCCCATAAAGAAGACCGTAACTTCATAGAAGTCAGAGAGAAAATGGCGTCAAAGCATTGTGCATGTATACCATCGGGCGCGCAAGGCATTCGTACGGTTCAACATCACCCTACCATCTACGTTCGGAAAGTGTTCCGTTTAGTAGCAAATTTCTTCACCTGGAAGCGTTTGAACATCTGAACCGACTTTATAAAACGCCTCCTATTGAGAATCAGCAGAGGGAACAACCATTTAAAGCACGCTGCACTGTAGTTCAATGCCGTTGTAGCGATTTGTTGTCATAGTAACAATGTTCTAAGAATAGTAACTCGATAGCAATAATGTACATTCTGTAGTTATCTAGTTATTTCTGAGCCTGTAATTGATCACTGCAATTAATAACGTTTAAGATCGAGTTAATGTAATTGTGATTTGTCACTTTTTTTCTGTAGCGTGTCAAAAAAATTGATTTTATCTCACATCTTAGACCAATTTCAACCCGTCCTCTTGCTTATGAATTTTCGGTTTGTGCCTCCACTGTGCTAGTCTGTTGACTCTTCATTACTCGTTTGTAGCAGATCACTTTGGACCCTGCATGCACATGTCGTGACTGAACCACCAATATGAAACCTCTTCTGAAATGTGTATCAAAGCAAAAGTTTAACAATAATGCGCTTTTCAAACATGGTTTGAATACAGTTCTACGAGTGAAAGCACCGTTAGGCATGGTGTATCATGGATTAGAAAGGTTGGGCACAATGTGAAGGTTTTAATTAGGGGTACGCACAAGCTGCGCCTGAAGACTGGACGCGATAGCGCCTTTAAGCCTCCTTTTCATGCCGTGTTTTGTTTATGTCTTTTTACTTAATTTGGCTTTTGGGGGAAAGGAAGGGGCACTAACTGTCTCACTTGCCAGTAGACATGTGCACGCAATTAGGTCGTTTTCCCACCACCGTTTGATTTCGTGATTTTTTTATATTTTTGTTAAGGATGGCTTTTTTGAGGAAGAAAGTGCAGCATCTGCAGTATCTGTATCGAGTGCGAAATGAGCAGCGGTACACCGAGTTGCAGAGCTTAAGGTCTAACAACATTTTAATCTCCCTTCGAGGCACTCATTCCACCCAGCAAATTACTCTGGAGCATTTAGACAGGTTACAGCATTCTGGCTTCTATTTCGGGGGGAAGCACTGAAATACACAGCGGCCGTAGGGAAGTCCTCCATATAAAGGACGTGCTTTAAACTTAACGCGTTTCTTGTAGCGGAAGAGCATTCTTTCAAATCGCCTAGTCAGGTTCGCGCCAGAAGAAAGTCTGTTCATGCCTGGCAAACCTGCCCCAGCAAAACACAATAGCAGAACGATCTTGTCTTCGCGCTCTGTAGATACTATCACTCCGTAACAGCGCTTTAATGTATGTTGCGCTTTTTGTCTTCTCATAGTTTCTTGAATTGTCACGCCTCAATCTGTCTGCTGATGGAATCGTCGCCGTGGCGCGCGCGCACGCGTCTCGCGTCACAAGGAAACACATGTGCAGCACGAGAACCCCGACGGCGCACTCGCAGCTTGCCCCGGTGGCAGCCGCTCGCTGTGTTTGCATCGCTGATACTCACCGAATTAGCGAGTTCCCATTTAACGCGCCCTTCGGAGCCTTGTCCTTGCGACAATGGCTGCTATAGGGATTCTGGACCGTCTCCTTGACTTTGCTCTGGTCGTGGCTCTCGGAGGCGGAGGTGCCGTGCTGCTCGTGCCTTTGTTGCTGAGCGAGCGTGTGCGGCAGTGGTACTTCGCGCGACTCGTCTCTGCAGCATCGCGCCTATGGCGAGGCGCCCTCGACGACGTTCGGAGAGATACGATCGCTGCACTCGACGAGATTGAGTCCAGCGACCCGACGCTGCGCGCTGAAGGAGCGCTGCGTGTGCTCGAGATCGGCGCGGGCTTTGGTGCCAACTTTGAGCTCATACGGCGGAAGGTGAAGTATTGGAACTTGGACCCGAACCCGGAGTTCAAGGACGGCTTCTTGAAAAACATCAAGGCACATCCCAAGGTTGGCAAACGCCTTTTTTATTGCCAAAGGATACTAAATGAAAATAGAGTATTGGTTCCATACGTTTCTCAATACGCGCATAGCCGAGCGGTGCAGCTGTAAGGGATAGCCAGCAAAATGCTCAGCGTACATCTGCCCTGCAATAAAATGGAGAGTTGAGCTAGTTAATGGAACATTTCTTAAACACACAGCGCTACAGATGAAGGATAAGCTCATCCTTCATGTGTCGCCCTATGTGTTTAAGTACATCTGCTCTCCCTCAAGGATAAGCGCAAAACACCGAAACATGAGGATTGTCCTCGATTTTATATTTGAACCTTCTCATCACCGGTAAATGTGAATAGCAAGAGTGTTCAGAACACATTCTAGCTATTTCTTTGTATAGGGTAAGTGAAATTTATAAAGTAAATACTGGAAAGGCGCAGCGCATTCCAGGACACATCTTAGGCAGTTATACCTGCACTCGTTTCGTCTCCGTACGGTGTATACGGTGTATGCGCAGTGAAAATTCAGACGCTTTTGCGAGCCAAAGTAAAGCCAAACTTTATATAACATTTATTTTTTTACAATAGCCTCAAGAGCCTGAAATGTATCAGCAGCGCTCGAAAGCGCTTCGTCGACGGTAGCGGCGAGTTTCGCCATCTTTCCATTTTCGTCTGCAGCTACGCAAAAAAAGTCGCGGACGAGCCTACTTAATCCATTTGTTTTTTTTTTTTCGGTAACTGTAACCAAAACTTGTAACGAGCGTATGTTTGATTATGTAATGGACAATATAGAAAACAAAGCTCTGACTATTTGGAACGTGTAGTACGAAATGTATTACTGACCACGATTTGTATTATATTTCATAGCAAAGCGAAGCTTCTACATGTTTCCTTAGGCCTTGGTTTTCATTTTTCTCGATGATTATGTGCGCGCCAAGAATATCTTACCGCCGCCTACTATTGGGAACTAATATCGGATATTCCGGATAGGTTGTCTTCATAGTGTTCCTAAAGTAACAGTGATGTTGACCTATGTTTGCAGCAGAGAACTGAAATTATTTTAGGCCTAATAAAGCGCAGTATGTTCCCCTGCTTCGTATGTTTATTATGACCGATTGTAATGTGAAATAGCGCTAAAAGATAAGGACGCCAGAAGCCCACAGTTGCTGAACTGCAATTAAGCTGAACAAAGCAGTAGGCACGTGATTCGCTAGAAAAAAGACATCTCATGCACGTGTCTATAATTATCAATGGAGCGAATTTAAAATCATTCACTGAACACCAAGATCAAGGCGTTTATATAAAACCAATACTACATTGAATCGAAATATTGGTATTACTCCAGATAATGCCGGCATAGTTTTAATGTTCGTCCGCAAGAACACAGAATGGCTGTATGCTGAAACAAAAGCACTATTACGCATAGCGCATATCAGCTCTGTACATAAATAGGGGTGCACAGTGTGGGATCCGTCGACAGTGAGTAATAATCGTAAATTATAAACAGTACAGATACATGGTATCCCGCTTTTTTTTTTAACAACTACTCAATTAACTTCAGTGTAACAACTACAGAAGATAGTCTTGGCTGTGACAGCCTTGAAAAATGAAAAACAATTCTTCGTATCTTCCATTCCGGAACAGGCATACAACCTGGTCGGTACATCCTGAGTCCCAATTAGATTTCATCTCGTACAGACCGCACGAACAAGGCGAAAGAAAAATAATTGACTACAGAGCTGTTCGAACTGTAGTTTTTTTTTTTTTTTTTCCGAGCTACCAGGGTGGGGAATCGACTTGAAAGCGCTGTTGCAACAGTCGTATCAAGTGATTATTTCTTTTCTGTGCTGTATTGATTCAATGGTCCATATTTCTGGTTGTTTATGAAATTTACTTCTGCATTTACGAACTTGCCTTGTATTTTACCCTCCCCTCAATATAATGCGGTGCAGGCGCTGTGGGTACGCTGATAAAGCATATACAGTCCCTTCTACTTTTAGACGGCATAGATAATAACATAAAGTACACAGAGCACTAATCTCTGCTATAAGCCAAATCTAAAGCATGTATCATTTCGTGGTTGTAGGACCGGTGTGTCAGCACAATTAAAATTGACACCAATGATCACAACAGCTAAGTCTAGTGCATTTGATACACAAAAATAAATACAATGGTAACGCAAAAGGAAAACGAAACAGCAGCGATGGAAGTGGTCCTCAGAGTAGGAATTATTTATTTTCAAATAAGTTGAAGGATACCTATATGGTATGCTTCCTCCATATTCATAATATAGCCTTTAATAGACGAACACAAGCGGAAACACGGGATTGGCGTCAAGTAACGATACAGACAAACTAGGATAAGAAGGCGAAGATGGCTACACAGTAGGAAAGAGAACAGAATAATAGGCAGTGGCTTAGCTCGGATATGCCAGGATATACGAAGCAAGAGGTACGTTTCTCTAGATGAACATTTTGGGGTTACTGTATGCTTAGCAATGACTGATATTTAGTGCTTTAGAATTACGGCCTATGGGGCGAGCTGGTTCATGACTTGAAGACCACTATGGCGCAAAGAATACAACACATGAAAGAATACGACAGTACATGCGCATCACATGCGCGCATGTGGTGTCGTATTCTTTCTTTTGTTGTCTTTGTGCAGCAGTGGTCTTCAAGACATTAGGTATGCACATTTGTTTATTCATTTTTGCTTGACAGAGACGAAGACTGCCCAATGATCTGTGATGTAGCGTGCAGCGGTCTCACTTTTATTTATACAGTATTTCCGTTTGGTAGAGTCTTATTGGCATACAAGGTCTATAGTAGTTCCCCATTGTGTAGTCCCGATGTGAGGGCAAACTAAAATATACTTTTCTTTCGTATGTTAACGTGAGAAGTTGGGCTTGTCGCTAAGTTTTCATGGTACAGGAGGCGGAAGACGAACACAATAAGCTAGTCCCGTTTCCTGTTGAAATCATGCAAAGTCACACGCAACTCTGAAACCGTGCCGTAGATTTGTATACAGGTAGCAACCAGATCAATCCTCTGCTTGACAGTTGTTACCTCTGCCGCTTATACTCCTTGGATGACAATGCCGCTCTCCAGAAGCCGAACGCAGCAGGCTTCATCATTATTCACCCCGATCGAAGGGAGATGTCTGACGGACGTGATACCTTGTTTCACATACACACAGACTCCAGAGTTGTTATTTGGCTAATTACGTTGGCGTCAGCAACCAAGCTATAGCAGGTGATTGGGAGACATTGACATTCCGTAGTTCAAATGACATAGCGGCGTGCGGCCTGGCGGTGACAAAGCACGCGACATACCTGCTGCTCTTCTGTGGTTACCATGGTGACGACGCATGCGCGCAACTGGCCGCTCCCGAACACGATGAAATGCTCTACTGATAGTCCAGTGTAGCTCCAGCTTCAAAAACGGTTGAGATGGAGCCTCAGTTAGCAAGCCTAGCCAACATTTTGACAAAGGGACTTGTTTTCGTCTGTGCCGAGACGAAGGCTCCTTCTTGTCGAAACGTTGGCTCGGTTTGCGAAATGAGGCTCCATCTCGACCATTGTTCAGTTTTCTTCAAATACTAGATGTACAGAAGTAACAATAGACGTGCAGTGCAAAAAGTGCATGATAACATTTCTTGAAACAAACCACTCAATGCACGCCCCTTCTAGATTTTTCACCTGAACGAACGGTCATCGCTAGCAACAAGCGCTGTGCAACAGTGCGCACCAGCGAAGTCGGCGAGATTGTGTGCAACGTAAGCAGTGGGCTAAATGTTCAGTTCAGCGTTCTTCGAACAGGATGTTGCAGGAACCGAATCCCACGTGCTTTATGTTTTTTTTTTCCTTTATTGCTTTCTGTTCCACCTTTTTCACGCTCTTAGAAAAGGATTAGGGGTGAAATTGTGTTGCGGCACTCTTCCCTGTGTGCGAGAAACATTTTAATTGCTAAGCGAGATAACTTTCCAAGATCTCGGTACTATCATGCTTCACCTTCTGAAGACCTTCCACCCGATTTCTAATCAGTGCAATAAAAAAAGACCTTATTGAGATGGCGCACTTTTGGGATTGCTTTAGCAAAAAGCAATAAATGTATTTCTGCGAAGGCGTTGCAAGTACACTCTGCAATTCTTTGCAAGATGGAATTTTCTGATAAACGTTACTTGCAGTGACAGATGTTCAGTTTTGGAGCGGACAGTACAAAATAAAATTCCTATATGCACGTAGTGTAATCATTGGATGTATATCCCATTTCATCCAGTTCAAGAACTACCACTTTTCGCTTCATTTATATCCTGATGGCAGCGTCCAAACAGAAAGAGGGTGAACACAATAACGATTTTCAGAAGGAGCAGGAGTGCGACCTCGTTGCAGAATAGCCTAGCAGAGGACAACTAAACCTAAATGCTGACAGCGTACATGGGCGCCTTCTCACACAATTCGCACCGGTGCTTCTTATACCGGCGCTTGCCCACATTTTGATCGACGCTTGCGTCTTCAGGTAAACACATCGCAAGTGTGTATGTCAGTTCTGTCTTATATAGAGCCACGGACGTGCCGCCGATGCACTCACTTCCCCTCTCTCTAACGTTAAAAGCTTCCAACACCTACCGAGTCTTCGCATCCTGCTCAAAATTCTTATTACATGAAAACGTAGTTCACACGCTATGCATTGGGCGCAATGCTCAGGCCTCTCTTCTATTTTCTTTTACTATACCGTTAACAGGTGTGATCAGATCGGCCAGATGAGGCGTTGTGTTAACGACCATACAGCAGACCTCTTGCGCTTTTTAAAGTAAAAAACAGGGACGCATTTCTCAGGACATTGTGCCCAGCGCAGAGGGTATGAAACACGGCTATATGGCGTACACAGCTTGGTAAAGAGCGACGACGCGAAGACTCGGAAGGTTTGGAAGCTTTCCGTACTGTGAATAGTGCAGCGAGTGAGTAAGTGGTGCGTATTTGGCTCTATACCACACAAATCCGTTGTACGGCCTCTATCGCACTTTAAAAAAAAAAACACTGGGAGCGCGTGACCACATCATGCTTTCAGAACCGCTTCATAAGTGAGCCGGCGAAAATGGTTTACTCAGGGACATCCGATAAAACAGCAACCAACCGTGCGTTTAAAGCAAAAGCCTTACTTGACTAAGCTCGCTATTTCGCGTCAGTGCAGTAGAGTTAGGAGCAAAACTATTAATTGTATCAGGTTGAGGATTGCGAAATGGCACATCGCGCCAAATCTGGTGGGTGTGTAGTGAATAATTAATAATTTACAGGCAAAACGTTTATTACAGGTAGAAAGAAGTTTGGACGTTCGCATAGCGTATGGACGTGAAAAGCGGTAGTGACTTCGGAATCGTGCAGACATCGTCGAAATTGGGCAAACAAAAGCCGTTGGCAAGACAGATAAAAGACCGGACTACAAGAAAAGTGAAAATTAACATTGATTTATTTAATAGAAGATAATTACGACAAAAATTTCCCAAAACGTGTGAGGTCATGCCAATGTGGATGCCATGATGACTGCCACCCCTGACGTCATTGCGCATTCTAGCAACAGTGTGACCCCATACGCTAAGGGCCGCGGCACACTGAAGTCATGGGGAGAGAGCGGTATCGCGATGAAAAAAGAACTGGAACGTTCGTGCCCGTTTCCACTGCTTCAGGCGCTTCCGGCTTGTGTCAGAATATCACGTGGCTATGAAAACGCCGCGCTATAGAAGCGGCGCCGTGCCGCCAATTGCACTCTTCAATGTCCACTGCAACAAACTCGCGGCATGGAAAGGAAAGAAAGAGAACTTTTATTGTCCAACAGAGTGACTATCCCACTATTCGGGGGTTAGACCCGGAAGGTGGGACAGTCACCTTAGTTGCAGGCCGGTAGTTCTTGGACCCCGCGACATCACCCGCCAGTCGAACAATGTCTCTTGGGCTCTTGGGTCTAAGCTTCTCAGAAAGGTCTCTCAGGTGTCTTTAGTTATATATTTAGTGCTTCCTGGTGACAAGGCACATTCCCATATTATTTGACCTAGTGATCCCCTTTCCTTACATAATTAACATAGGTCTGATCGAATTTTCTGCCATATCTGGTTGACCTTAACTGGGTTCGGACATGTATTTGGCTGTAACTTTCTTAATGATATTGTTTCCTCTTTGCCTAACATGGGGTCTGGTTGCGGTAGGGCCCTCCGGTTCAGTCTTTTTTGCGCTGCTATTTCGCTATAGTAATCAGGTCCTCAGTAATGGAAAAAGCAAGAGAGTTCCAGAAACCTATCAACTTCTGCTCTATTCATTGTGCGAAAGCGTTTGACTGCGTAGATCACAGCAGATTGTGGCAAGTTCTCCAAGAGATGGGAGTTCCAATTCACCTCATCTGTCTCCTCAGGAACCTGTATGAAGGGCAAAAGGCCACAGTCAGAACTGGGCATGGTCTTACTGATTGGTTTTCGATTGAGAAAGGAGTGAGACAAGGCTGCATACTGTCGCCCTGCCCATTTATCCTATATGCTGAGTGCATCATGAGGAAGGCCGGTCTGGACGAGTCTTCAGCTGGAGTGAAGATTGCTGGGAAACGTGTCAACAACCTTGGATATGCGGATAATACCACTTTAATGGCAGAAGGTGAAGTGGAACTCTAGAGTCTTTTTATGTGCGTACAAGAAGAGAGTGAGAAGTTTGGGCTTAAACTGACCCAGGTAGCACAAAGTGGGCTGTGAAGGGTGGGCCCCGGTGGGTCCGATGTAGGCAATGCAGGACAGCCCCGGTGGGCTGAATGCGGGTGCTGCAAGAGGGGCCGAAGTAGGCCTGAAGGAGGCTGTCGACAAAGCCCCGATGGGCCCTACTAGAGACCTATGCAGGCAGCCCTTGCGGGGCTGCCCACATTTTTCCCGCATTGCAAAAAGGGCACATCTTGCCAACACCCCCCGGTGGTCCTACTTTGGACAGATTCGGGCAGCCGCTCTGGGTGAACCTTTCTTTTTATTTCAGTTAGCCCCTCAGATAATGATATAGGACCGATGCGGGTTCTATAACGCAAGCCGCACTTTGGCTTGCCCACAGTGTTCTCATAGGGGTCCGATGCAGGAAATTGATGGGAAGCCCTAGTCCAAGTTTTCCCAATCAATATTAATGCGCATAATTAAGTAATTATTTTATACATGTCTGCACTGTCTAAACAGCCACAATATCACATTTTACAAATATTCATAACATTAATCTAGCCTAAATGACTTCATGTACATCTTGTTCAGGCACGGAGATGTGTGTTCTGAACAGTAATATTGTGCTGTGAGTTGCAGGCTGTCCACAGCAACCACATAAGGAGCAACAGTTCGCAATCAGTATGTTTTAGTATTTTTAGCGCAATTTGCATGAGCGCGACAACTAAAGCCATGTAATACTTCTAACCGACTAAACATGGTAACAACTGTTATACAAATCATCTATAACAGTAATTTAGGGCAACATGTAATACAAATAAAGGTTCGGAAGAATGATTACACAATTGCACGCACGCCTTCTAACCCCATTACGGCCGATGTGGCACCTACAGCGGTTTTGCGTGGGCAGCCCCAATTGGGCTGGGTGTTGTTTTTGAACCTAAAGCCCACTTGCTGTTGCACGTGCCTTCAAATTCCCCACAAGGGACCGATGTTGGTATTATGCGGGCCCTCCCGCCTTCCAGCCCCATTACGGCCCGTGTGGGATATAAAGCAGTTTTGTGTGGGCAGCCCCAATTGGGCTGGGTGTTGTTGAACCTAAAGCCCACCTGCTGTTGCACGAGCCTTCAAAGTCCCTACCAGGGACCGATTTTGGTACCATGCGGGCACGCCCTCCTTCCATCCCCATTACAGCCTATGTGGGACAAAAAGCGGTTTAGCTAAGGCTGCCTCATTTGGGCTTAATGAGGGCTTGCCCAAATTGAGCTCTTATTCATAATTCACCTGCCCTAAAGTAACCTACAAGGGGCCAATTGGGGCAGCATGTGGGTATGTCCGTTCTTTTTTGCCCCACTGCGGCCGATGTTGGTCCCACAAAGATTTAATGGGGGCGGCCTCATTTCGGATCTATGAGGGCCTCCCCATAAAGAGCCCACATTTAGCTTGTATTGCCCTCAAATATCCGACAAGGTACCCCTGTGGTCTGGATGCAGGAATGGGCTCTGCATTTGCCCGAGCAACGCCGCTATGGGACGCATCGGGGACCGATGCAGTTTTTATGATGGTTGTCCCAGCCACACTTGCCTACATCGGACCTACTGGGGCCCCACATTTTGTGCTACCTGGGGAACATTAAAAAGTGACAAAGATCACGGCATCTTGCCTTATAATGTCCTGGAGCATCAAGGGACAAGAAGTGGAAGCTGTGACAGATTTTCTCTTCTTGGGCTCCAAGATTACCCCGGAAGGAGACTGCAGCCATGAAATTAGAAGACGCCTGCTTCTGGGAAAGATAGCCATGGCTAGCCTTGACCGCCTAGTAATGAGCAGAGACATTAGACTGCCAAACAAGATCCCTATAACTCGTGCTATGATCTTTTCTGTTGTGATGTATGGATGCGAGAATTGGACTGTGAAGAAGGCTGACCGCCGAAGAATTGACGCGTTTGAATTTTGGTGCTGGCGGAGACTCTTGAGATTTCCTTGGACGGCCAGAAGATCAAATCAGTTGATATTGTCGACCATAAACCCTGACTGCTCATTGGATGGTCAAATTAGAAAGTTAGAGCTCAGCTGCTTTGGTCATCTGATGAGAAGAGAGGAGTGGCTGGAGAAAGATTTGATGTTGGGAAAGGTTGAGGGTCACCGGAGAAGGGGTAGGCAGCGAACGCGACGGTTAGATGGCATCCTCGAGGCGCTGCAGTTGAAGTTATGTGATGTTAGGAAGATAGTGAGAGACCGGAAAGCGTGGCGTAATATGGTTCATAGGGTCACGAAGAGTCGGACATGACTGAACGACTGAACTGAAATGAACTGAATCAGGTCCTCTTGTTTGCTTTGCGGTGGTGGCACTCGTCCAGCTCGGTGTGTGAGATCTCGGGCTAGTTTGTGTGCCGCTTCGTTTCCGCTCACGCCTGCGTGGGCTGGCGTCCAAACGAGGGTGACGTCTCTTTCTATTGGTTTTTGATCGAGGATTCTACTCGTGGTTGTCACTATGACCCCTGCGGTGGAGCTCCTGATTGCACTTTTGCTGTCACTGACTGTGTATTTTGCCTCGGTCTGAGCAAGAGCCAGTGCTATTGCAGCCTCTTCCGCTGTCTGTATCGATCTTGTTTTTATAGAGATTGCTGTAACCATTTTTTGCTTGCCATTTACTACGACTGCATTCGTTCTTCTTCTTGCCGCAATACGCAGTGTGTACATATGCAATTCGATCTGGATATTCTGCCGCGAATCTCCGTATCTGTGTTAGTGCCCTTTTTTATCGTCTTTGCTTATTATGTTCAGGGTGCATCCGCTTTGATAATGGGAGATACGGATCCGTTTCCGATCCTCCCCTCTCATTTCCTCTGTCTTGTCTCAGTATTCTTTCGGTTGCATACTTATTTCCCTGAGTATGTTCCTTCCATCGTTAGTTTTCTCTAGCCTTCTTTGCTGTGCAGCTAGTGTTGCCTCAAATGATACGTCTAATGTGTTTTATCTTTCCAGCATCATTAGCCTGTCCTTGGAGGTACTTGCCGGAAGATGTAGTGCACTTTCAAAACATTTTCTGATCATGCTATCGGTCCTATCTTTTTCTGTCTTCTTCAGGTCTAAGCATGGCATGACATAGTCGGCGCTGCTTATTACGAAAGCTTGTGTGAGGCTTAATAGTTTACTTTCCTTAAGGCCTTCTTTTTTATTGGTTGTTCTCTTTATAAGCTTTGTCGTTTGTATGACTTGTCCTTCCAGTTTCATTATCGTTTCTCCGTTCTATCTGTTTGTTTGGAGGACCATTCCTAGCGCCCTCATTTGCTCTACTTTCGGGACCGCTTTTCCCTCCACTTCTATAACTACGTCCACTTGTTCTTTTTGCATTTTTTGTTTCGGATTGTATATAAACAAGTCCGATTTTTCTGAAGAACATTTCATGCCCCTCCCTTTTGCATATTTTGCAGTGCTGTTTGCCGCCTCCTGCAATTTGTGCTCGATTTGATAATCGCTATCTTTGTTTGTCCAAATGGTTATGTCATCCGTAAAGATTGATTTTTGTTCAATGAAAGGAAATCTCCACAGCGTGACACGAGCCCCGGCCTTGCCAACAAAATCTCTGCAAGGGGCGCACGATGTGCCCTGTGCAACAGCAACACTGAGGCTTTAGTTTTACTCCACTTCAGATTCTAAGGGCTGTCGGAATGTCTTCGCATGTAAAGAGCATTTATTGAGTACGTACATACAATAAAAACGCACAATAATCACAGACCAAAAGCAGTATACAAAACGCTCTATGGCACATATACATAATGAAAAACATGATTCCCCAAAGAGGGGAAAACAAAAGAAGGGGGGTTGATATGGCAAAGCTGGCATAACAAACCTGCCCTCCCGAACGACGAAGAAACGGCTGTGCCAGCGCCGCAGAAACCGCGCCTCTCCATCTCTGTCCAGTTGACCAGAGAGATGCTTTCACAATAATAGACGCAGCCTCTGCAGCGCTGCGTACATCAGGCGACAGCAGAAACGCAGTCCCGCACAGAAACACACGCACAGCAGGGCCCGCGCAGTCTATCGTTCAGTGCACACGTTGACGAGGCTAAAACGCTGAAATTCCCGCAGAGGCCAGCGGCGACCGGCGGGAGCCGCCCAGGGAGTGGTCGCGCTGCCGCTAGCCGTGGGGAAAAAGGAAAAGAGCGACCACTGGGGCCGGCGACGTTTGATGTTAGAGCCACGGTGGCTACGTGTCATCCGAGACATCCATTAACGTGCCGTCATCGCCTTTCTCACTCGTTTCATGGGGGCAGTGGTTGCCGCGGACGGTGACATGCTGCCATCGGATGCCGATAGTTGACGCTTGGAGCCTTCTGTGGAACGCGCTTTTCCCGCACGACCTAGACCTGCACGGGTGTTACGCGCGCCTTCTGGGCGTCCAGTCTTCGTCAGCTCTGCAAGAGCGCTGTTCGTAAGGGACGCCGCCTCCGTAGAAGTGTTGCCTTACGTGTGAAGCTGTGGCTACCCCAGCCTTTCCTTGCATGTGCTGCGACTGGTGCGCGGCGGCTTCCTCTTCCGATTCCGTAGAGTGGGCGGGGGAAGTGGCAGGTGACTCGCTGTTGTCGTCAGAAGACGGCACCGCGCTGGACACCTCGTCTTCGGAAGACAGATCCGAGGAATCGTTCACGCCAGCCGCCGTGGTGGCAGTAGGCGCCGTGTCCTCGTTTCCGCTTTCATGGGGCTCGGGGGACACACGGAGGGCGTCGTTTGCCTCGATGGGGGAGGCCCCGTAAACTTGGGCTGGAGGCTCTGGCTCGCCCCGAGACTCCCGAAATGTGAAGCCTGCAGGTTTCCCGGATGCGGCTGTCACGGCAACATATGACCTGGGCAACACGCAGTCAGACGTCGCATGCTGGGCTCCGCAGCGTTTGCACGTCGCTCTGAAAGCTTCGGTGTCGTGGCCAAAGGCGGAGCAGCGTCCGCACTTGACCGCCCTACACTCAGCACCGACGTGGCCCCTTCTCCGCACCGGGAGCAGACCCGCTTCATGCCCCGGTACTCGAGCTTATGTGGTGGCCCGCGACGGAGAGGAATTGGGCGGCGCACGCAGCATGTTCAACTTCACCAGCCGGCATCCGTTCTGGACTTGGCTCTTTCCCTTAAACACCGGCTCTGCGACGGCTCGAACGTTTCCGTAAGGACTGAGCGCAGCGGCGAGGACGTCGTCACCTACGCACGGGGGCAACCGGAAAACAGTCACAAAAACCACTGGTGCAGCCATTTGCATCAACGGTACTTCCTTTCCTGCGACGAGCAGACTGCCCGCCGCAACCATCTTCGTGCCTAGCCATTGAACTGACTGCTGCAAGGAACTTGGTCCCGCCGAGGTGCTAAAAATATTGCAGCCCCCCGACACCGCCGACTGTCTCGATGGCGTCGATAAGGCCGTCCGCCGGAGCAGGCTCCGACACGGTGAATTGGAAGCATTGGGTCTTCGAAGGCCGAGTGACCGGCGGTGGTTGATCCATTGCTGCGGCCCTGGACACCACGACAGCAGCCGCGGCGCCGGGGCACACGAACGGACAGATATACGCATGCGCCTTGCCCACAATTCTTCCAGTGGGGGTACAGCACAAAGAGCGTCAGCCACAAGTTTCCTTTTAAGCTTGAAGAGGCTGCAGATTGACAGCTTAATTCGAGGCGCGTTATCTTCTTTGCAAAACACCGCGTGGCTTCATTCTTGCGCACTACACACACACACACACACACACACACACACACACACACACACACACATGCAAACACGCAAACACAAGCACACATATACATATGGGTTGTTGACCGCCCACCCTGACTGTTGTTTGCTTGTCTGCCTCATTTGTTTGTTAATTGTTTTTTTTTGCGCGTGAGCCCGCTCCTCTGTGGTGTTCGCCCTTGATGTGTCCACGTGGCGGCAAAATTACACCTAAGTCTTCGTTTATTTTTCCGTCCTTCTCGTTAGAGAGAGAGCGAGAAAACTTTATTCTCGGGAGTAGTTATAGTAGAAGAGCCAAGTGGCCATTAGCTGGTGGCTTGCGGCACTTCTTCAGCGTGGTCTACGGCGCCCAATTGTATATCGGGGCTCGCTTTACGCAGCACTTCCTCCCAGGATTGAAAGCTCTGGTCTCTCCTCAGTATACTAAATAATATTTCGCCCTTCTCGTTAGTTTTCCCCTTTCTCTGCCTTGTCGCGCTGTCACAGTCAAACCTTTAAGACGGCGCCTGACCGTACTGTAAAGGCATTCTTGAGACAGATTTTGTTACTGCAGAATAAGCTTTACGTTTTTCAATGTGGCCACGAGTGTCACCTTCAGGCATCTTCACACAGATAGTTTTGTCTAAATCTCAATAAACTCAAACTCAAACTCTGAGCATGCTACTTTGTATGTATGTATGTATGTATGTATGTATGTATGTATGTATGTATGTATGTATGTATGTATGTATGTATGTATGTATGTATGTATGTATGTATGTATGTATGTATGTATGTATGTATGTATGTATGTATGTATGTATGTATGTATGTATGTATGTATGTATGTATGTATGTATGTATGTATGTATGTATGTATGTATGTATGTATGTATGTATGTATGTATGTATGTATGTATGTATTCAGCTCTAACTGAGGATGGCGACATTACCCTACAGGAAAGAAACAATAATTTCAGAGATATCATTACTGAGTGCGCGGTAGAAGTAGGCGGTAGGATAGTTAGAGAGGATACCGGTAAGCTGTCTAAGGAGACGAAAGATTTGATTAAGAAACGCCAAAGTATGAAAGCTTCCAATCCAACAGACCAGATCGAATTGGCCGAAATATCAAAGCGAATCAATAAGCTCAAGGTGGCCGACATAAGGAAGTATATCATGGAGAAAATTGAGCATGCTGTAAAGAACGGGGGAAGCCTTAAAGCGGTAAAGAAGAAATTGGGCAGAGGCAAAAACCAGATGTATGCGATAAGGGACAAGGCGGGCAACGTCATCACTAACATGGAAAAGATAGTCAAAGTAGCCGAGGAGTTCTATACAAATCTCTGCAGTAGCCAAAGTAGTCAGGAGCGTAATGAGATTGGCGGTAAGGAAAAACAGTCAGACGTTCCACCAGTGACGACGGACGAGGTCAAGAAAGCACTAGAAACTATGAAAAGAGGGAAATCAGCTGGAGAGGATCAGATAACTACAGATTTGCTGAAGGACGGGGGGATATCGTGCTAGAAAAACTGGTCACCCTGTATACGCAGTGCCTGGTGTCATCGACGGTACCGGAACCATGGAAGAATGCAAACATTATCCTCATTCACAAGAAAGGGGACTCTAAGGACCTTAAAAATTACAGACCAATCAGCCTACTGTCTGTTACGTATAAGGTATTTACTAAGGTAATCGCTAATAGAATCAGGACAACCTTAGACTGCAATCAAGCAAAGGATCAAGCAGGGATTCGGAAACGGTACTCTACAATCGGTCATATCCATACCATCAATCAGGTGATATAAAAATGCTCCGAATATAACCAGCCCTTATACATAGCATTCATTGATTACGAAAAAGCATTTGACTCAGTTGAAACCTCGGCGGTGATGCAGGCATTGCGAAATCTGGGGGTAGACGAGCCGTACGTGGAAGTGCTGGAAGATATTGTTACGACGTTTATTTACACAGATGGTAGGATACTCTGGATAGGATAGGATAGCATAGGAAATACGTTAGTTTCTCTGCGAGGGTCTTGTGCTAGTAGCGAAAGAGTTCCATCTTCCGTCTTCTCACAGGGTCGGTGCCCCTATTCCAGGGCTCCGCTGAGCTTCGCTGCTCGCTGGGCGTGCTGGATTAAACCTAGTTGGCAATCCAAATCGCCGCTGGAGAGCCGGCTCTCCCACTGTTCCGCACTCGGGTCTTTACGAAAGCTGTCGTTATTTTTACATTGCCACGTGATGTGGTATAGCGAAGGTTTGCTACCACACCATGGGCAGGTGTCTCGATATTGTGACGGGTAAATTTTGCTCAGGGTATGCAGGTTAGGGAATGTTCCTGTCTGCAGTCTTCGCCAGTACACGGCCTCTTGTTGTTTTAGATCCCGATGAGGCGGCGGATAGCAGATCCGTACCCCCTTATAGTAGTTAAGAATGTCGGAGTACGTAGGGCCGACTCGCTCGGGTAGATCGTGCGATTGGGAGGAAGCTCGGCTCGTGTACCCTCGAGCTACCTGATCGGCGCGTTCGTTCCCCGCTATGCCGGTGTATCCTGGCACCCAGTAGATGTTGTGTTTGACTTTTGATGCGGTCGTGCTATGGAGGAGCCTGAGGGCGGCGCGACCTATGCGGCCGTTCATGTAGTTACGGCACGCTGGAGATTAGCACACCACAGCGGACAGACCCAGCTTCCTCGCCCTCTTCTACTTATTCCGCCAAAACTCATCTTCCTTCAATAAGGACCGCGGGAAGTGCGTGACACTGCCCCCTTCGCAGACGATGCCCGCCGGGCGAGTCAAGGTTCGTCACGTTGATAGAAGGGCTTCATACGGGCCACGTGGACTACTTGAGTCTTCCGAGAACGACGCCCTTGGGTGGTCACGCGAGAGACTACAAAGTTTACTGCGCTGAGGCGTTCCAATACAATGAAAGGGCCAGTATAGTGGTGCAACAGTTTCTGGCACAAGCCGCGCTTACGCAACGGCGTCCAAAGCCACACCAAGTCACCAGGGGCATAATTAACATCTTGATGACGCTTGTCGTAGCGTTGCTTGTAGCGTTCCTGGGAGGCTAAACTGCGAAGTCTAGCGAGTCGACGAGCTTCTTCAGCCAAAGAAAGAGTATGCGCTAGTGAAGTTTCAGCAGGGAGTGAGAAAGGCAGAAACGTGTCCAAAGTGCTTCGTGGAGGTCGTGCATAGAGAAGAAAAAACGGACTGTAGCCTGTCGTTTCGTGCTTAGCAGTGTTAAATGCGTATGTTATAAACGGAAGGACTTCATCCCAGTTTTTGTGGCGGGAGTCGACATACATTGCGAGCATATTGCTAAGCATCCGATTGGTGCGTTCGGTAAGACCATTTGTTTGTGGGTGGTAAGGAGTTGAATGGCGAAAATGGGATGAGCAGAGGCGAAGAAGTTCTTCTACAACTTCTGCCGTAAACTGTCAGCCACGATCGCTTATTAACACACGAGGAGGCCCATGTCGAAGAATGATGGACCGTAGTAGGAACGCCGAAACATCAGAAGCAGTTGCTGACGGTATAGCAGCAGTTTCACAGTACCGCGTAAGGTAGTCTACGCACACTATGACCCAGCGGTTTCCGTTGGAGGAACGGGGAAACGGTCCTAGAAGATCAATTCCTGCCTGTTCGAATGGGGTTCATGGTGGCATTATAGGCTGAAGATGACCCGGCGGTGAGCAGGTTGGGTGCTTGAAACGCTGGCACTGGAGGCAGCTGGCCACATAACGTTGAGTAGTTTGACGCATCTTCGGCCAATAAAAACGTTCCTTAGTCCTGTGCAATGTCCTCGCGAAACCCAAGTGTCCAGCTGTGGCATCGTCGTGCATTACCCGAAGAACCTGACACCTAAGACTTGTAGGAACTACCAGAAGAAGCAGCGCACCTACTCACGAGTACAGTACACCGTCACGAATGCAGAATGAGGTCGTAGGGTTCCGGGAACTTGCTGCCTCAAAAAGCGGTGCCAACTCGTTGTCGTGCCGCTGCGCAATCTTCATCCAGGACCTCATTGTCGCAATCAGTAGTTTCAAGTGGCAACCGTGACAAGCAGTCAGCATCACCGTGCTTACGACCACTCTTAAAATACACAGTAAAATTGAATTCTTCAAGGCGCAAAACCCACCGGGCAAGGCGTCCACAGGGGTCACGAAGGTTTACAAGCCAACATAAGGAATGATGGTCCGTCACAATTTTAAATGCACATCCATAAAAATATGACCTAAACCGTTGCACACCGAATACAACAGCTAAGCATTCCTGTTCAGTTACAGTGTAATTACGCTCAGCCTTGCTCAAAGAACGGCTTGCATATGCAACGACATGTTCATCGCCATTGTGGCGCTCTATGAGCACAGCACCAATTCCAACTGCGCTGGCGTCGGTGTGAAGTTCCGTTGGAGCTGATGGACAGAAGTAACGTAGTACTGGTCCTGATGTCAAAATAAACTTTAACTGACGAAAGGCGGAGTCACAATCGGCAGTCCACTTGAAAGGCACATCTTTTTGCAGAAGACAAGTAAGGGGATATGCTAGATCAGCAAACTTCGGAACAAAACGACGAAAATATGAGCAAAGCCCCAAAAAACTCCTGAGCTGTTTTAACGATTTCGGTGGTTTAAAACAAGTGACAGCTTCAATCTTTTTCAGATCAGGCCTGATTCCATCCTTGTCTACTAGATGTCCAAGTACCACAGTCTGGCGTTCCCCAAAACGACATTTCTTGGAATTGAGTACCAGACCAGCTGTCTCACTACACTCCAAGACAGTCTCTAATCGACTGTTGTGTTCATGAAAAGTTGTCCTGAATATCACTACATCGTCCAAATAACACATACAAATGTGCCACTTCAGCCCGCGCAAAATTGTATCCATGAATCGTTCGAACGTGGCTGGAGCGTTACATAATCCAAACGGCATCACATTAAATTCATACAGCCCGTCTAGGGTGATGAATGCCGTCTTTTCTTTATCTTCCGGGTGCATGGGGATCTGCCAATAGCCTGATCGCAGGTCGACTGAGGAAAAATAGGAGGCGGAATGTAAGCAATCAATGGCGTCATCAATACGTGGCAGGGGATACACGTCCTTCTTGGTAACAGTATTCAGACGTCGATAATCAACACAAAATCGCCATGTGCCATCTTTCTTTTTGACTAGAATCACAGGGGCAGCCCACGGACTGGACGATTCCTGAATGATGCCCTTATGCAGCATGTCACGAACTTGTTCTTCGATTGTTTGGCGCTCTGATGGGGATACACGATAAGGCTTCTGGCGGATCGGATCAGCAATTCCTGTATTGATTCGGTGCTGAGTACGGGAAATGGAAATCCGTGGTGGCGATTCCCGAGAGAAATCGAAAGCCGCAGTATGTTTCGCCAGAACTTCCACTAAACTGTAACGGTCACTTGTTGGCAGGGATTTGTTAATCATGGCAAGAAAGTTTGTCTCATCTTCTTCTGAGCATGCGGTAGGCTGGGAATTCTCTGTGCTGAGCACGGCCACTGATTCAAAAGTGTCTTCGTCAAAGTTGGCAAGTTTTAGACCACGTGGTAATACAACAGGTTCGATAGAGCAGTTAGTCGTCCACAAAGAAGAATGGCCATTCATGACTGAGATGATGCAGCAGGGAATCAGAATACTTTTCTTCGCGCAGTTGAGGGTGAGTGGTTCAACCACAGAGTCGAACGCATCACTGGCACAGCTGGAACTAACAACTCGTATAAACTCTGCTGACATTGCAGGAATGACTATGTCTTCCGAAACCGAAAGCGTGCTAGGATGGGTCCGCGAATTTTCACGGAAAGCAGATTCAATTCGAGTGCTCACAGAAATGTCTGCATTGCGAAAGTCGAGAGTGGCCCCACATTGCTCCAGATAATCGAGTCCAAGAATTACGTCATGCGTTGATCGAGTAAGTACTGCGAATTCAGTTCGGAATGTGTGGCCGGCGATAACAAGATTCACGGAACAGACTCCAAGTGGGTTAAGCGGTTCGCCACCAACACCACATAATGTTGTCGCACTATCCCAAGCAAACATAATTTTACGACCAAGGCAGTTTTTAAAAGCGAGACTTATAATAGAAATAGTTGCACCTGTGTCTAACAACGCCATAGCACGTACACCGTCCACAAACACTTCAATTCGGTTTTTTAACATCCAAATGGGCAGAGGCATAGGTAAGCTAGAATCATTTGCGACCTCACCTCCATCGGCCGCACACACTAGTTTCCCGGAGGTGGCGACCTTCGTCGGGGAGAAAGGGAGCGTCGTAGGCGCCGAGATGGTGGTGTCAGGCTACGGTCAGAGGCCGGTGATTCGTTTCGGTTCAGCACCATTCTGCGTTCTTGTCGGCTAGCTGTTGCACTGTACTCATTCCGGCCAGGTGTTCTTCTATATGAATCATCATTGTCAGCAGGAAGCCTTGTACGGGAGTTCACCCACTGTCGGCGATACTGCTGGTACGGACGACGGTTGCGGCAAAAGCGGGAAATGTTGCCGATCATTCCACAAGCATAACACACTGGCGGCTCACGTTCGCTTGATGAATAAGGCTCATCGTCGCTTGTATTAAACGTTTCATGCTGTGGATGTGGTCGACGAGGAGGACGAGAGTGCTCGCTGTTGTAGGCGTTGATGGTAAGAGGTTGGATGTTCGGGCGATGAGCAGCAGAGTATCGGGTGTCCGAAGGAGACGTAACAGGGGGAGCACAACAGGTAGAAGATGGGCTATTGTCTGACGAAGAGGTGCCACTGTAGACGGGTCTGACGTGGCCGCCAATATCTTGATGCCTCCGAAGCTCTTCGCGGACCATCTGGCGAATTGTATCTGCCAGGCTTGTCGCTTCAGACACATCCACACTAGCGACAGTTGTCACATTAGGCAGCCGACCAAACTTCGGAATGATACGGCGTCGCTTGAAAGATTCAAACGTGCGGCAGCGTCGTGTTACATCAGCGGTGGTATTCAAATCGTCCCTGCAGATAAGAAAGTTGTACACGTCTTTCGCTATTCCTTTCAGGAGATGACCCACTCTGTCTTCCTCAGTCATCCGAGCATCAACTATTCTGCATAGCTTGAGGACTTCTTCTATGTAAGTTGTACAGGTCTCCCCCGGTACTTGCGCTCCTTGAGCCAGAGTCTGTTCGGCGCTCTTTTTTCGAGCATCGGCATCACCAAATCCCGCTCTCATTTCTTCCATGAAGCAATCCCAGGTGGTAAGAGATGCTTCATGATTGTCAAACCAGGTTAGCGCAGTTTCTTCAAGGAAAAATACCGCGTTCGCCAACTTGGTAGTCGCATCCCAGCGGTTGTATTTGCTCACCCGATTGTAGTGGGTGAGCCAGTCATCCACGTCTTCCCCGGGCTTGCCATAGAAGTGCCGGGGTTCCCGATAAGGCTGTGCGGTGGTCGGTTGAGCTGCTGGCGTGGGCTGCGTTGAACCATCTGCTTGCGCCATCTCCGCCCGAAGGGGGGGTAGCCCAGCAATTCTTCTGCTCCGGCGAAGTAGGAGAGGTTCCGTGGTGATCTGTAGCCCGCAAACTCCACCACACTTGTTACGACGTTTATTTACACAGATGGTAGGATACGCTGGAGATTAGCACACCCGGCTATAGTGGCTGCACAGATATAGTGGCTGCACAGCAACCATAGTTCTGCATAAAGAAAGTAACAAAATTCCCATAAAGAAAGGTGTTAGGCAAGGAGACACAATCTCCCCAGTACTATTCACAGCTTGTTTAGAGGAAGTATTCAGAGACTTGGAATGGGAGCAGTTAGGGTTAAGGGTAGATGGAGAATACATCAGTAATCTGCGATTTGCTGATGACATTGCCTTGCTAAGCAACTCGGGGGATGAACTGCAAATAAGGATTGATGACCTAGACAGGAAAAGTAGAAAGGTAGGCTTGAAAATCAATTTGCATAAGACTAAGGTCTTCTCAACAGCCTCAACAGCCTCGGGAAGGAACAGCAGTTTACATTAGGTAGCGAAGTACTGGAAGTAGTAGGCGAATATGTCTACTTAGGACAGGTAGTAACCCCAGATCCGGACCACGAAAAGGAAATAACAAGAAGAATAAGATTGGGATGGAGCGCATTTGGCAAACACTCGCAGATTATGACTAGCAGCTTACCGGTATCGCTCAAGAGGAAAGTATACAACAGTTGCATCTTGCCTGTACTCACTTATGAAGCTGAAACGTGGAGGCTAACCAAGAGAGTTCTACTTAAGCTGAGGACAACCCAGAGGGCTATGGAACGAAAAATGGTAGGCGTAACATTAAGAGATAGAAAGCGTGCCGAGTGGGTCAGAGAAATAACTGAAGTTACCGACATTCTAGTAGAAATTAAGAAGAAATGGACATGGGCAGGACATGTAGTGCGAAGAGAGGATAACCGATGGTCGCTGAAGGTAACAAACTGGATTCCAAGGGAAGGAAAGTGTAGTAGGGGGCGGCAGAAAGTTAGGTGGGCGGATGAGGTTAAGAAGTTCGCAGGGGTCAAGTGGATGCAGCTAGCACAGAACCGGGTTAAGTGGAGAAATATGGGAGAGGCCTTCGCCCTGCAGTGGGTATAATCAGGCTGATGATGATGTATGTATGTATGCATGTATGTATATATGTATGTATGTATGTATGTATGTATGTATGTATGTATGTATGTATGTATGTATGTATGTATGTATGTATGTATGTATGTATGTATGTATGTATGTATGTATGTATGTATGTATGTATGTATGTATGTATGTATGTATGTATGTATGTATGTATGTATGTATGTATGTATGTATGTATGTATGTATGTATGTATGTATGTATGTATGTACGTCTTATATATATTCAATATCTCTCTGTACCTGTGCCTGTGTGTGGGAGGGATTATGCATGTATAAACGAGTCAAGAAATGCTTTATATTGCTTCCACTTTTGTGTTTATGTCGACGTTCTGGCAGAGGTCCTGCGTTTCTGAAAACTGAATGTACCGTCTTTGCCAAAAGTAACCAGGCTGCATGTTTTGCTTCTCGCTTGTATTTTGAAGCCAACATTTAATTTCAGACGATCACAAATTGTTAATAAGTGAGGACAGGAGCTCACCTTTACTTTTCACATATTTCTAGCTTCATAAGTGGTACGAATTCTCTCCAACTCGTCCGAGAACTGAAACCCGCAGCCTGGTTACTTTTGGCAAAGACGGTACGTGCTTTTTGCTTTACTTCTTATAGCACTAGCAATTGGACAGGATACATAAACAACGCATTACGTGTACATAAAAACAAAAAGATAACACACAAAATACACACAAAGCAAGTCAGGCACAAGGTCAGGCAGTCTGCCAAAGGCTTCCGCCGCGAGTCAAATGAAAGCAGCGGGAAAACCAGGTTGCTGGCATTGGCTGGGAAAACAAACCGTTCCGCATGCTGCAGAAAACACCGTAGAGGAGAGAACAAAAAAGAAAAATGAAAAAACAAAACTGAGGAAGGTTGGGAAGCCCCACCGGGGTGGTGCAGTGGTAAGACGCCCGAGTGCTGTGCCGGAGATCCCGGGTTCGAAGCCGACCTCGGCGGCTACGTTTCGATGGAGGCGAAACAAGACACGTCCGTGTGTTGTGCGGTGTCAGCACACGTTAAAGATCCCCAGGTGGTCGAAATTACTCCGTAGCCCTCCACTACGGCTCCTCTTTCTCTCTTTCCACTTTCACTCCCACCTTCCTCCCTTCCCTTACGGTGCGGTTGCGGTGTCCACAGAAAACAAGTAAGACAGTTACCGTGCCTTTCCCTTCCTATAAATCAATCAACCAATCAATCAAGGTGGGGGATAAGTTGTAGGTAAGGCAGTGAGTAAAAGTATAGCCGGTAGCGAGGACTCAATCAATGCACGACGTACGCTTTACGGTGCGAAAGCTACACCCCAAGAAGATTTACCGAGAAGTGGTCGTACCGTGAGTTGGTAGCACGTTTTCTAAGCAACCTTTCTTTTTCGGCGCTGCCTCTATATAGCGCTCTTCACTTGTCTCAATCATTTGTTTCATTATAATAAAGTGTTTTCAGGAGACACAGCGCGCGGGTGTCCCTCGTCTAAGGAGACTTCAAACGTAGAACTGGCCGGCAAAAGAACTCACGCATGAACAAACACCAGCATGGATGTAGAGTGTTTGCTGATTATCAAAACGTGTTTGCGGCTGGAGCACAGCAGTTACACTATCTGCTACCGTCTGCTGAGGAGAAATTCCCACAGTGCATATCTTCTCGGCACCCGGTAGCAAATGGCAGATTTTAGCATTATGTTGATCAATCGAAGCCGCATATATTTGCTTCTACATTCTCCAAGATAGTTCTAGTTACTAATCACATTTGTTCTGAGTGATGCCTTGCCAAGTTTGAATTAAGCGGAGCTCACGATGGTAGGCATTCAGTTCTTCGATGACCGCCAAGCAGTTTTTTGCTATCGCTTCAGCCGAGTGCGCATTTGTTAGCGTACGCTTGTAAGCACAATTACTCTTTTTTTTTTGGAAACCACTCGCTGCGTCTCTCACCGCTCAGAGACCGTCACCACTACATGAGAGTATGTGAATACTTATAATAATGCCAACCAACTCCTCCAACCAGCCACATTGTTCTTGTGAATACGTTTTTCATTCTGTATCAGGCGTTCGCCTTTAGTATTTTTGCACATCAACACTGTGTTTTGTATAGAGACTCTGTGGGATGTAGGATCTCAACAACCCTTGAAACACTCATTTGAAGGCATACCTTCGGGATGTGCTTCTTTGGCGTCAGTCTTTAACCTGGCGACCAGTATGTGCACCAGACCAGCATCTTCACAGAGCAAAGGTGCCTCACAAGAACGGATATCACATCTCCGCTGAGAAACAGCCAGGGTATCAACTGCGCTTTATTTGTGCTCTCAGAACCCCGATATGTAAAGCCGATATCAGGTGTCCACAGGAAGTGTGACAGATACAGCGCCTTTGCTTTCCTGACAACCAATTAAGTCAGAAACACATCCACCTCCGGTTGGCCTGCTTCAATGACCACGAAATTGCAATCGCCAAACTATTTTACAAAGTGTGATTCATACCCAATGCCATCGCAAATAAAAGTATTACTATAAGGCCGTCTCTCAGAAGCACATGCAATGTGTGGTCTGGGACCATGGCTTCCGGATTAACACAGCAAGATAACGCTCAACAATCGATACACAGCAAAACACAGTCCTGTCAAAACGTCCTGCTCCTGCACGATGTTCTGTGATTAACATAGCTAAATGCCCCGCCGCTGTGGTAGAGACACACTTCAGCAATTCGGCACTTTGGTCTTTTCCAACATTTCTATTCGAACGATCCTTAGAGTCTACAACACAGTTGAAATCTCCCAGAAATATAAGCGCACGACTGCATTCAAGGTAAGGCACCAACTGCTCAAAAACGTCGCGCCGTTCTTTTTGTGTCGTTGGTGCATACAGGACCACCACCCTCACCGCACAGGTTTCGTAATTGATTTCGCACACGACGAAACGCCCCCTTGCACATGTTATTACTTGCTCCACTGCTATGCCTACACTTTTCCTCAGGAAAAGGCAGCATCCTGCCGACAAACCGACTGCATGGCTTACGCAAACATTGAAGCGCGACCGAAAACCAAACACCATATTATCTGTTTGCTGCTCATCCTCAACCTTTGTTTCTTGTATGGCTGCGATGTCTAAATCTAGTTCGCTCAACAAACGGTTCAACTGCACTTGCTTCCGTCTCGAGGCGAGCCCTCGGACGTTTAGAGTACCCTCTTTTAGCGGTTTTTTCCAATAAGCCATGCTCTAAACCCAGCTAACAACCAATGACTAAGGGCTCACTTCAGTCTCTCGTCGCGAGTGAGCGACGAGGACCGCGCACGCGGTTTGCGATAAGGCTAACTTGCCTTTCTTAGCGCCTTCCACCCTCCACTGCTTTTCTAGTCGACGCAGTTCGTTCTGTAGCTGGTACCTTTTTGTAGTCTCGTTATCTCTTCATGGAGACGGTTGTCATATCCAACGGGGACTCAGCAACGCTGCCTTCCGAAGTGCTTTTCGCTGTTGGCTGATCCGACGACATTGCAGCCTCCGCCCCCGTTCCAGTCGTTTCTGCAGCGGGTTCGCTAACTTGCGTCTTCCCTCCGCCGGTGGTGTGCTCCGGCTGTTGGACATCAGGTCCCTCTCCGGATCCTGTAGGGGGCAGGGCTCCAGCGTTCTCCAGTTCCTCCTGGTCCATGATCAACTCGCTCCCGTCGTCTTGAGGGGCACAATACCCGTGGCCACACGGGCATACGTGCGGACGCATCCCTCCCGGTCGTGCCCGAAGATATGATACGAACTACATCTCGGAGTGCGGCAATCACGTCGAATGTGGCCTGTCTTCTTACATCTTAAGCATATTGGTGGCCGTCCAGGCACCACCACTAACACAAGCCCTCCGTAAAACTTGTACATGTGGGGCAAATCATCGATCGAAAGCTCCTCTTTGAGCACTATTTTTACTAGCCGAGTTGTCGACTCGGCCTCTTCAAAACCCGGGCTGTTCCACTGCTCATGACTTCTTTCACATCTCCAAAGTCTTCAAACGCCCTCTGTACCGCTTCGCTCTAAACGTAGAACGGCACCCAGTGCACCCTGAAAACCAACTCACGCTTCTTCGGGTCGATGACCGCGCAGTAGCGTCTCTTCACTTCCAGCTCGCCTTGTTTCAGCAGGCGTTCCTTCGCTTCCTCAGTCTTCATCTTCAGCATCCAGATATGGGACATTTGGAAGGGTCCAATGCCAGCCACGTATAGTAGTACACTGGCCTTTTCCAACGGCTCACGAAAATCCTGTATGCGATAAGGCCGGCCGGCAATATCACAGTGAAGGAAAACCGTTGTCTTCATTGCTTCTCCCGAAGGAAACGTAGGTAGAACCATGCGATAGCCCAGTGGTGGGCGTCATTCGCCGCATCCACGGCCAGACATGACCATTTTCCACGGACCATTTCCGACTGGAACTGTCTTCCTGAGGCCATTCTCCAGTCTTCCAATTTCATTAAAGCTCTAGAGTTGCATTTTTTTTAATGATACAGTGTTGTATTTTGTTGACTTGTTCATTTACTCTAATCCCGTGTTTTGATTTTTATTTTTATTTGTTGTTTTAATGCCTTGTATATCCACTCCTGCCTGGGCCAAAATATTGGCCTGCAGTATTTTGAAATAAATAAATAAATAACGAAGCACGCTCAGAGTTTGCCATCACACGTCCGTCTCCCACGGAAGCCGGAAGTGGACTCTGCTGAAGTGTGTCCTCAATGAGTGCAGCTTAGAAGACGTAACAGTCCTGGTGAACGGTGAGAAACGTGTGCATTTCACACATTTTCAAGGTAGTAGTCACGCGCGACTTGACAGAATATATGTGTCGCCGGAGTTTTCGCCTACCTGTGAACAGTATGAAGTGAAGCAAGTGTCATTTAGTGACCATTGCTTAGTTACGGTCACGCTGGGACGAACGAAGCAGTGTAAATAAAAAATGAACTGGGACTTATGGAAAATAAACTCGAGGCTTATAGAAGACGAACTATTTTTAAGAAAAGTTAAGGAAAGCATTGATTTTTTTTTTTTTTGAGAGCGAAACAGGCTGTATTGAATCCCGGGAACGATTTAAACAGGAGGTTAAAATGAATGCAATTGAGCGCTATTTCACTATTAAGTACGAGGAAAAGAAAGAAGAAAAGCAACTGCAAGAGCTCTTAAAATATTTAGGGCGTGAAGAAGAACGAATGCCGGGTATGTTCATGCATGATATAAAAGGCGTCAAAGTTAGGCTAGAAGCTTTGGATGCCCAGAAGTACAGAGGCGCTGCGATTAGAGCGCGCACGGAAAAATCTCTCGGTGGCGAGACGCCAACAAAACGAGCCCTCGCTGATGAAAAGCGATATGCGCGCACGAACGAGATAACGGTGACAGAGGCATGATGATCAAGACGGAAGTACGAGCGCCTTCTTGGAGCATTACCGTGAGCTGTTTTCGAGCAAAGAACCAAGTGAAGATGGGTTTAGAGATAACGTTTTGCCTCTGATGTCAATATTAGGCAAAGAAGTTACTGAAGAGTTAGAGAACGAAATAAGTGTGGAGGAAATAGGAAGAGCCATTGATGAATTGAATGTCGGAAAGTCCCCGGGCCCAGATGGTTTGAGTGCGGCCTTTTACAAGAGCCTCAAAAGTTAGTTATCTATCATACTCTATAGGCTTCTCAAGGAGTGCTTTGATGTGGGTTATCTGCCACCGTCGTTTAGCAACGCGCATACGGTCTTGGTTCCCAAGACTGATGAGCCAGCCATGCTTTTAAAGTAACAGGCTATAAACCGATCACGTTAACAAATGTTGATTATAAGATTTTGATGAAGGTGTTAGCTAAGAGATTGCAATACATTATTAAAGATATTGTTGGACCTCATCAAACATGTGGAATAAAGACCAGAAGCATATTTAATAATATTCATGTAGCACGTAGTGTGTTCGAGTGCTGCGATGATCTAAACAGGAGAGTGGCCATGGTTCAAGTTGATTTTGAAAAAGCATTTGATCGTGTGTCTCATGAAATATTGTACTGTTTGTTGGAACATGTTGGTGTTGGTTCCGTTGTATTGAAAGGAGTTAAAATAGCTTATAATTAACAAAGTGTTATCTGAAAGAATATATGTAAGAGCATCTGTGCGGCAGGGAAGTCCACCGTCTCCTCTCCTCTTTGCTATATATTTGGAACCATTGAGTAGAATGGTAACTGCTAACGAATACATTCGTGGTTTTAAGCTGAGAGTATGTGAAGTGAAAATATTGGCATACGCTGATGATGTGGCGCTTTTTTGTGAAGACCGCGAAAGCGTTTCGGAAGCTTTGAAAGTAACACAAAGGTATTGCAGGCAGACTGGTAGTGCTGTTAATTTAAAGAAACGTCTCGGAGTCTGCCACGGGGAATGGGGAGAGGAACCGGAACCTTTCTGTGGAGTAAGATGGGTTACAAAGCCCGGGGTTTATTTGGGAGTCCCATTGGACAAATACGGGGAAAATACGAATTACTGGAATGAAAAAGCGGAAGAAATACGGGAAAGGACGAAAGGCTGGATGGGACGTAACCTCTCTATTTTCGCCCATGCGACTGTATGCAATACCTTTTTGGTGGCAAGAATAATGTATTTACTTCAAGTATTGTATTGTGCTCGAAGCAATGTACAAAGGTTCCATCTTGTATTTGCGGTCTTCATTTGGTCGTCCAACTGGGAACGAATTAGCAGAGATAATCTCTTTCGGCGAGTTAAAGACGGAGGGTTGTCTCTAATGCATCTATATGTGCGGCAGATGGTTTTAAGGTTTTCTTTCCTACGTGACCAAAAAGATGCACTCTTGAGCACCTTCATGCAAATCATGCTGTCCAGTGCAATTCCAGAGTTTATAGTCTCTTCATGCTCTGCTCGGGGATACACTGTGTCACGCTTCCTGCGAGAAGTGGTGTGGTCGTTCAGGTTTTTGCGCGTGCGGTACTCTGTAGAGTATTTAGCGACAGTACTACCTAAGCAGCTGCACAAGGATCTTATTTTACAGTTGTTCCCAGCTCCATTGTACAGAACCTTATTCTGTGAAGGCCCAGAGAAAGACGTGCTCAAGCGATTCAAAAACATGACTGTTTCACCGAACGTATAAACATTCTTTTTTAAATTGCATACAGGAACCCTCCCAGTCAAAACATGGATGGAAGAAAAGGGCCTTTTTGTACCTTGGGGCTCAAACTGTCTACTATGTAGGAAACCTGAAACAGTTGAGCACGTGTTCCTGGATTTTTGGGATGCGGTGTTTTACTGGGATGTGTTACAAAGGACACTTAAAAAAGACCTGCCATTGACGCCACGTTGAATTCGGTACTTGACAACTGTTAATGATGATTTTCAGTATGACCTCATCATGCTATTGGGCCTTCACAGTATTTGGAGGAGTAGGATGGCTTATAGACACTGTGATGTTTGTGCACGATCTGTATGTGATTATTTTGTTGAACAAGTGTATAAACTAAAAGAAATTTTGAAGCAGCAAGATGCTGCGGAGGAGGTCTTGAGTCTGATGGGCGAACTTGTGGTAATGAAAGTCCATTAGACACGGTTGTCAGCCAAGGGGCATGACAACCACGATCTTTTACTGATGTATTTGTACCAATTCATGCAATAAAGAAAAAAAAAAAAGCCGCTGTGGCAGAGTGGTTAAGACGCCCGACTACTGTGCGAGAGTTCCCGGGTTCGATTCCGACCGCCGGCGGCTCTATTGCGATGGAGGCGAAAGGAAGGGGCGTCCGTGTGCTGTGCTATATCGCGTTAGGATCCGTAGGTGGTCGAAATTACACCAGGGCCCTCCACAATGGCACACATTTTTTTCAGCTTTAACTCTCACCCTCCCTTCCCTTACGGTGCACTGAGGTGTCCACAGAACAAGTGTTACAGGTACTGCGCGTTTCCTGTGAACCAATTATTGTTAGTATTATTATTTTTACCAGAGTTACACCGTATATAATTTTGAGCTAATGAATATATGTATCTGTAATAGCGCCTTGCCACATGTTTTTTTTATACGATTGTAACATTGTAAACCACAGGTGGAGCTAGAGCATTGGGTGACCGCATACGGAGAGGATATGCGCGGCGTTCCTGACCACCACTTTGACGCCGTCATCGTAACTCACCTACTGTGTTCCGTGGACAGCGCAGAGAAGGTTCTGCAGGAGTGCAGGCGGGTCCTCGTCAAGGTGAGCGTTCTTCAAACCACGGCATGAGACAGCAGACGCATCTGTTCCCATTTGTAATTGATATTCTCAAGGCATGGCAAAAAAAAAATGCTGGTGGTTTAGCTACAGTTAAATCTAGTGTGTAGGGATAGTTTAATGCCCTCCACAAGAGGCGTTTGAAATTGGTTTAGTTTGGTTTGTGGGGTTTAACGTCCCAAAGCGGCTTAGGCTATGAGAGACGCCGTTGTGGAGGACCCAGGCAATTTCGACCACCTGGGTTTCTTTAACGTGCACGGATATCGCACAGCACACGGACGCGTAGCTTTTCACTTCAATCGAAAAGCAGCCGCCGAGGCCGCGATTCGATCTCGCATCCTTGGGAACAGTAGTCGAGAGGCGGAGGAGGTCGCCATTGCGCTGGCAGCTACCCACACTGATTCTACAACAATTATCTCCGACTCGCGAGGGGCCTGTCGGAACGCCGAGCAAGGCTGGGCACCATACTTAGCCTACCGACTACTTCAAAATTGCACCTTTGGAAAAAAACACGGCGTTCATATTATTCTTGCTAAAGTGCTAAGCTCTCCCTCTTCTTTTTCCTTCTCTATTTTCTCTTCTGTTTGGACGAGGCAGCGGAGGTGGCTCAGCTCGCACGTTAAAGATCCCCTAAGGCATTCGCTATGTTCACAAGCTTTCGTACGCAGAGCGTGTCCGCAGAACGTGTCCGCAGCAGTTGTAATTGAGGAGTGGGAGATGTTAATGAGTGGTGTCATTCGATAGGGGTGACGTAATGTTGCGAGCGAAAAAATAATTAGGCCAATAAGTTAATTAGGTAAATAATTAGAATAACTGGGGCACTGGAAATGGAAAGCGCAATATCTGTCACACACGTCCTGTGGACTGATTTATTTGTAGGAAGGGAAAGGCGCGGTAACTGTCTCACTTGTTTTTCTGTGGACACTGCAACCACGCCGTAAGGGAAGGGAGGAAGATGGGAGTGAAAGTGGAAAGAGAGAAAGAGGAGCCGTAGTGGAGGGCTACGGAGTAATTTCGACCACCAGGGGATCTTTCCACCTGAACTACACCGTAAGGGAAGAGAGGAAGGTGCGACTGAAAGCAGAAAAAGAGAAAGGGGTGCCGTAGTGGATATGTCGTCAAGGTTGTCACGTCATGCAACCTGAAGTAGAACTGAAAAAGGGCATAGAAGGGATTGGCGCACAATTTGAAAGCACAAAAGACTAAAATGGGTAAACAATGAATGAATGAATGAAAACTTTATTTCCACCGAAAAGGAGCCCTTCCTTCATCTCCAAGAAGTGAATTACTGTGAGGTAGAGGATGTGATGTCACGCAACCGGAAGTACAGCCAAAAAAGGGCATAGAAAGAGATTAGCGTGCATTTTTAAAGTACCGAAGACTAAAATGGGCAGACGAGAAGTGAATTAAGCAACTAGAAGCAACCATAAGCAACCAACAGCAGCATCCTTGCTTTCGCATTACTCTGCATTGTTATTTAATTTCTCTACTGCTCCCAAAAAAGCTAAAGTAGGAGTGCGCGTGTAAATGGGAACGATAATAAAGCAAGATGTAAAACAGCGCACCGAACACGATATTTTGAAAGCATATAAGGGATAATTTATCAGATTCTCTTGTCCTGTGGCAAGAAATACATCGGCCAGACCGGGAGATGCATAAACGACAGGATAGAACATGCCTCTGCAATTTTGGATAAGTCCGGGACTAACCTTGCGTTGCACTGCAAGGACTGTAAGTTATGTAAAAACGAAAAGTCCCCAGCAGACCTTAATAAAGTAGCCGCTTTGAGGAGGAATGAGGAGAGATTGACGAGAGATGTTCTGGAAGCCTGGGCGATATCTTTGGCAGGTGATGACTGCGTTATCACGCCTTCTGTTTTCTTATCGAAGAAAATACTTTTTAGATCACTAGGAGGATAATGAAAGATAAGTGGTGTGTTCTTTGAAGTTGAGAAGAAAGAAGGTGGTGGTGCACAAAAAATCAGTTGGCAGTGCAGCATCGTTCTTGGTTATGTGGGTGTGGGCGTCTGTGTGACCCTTCTATTTGTTGTCACCTACTCTGCTGCGTGGTTCATCATGTCGTCTGGTCAACTAACTCGATTTTCTATTGTATTATCACAATCACTCCTTGCCGCGGCAGCCGCCGGTGATCGGGAACGAATGCGGTTACTTCGACACAGTAGTAGTCGGGCGAAAATAGATTCCACATACGCGCCACTTTTCCCCCGCGTCAATTATGAAATCAAAGGATGCAGAAATGCTCGTATACCTTGCTTCTACATTTGTTTCGGGCACTTGCATGATGAATATTTGGTGCACAGGAAAGGAGAGGCGCGGTACCTGTCACAACATAATACCTTAATCGTGGTTTAAGGGAAGGGAGGATTGTGGGAGTGAAAGCGGAAAGAGAGAAATGGGTGCCGTAGTGGAAGGCTCCGGAGTAATTTCACCCTTCTGGGGATCTTTAACGTGTACTCACATCGTCCAGTACACGGACTCTACATCGTTTCGCCTCCATCGAAACATGATTGTATCAATTTAGGGAAAGGAGAGGAGACTCATGATTATTAAGATTATTAGGGCATAAACACGGTGGAAGAATAAGCATTTATAAACTTATGAATGTCCTTCCATGCGTGCGTGCCTGCGGTGCGAGAAATGCCACGCTTCTTCGCGAGATTCCGCAGGATTCTGTTTATCTTTAAAGCTGTCAGTTAAGAACTTTAGTTAGTGATAGATAGTAACCTGTAATGATAGCTAGCGCTATTTTGGGATCGTGCAGTTAGTGATGATAGGGATGATGAAAATGGTAGTTCCTGCTGATGACAGTGGCAGTTGATTATAATAGTGATATTGGCATCAGCTGTAATTACTTACTGTTACGTCATCAAGTGACTGGAAGTGGAGTAATCTTGACGTCATATCTGGTTACCGTTGACGACCTCACCAGTCGAAGCTTACCCCGCCGGCTTCTTTCTGAAGAGTTGGGTCATCGCTCCGCAGGAGGGTTTCCCAGGCTTCTCTACTAAGTATTTTTGTCTTAGCCCTGGGGAGCTAGCGCATTCCCAAAATACGTGGTTGAGGATCCCTCTCTCCCCAAATGGTTTACATTTATCGTCCTGTCGCTCATCCTTCTGGACGTGATAGGCCCAGACCAAGCCATCCGTCTGGCGGAAGAGGCCGCAAGGACCCCTGACCTCTTTGCCTGACTCTAATCGCGGAGGTCCCGGCCCCCGTCCCCTAGGCCTACTTACTGGGGGCCTCCATTCTGGTGGAAACAAACGTTTTCGCACACACACTGACTCCACTGGGTATCCGATCCAGAATTGAGGTAGTATTGTCACCGCTTGGTGGTATCATCGGCCATTATCTTTACGTGACACATGACGCTAACATGACGTCGCATCTGGCCGTGTTTTAAAACCAGAACGGACGTCATCAAGACGTCACATCCGATCATGACGTCAAATGCGGACATTCAAGATAACAACCAGGTGATTCACGCAATACGAAGCTGACTCCATTGGACGTACGACCCAGGCGTCCGTTCTGCATCTTTCATTTCACACTTCTTTGAACGCCCCACCACACAGTGTACTGAATCAGGTGCAGTCAAGCAGGAATAAGCGGCATTTCATATTGTTTTACAGGAAAGAAACAACCACAGCGCTATAAAGGCTTTCGCCTCATCGCACTTTAGTGGTCTGAAGTGCCCCCTGGAATATTTAATTCGCTTACTACGGTGCTAGAGGAGGCGACTTCCAAACTAGGGGACCCTTTTGTGATCTGGTTCGATGAAGTACTTAAGTGAAATGCATATTCAAGGTAATGATTTTCTATTTCATGTCTTTTCCGCATAAAGTGTACCTTCGATTAAAAGTCGCACAAATTAACTCTCCTGTTTCTCTACGCTTACCACTTCTCGCTGCACAATGGCGGCAAAGTCTCTCTGTAGACGATGGCCCGGCAGTGTCATTCCCTCGCACATTAAGCTGCTTTTGGCATAGTCAAAGCCATGGTGCTGCCTCTCTACACGAGTTAACGGCGAGCTTCGTCTGGGTCTCTCAGCCCGCACTGGTTTCAGCCGACATCCATGGCCGAGTCCTTTTCTGTGCGGAAGTGTCGGTGCGGGCACGCAGCATTGTCTGGGTGGCATGATATCGATCAAAATTGTTTGCAAAGAGATGGGTTTCCTTTAAAACCAGAGCACAATGTTGATGTAAAAAAGATTTATCGCTCTTAGAAATTTTTCGATGCAGGTTTTTGATTTCAGAATTCGCCTGTGATGCCGTTCCTTCGTGAATAAATAAATCCTTAGAAAGAAAGTATATGAAACCTAAAGTAAGTGTACACACGTAGTAGAAATAGAATATGACAATTTTAAAAGCGGAGAATTTTCAACAAGGTATGGTTTTGCACTATCTGTGTCCTCTTTCACTGCAACAGTCATGCTGAGTGACTTTAAGGTGGCTACTTAAAACAACGCTCTCGGACGGCTCCACTCAGCATAGCCAATTTGTCGACACCTCCTTACCCCATCGCCGATCCGTCCAACTAGCTAAACTATAGTGGAGCTGCCTACTACTCACCTCTAGCTTCCAACACGCCCGCAGGGTATACCGTGGAAAAGGGATACTCCCGAGACTTTCTGACTACTTTACTATATGCCGTCCCCGTCTAGAGGAAAGCCTCTAATATTATTATTTCGTTTATTTATTCATTATAATGCCAAAAACCCCATTGGAGAGGCATTACATGAGGCAGTGACTTAAAGGACATAACATTGTTTCAATTATAGATTAGGCATCGGTGTGAAGTTCTGTAGGTGTAGTAGAGTCGTAATGGCGAAGGATTGGCGGTGACGTCAGAAAATTGCGCAGTGTCGCGAATGCATCATCGCAGGCTGGCGACCAAGAGGAGAGGTTAGGGGTGCCTTTCAAGAGCTGTGTAAGGGGGCTATGATGGTTGCGAAATTGCGAATAAAACGACGAAAGTACGAGCAGAGGCCCACGAAGCTTCGCAGTTGTTTCAAAGTGGTCGGTTTCGGAAAGTCAGCAACGGCGCGGAGCTTCTCAGGATCAGGCAGAATTCCATCTTTGCACACAACATGTCCGAGTATTGTGAGCTGGCGGGCACCGAAGCGGCCCTTTTTGAGGTTCGGTTGAAGACCGGCGCGGGTTAGGCAGGTGAAGACCTGGCGAAGTCGAGTCAGGTGGGTCGGGAAGTCGGTTGAAAAGACGACGCTATCATCGAGGTAGCATAAACAGATGTTCCATTTTAGGCCGCGCAGTACAGTGTCCATCATACTTTCAAATGTGGCTGGGGCGTTACAGAGTCCGAATGGCATAACATTAAATTCGTATAGTGAGTCTGGAGTAATAAAGGCGGTCTTAGCGCGATGCTCCTCTGCCATGGGCACCTGCCAATATCCAGAGCGCAAATCGAGTGAGGAAAAGAATTCTGCGCCTTGCAAGCAGTCTAGGGCATCGTCGATTCGTGGGAGGGAATACACATCACGACGAGTAATTTTGTTGAGGCGGCGATAATCAACACAAAATCTTATGGAGCCATCCTTCTTTTTAACTAGGACCACAGGAGAAGACCATGGGCTACAGGATTCTCTAATTACTCCGCGTTGGAGCATGTCATCGACTTGTTGGGCAATAACACGGCGCTCAGTCGGGGACACACGATATGGCCGCTGATGGAGAGGTGGATGAGCGCCAGTGTCGATGAGGTGGGAAACGGTCGTCGTGCGACCCAAGGAAGACTGCGGGATGTCGAAGGAGGAGCGGAATTGGCGTAGAAGATCAAGAAGTTGCTCGCGGTGGCGCGGCTCTAGAGCGCTGTCTACAGAATGGTCAAAAAGGTCCCGTCGTAGCGGATCGGAAGCCACACGAGTTGGGGTCAAGGCGTCAACTTGGCAAACAGGGAACGACTCATCATCAAAGGCGAACAGAAGGTCCACGGGCTCGATGCGGTTAAGGCACTCCCCTTCGATCAACATAGCAGGAGACGCAAGAGGATTGGCTACCAGATGTGTGCTAGCGCCGTTGTTCATGTCAAGGACGGCAAACGGCAGCGGCAAGTGGCGGCGGCGGCAGACAACGTTAGAGGGCACAAAGAGGACTGTCGCGGCGGTAGTAAAAGAGGCAGTGAGGGGAACCAGAACAGCGCTAACGGGTGGGATGGTTGTGTCATGAGCTACGAGGAGTTTGGCCGCAAAACGAGGACGCGGCTCGTGGAGCAGGGCATCAGACGGTGCATCACTCGATTCAATGAGCTCTACTTGAGGACTGGCGCAGTCAATGATAGCATGATGCTTGGACAGGAAATCCCAGCCGAGAATGACGTCATGAGAACATGTGGGGAGGACGACGAATTCGATGATGTACAAGACTGCAGCAATGACGACGCGAGCAGTGCAGACGACTGTCGGCTGTATACTGTGAGCGGATGCGGTATGAAGCTATAGTCCCTCGAGGGGCGTAGTCACTTTTCGGAGGGAGCGGCAGAGTTTTTGGCTGATAACTGATACAGCGGCACCGGTGTCGACGAGCGCAAGAGTATAAACACCTTCAACGATGACAGCAGTAACATTCGCGAAATTAAGACGAGGACTTCGAAATTCTGTCGAATACGCAGTTCGTGCCTCGCGAACTGCGGCGGTTAGTTTTCCGGCTGAGTAGCGGGTCGTCGGCGCATTGGCGAAATGGAGCGGCGACGTGCTGATGGCGAACGACGAGGCAGGAAGTCCGGAGGATCGGGGGATGCTGTTGGAGGACCCGATGGAACGGGGAACTAGGGGCCAAATAAGGTGGCGCAGGCCGTGCAGCAAAGGCCATATTTATTCGGCGCCGGCAGTAGCGTGTAGTTTGTCCAGGGATGCCGCAGTGGTAGCAAATAGGCCTGTTGTCTGCAGTGCGCCATGGAGATGGTGTCTGACGCAAGGGGGGAGCAAAAGCTGTTGGTGCGGACCGCATGGGGGGCGAAGCATAGGCATATGCTGGCTCAGGCGGTGGACTTGAAGTGACTTCGGCATACGTGCGACGCAATACTTGAGGAGGAGCCGGCGCGAATGCTGGAGCGTAGCTCAGTGGCGCAACGCCGGACGATGACATTGTGGGCGTGGGGTACGGCATTGAGGGTGCGACCGGAGCTGATTGAGGAACAGGATTAGGGACGACTTCAGACACATGCTGCTGGATTGCACGGCGAAGCTCCGGAACAAGGCCAGTTGGTGTCGACTCCTTAATATATGGCTGCAGAGACAGCTGCCGCGCGACCTCCTGCCGTACAAAAGCCTTGATGTCTTCAGAGAGGCTAGATGACTCCCTCTCCGAGGCAAGTTCAGCAAGTGATGCTTGAGACTGGCGAATCAAAACACGCTCCTTGCGGAGTTCGTCGTAGCTTTGACAGAGGTCGTATATTTCTTTGACCGTAGTGGGGCCTTTGGCACCGAGCATGTTGAAAGCGCCGTCATTAACTCCTGTGAGGACATGACGTATTTTAACGGCCTCGGTCATGGTCGGGTCAACGCGGCGACACAAATCAACAATGTCCTCAATGTAACTGGTGAACGATTCACCGGGCAGCTGTAGTTGCGATCGAAGACACTGTTCCGCGCGGAGTTTTCGGACGGTGGGGCGGCCAAAGACATCAGAAAATTTGGTCTTGAAATGCGCCCAGGTGGTAAAGTCGGACTCGTGGTTTCGAAACCACAGATTAGCGACGTCGCTCAAGTAAAAGATGACATTATTAAGCTTACGATTGTCGTCCCAGTTATTGTGGCGGCTGACCCGTTCGTAAGTGGACAGCCAATCGTCGACGTCGTCATCGCTGCTTCCACTGAAGGTAGCGGGGTCCCGTTGGCGAAGGGAACCTGTGCAGGTGACTGGCGGATGTAGGTGCGATGAAGTAGGCTCCGTAATTGGGGTAGTCAACGTTCTGCTTCGAAGTTCCAGGGCGAGATGGGTACAGGGAACCTCAGCTTGACCTCCACCAAGTGAAATGCGGATTTAATAGATGGTTTGAAGGTCTAGCGCTGGCAGTAAATCGGGCACAGCAGGATCGGGATACCAGCCGCAGGGCACAGCTTCAGCGCGAGCGAGATGGGCGCCGGAGTCAAGCGATGGTGATGGCGATGCCGCAGCGTTTTCAGTTCTTTGTCTTCTTTACAATAGCCACAAATCAGTATGGAGCACGACGTTGGTGGGCAAGTCATGCCAGTCTTTCTATGCACGCACGAAAAATGAATGCATGAATACTCCACACCAATATATCACTTGCCAAACTAGAATTAGCTGCATGCCTGCATGTTTATCGCATTAACCTTCCTGCAATAATCCTTCCGCGCCGCTACACCGAGTACCAATTGCTGTTATATGTAACCTTGTAAGTGCAATTTCTCTACTTCATGCTTAACCATGCTCAGAACGGGCAGATTCAAGTTCAGTTCTACTTTCACTTTCAGCTTCAGTTCTTGCACAGGTTGGACCAAACCTTTTGGCACGATGTTCGTCTGAGCTTTTTGAGAATGGTGCTAAAGTGTCTCAAGATTTAAAAAGGATTCGCCTCATTCTGCAAACATGCATTTCTCTTCTTGTGGTAAAACTAAAATGCATGGCATGCTTAACTCTGCACACTAGAGCTTGAAGAAATCGTGTCTCCTGTAGGGTGCCCTAGTAGGCGCATTATTTTAAGACATGACATTTTACACGTTTGGACAGACACTATTTCATATTTTGCCTAACACGTCATCTGCCCTGACCAGCGCTGTATTTTAAAATACAGATTGCTGTAAAACATCGCCGCATTGAGTTTACGCTGATGTGTAAAAGCATCACACCACTGTCACGATCGAGACTATCATCCGCTTCTACCCTGAATTAGACAATGCTGCCAAGGCCCTGTTCAAGTCTTGTGTGCAGCTAAGAACACCTATGCCATTCCCGGTTGTTGATATAAGTGTAGCCGTCTACTTCGCGAAATTTTGCTATATTTAAGATTCCTTGAACACTTTTAACAAATTTTATTACTAACATGTGTGCAATTTCGTTCCAAAGTGTATTCACATATGCAGTTCATTGTAGCCATTTTTAAGACTAAAATATTTCATCCGCCCCTAAACACGGGGGCGTCGATTTCTCTTCTCACTTCAGGAAGGGCGACTTTTATTTGTGGAACATGTGGCCCAGCCCCAAGGAAGCATAGGCCGCCTTCTGCAGCGCGTGCTGACACCATTCTGGAGGCTCATCTGCAGCGGATGCTGCCTAGACCGTGACACGGGGGACCTCATCAGGGGAGCCGGGTTCGCCCAAGTGCACATGCAAGAGATATCCATCGATATGCCCGTCGTCCTTACTCGCCACGTGTACGGCTATGCGGTGGCGTGAATGAGACTTAGAGACAAAACCTGAATTCATGATTGGGCGTAGAGGGGGCTTTTCTACAGGGTTCCATGCTATTCTGGAGCGTCGAGTGAAAAGCGCAAAATATACTGTGCCGAAAATACAAAACAGCAATACATTTTCAGTGGAAGTAAGAATTCACTTCGTTTTGCTAAGCTTCGCTTTTAGACTTCAATCTCAGATTGGCTACAATCAACCAATGCCTGCTGATGAAACTTCTAAATTACCAGATGCACAAAGTTCCAGACCTATCACTTTCCCTATTTTATGTACACCTAAACATAACAACACAAAACTTATTTCATTAAAAATGTTGCCAGCTTTGCTTCCACCTCGCACGATGCGTTAGCATGGATGATATATACTAGTTTGATTTGGTTTGTCGGGTTTAACGTCTCAAAGCGACTCAGGCTATGAGAGACGGCGTAGTGGAGGACTCCCGAAATCTCGACCACTTGTGGTTCTTTAACGTGCACTGACATCATACAGCTCACGGGTGCCTTTTTTTTGCCTCCATCGAAAAGCAGCCACCGAGGCCGGGATTCGATCCCGCATCCTTGGGTGCAGAGGTCAGCGCCCTAACCTTGGCACCAATATATATATATATATATATATATATATATATATATATATATATATATATATATATATATATATATATATATATATATATATATATGTACCAGTATCTTCAAAATGTCGCATTGAGAAACTTAAAAAGTTTTTATTTCGACGTTTCGGTCGTAGCACGATCTATCTCAAGAATGGATTTACAATGCACTCAGGCGCCTTCTTAGAGGTTTTACAATGATAGCGACAGAAGGCAGAGAAAGGAGAAATGACGGGAAAAATTGACGGGAGGGGTGGAAAAAGAAACAAAAAAAAACGTAGGGGTCAAGCCACGCGAACACAAAAAGGGGGACGAACACAACAAAAAAGCGGATTCGCGCGCAACATTGGGGTAAACGAGCAGTACACAACTAGGTTGGGTGGTAAACAATCCAAGAGGGAGACGATGAGCGTATTACTTTGCGTTTAGTGTAGGGATTTGCGGCGCCTTTGTGCTGGCGGGGTGCAAGCAACAACACAGGATGTGTCATAAGTCAGATAAAAGCAGTAAAAGGCACCCAGGAAGTTAAACAGAGAAAGAGAACAAGGAGAAAAAAAAGGTAAAGTAGTAGGGATAAATGAATTATAACTGTAAACGCTGTCTATACAACTTTATTGAAGAAAACAAGCAAATTGAAGGTGTGTGAAAAAAATACAAAAAAGCACCACATTTGCTTAAATGTGAATTTCACTCAGTGGTGTAGCGCCCAAAATTAAACCAAGTTGTCACTGTACACAAATACAACAGAGGGTGGCACTCCACAATAAGGAAGTGTTCAGCGTCAATGAATAAATAAACTGCAACAATAACTGTGGATAAACATGAAGACCATAAGCATATAATCATCCACCAGAAACGTTGATCACATTGGTTGGAATTTACGTGGAAAGACAGGAGAGCTTGACAGCGCCCTCATATGCCAGCATTCAAGGTATTGAATTTTTATATTAAATACAACCCGCAAGCTTCCTTGTCATGATGTGTTTGAAACCCTGACTAGTACTGTCACCCTGAAGGAGTAATACGAATGCCCTTTCGTGCCTACATGTCTCGAGATAGGAAGGCTTGGCAGTGATCGTATCGGTGCTCGGTGGTTATTTATTCCTAATAGGAAAGGCGCTCCTGTTTGTCCAATATATTGCGCGTAGCACATGCCGCACTCGAGCAGGTAGAGCGCATTACTTGGGTCATAGTTGAGGTCTTTGAATATTGAATAAAAAAGATGAGGCTGTGCTTCGGACCATTGTGGCTGTATTATTTATTGCATAAACCTTACAGCGAATTTTCTTGCGCAGTGTACATCCTGATACTTTGCCATTGTTGCCATTGTTTAATTTTGATGAGGTCACTCCGTATTTGATGGCTTTCGCCGTTCTGTACTCGACACAGGGTGGTTCAGGAAGCAGGCTCCTGATTTTTTCACTTTGGAGAAGAATATTATTATGCCTTTTTAGTATAGCATTGACGTTCGCTGCTAATGGTGTGTAGATTAAGATTAGGTCAATTTAGAAACCAGACTGCGCAGGCTTGCTATTTAAGATGGTACGGCGATGTTGCCCTGCAGCTTTTTGTAGCGTAGAGCTACACTAAGCGGGTCACAGCCGAGTTTCTCGCGAATCTGGGCCGCCCGTTATGCGCATGCGCAAAAGCCGCCAAATTCAAAGCGACCAACCAGAAGTCTCGTGCCTAATCACCATTGAATCGATACCTAAAACAATAAATCAATTACACTTGTCTTCCGATCGAACCTCCATCCCTTGCATCCCCAGCGCAGCGCTTTGCCACTGCGCGACGCCTCGGATTTTTTTCGCTTTATTGCCTGGCTTTGGCACACGACATAACACAAAAGGAAACTCCGATCAAAACATTAAAAAAGACGCACAAGATAATGTACATGAATGAATGTCATGATCAGCCAGTGTTAGACTGGCTTCGTCGATTTAAAACTCCCGCAGCGACAACAAAGGCTCTACCCTTGAAAGCCATTCCGGATGTTCTGGGGCCACGGTTTATTTCCAATATTCATTAGGCGCGAAGTGTTCTGGAGTGTTGCGATGACTGGAAAGGTCGCATAGCCATGCGACTTCGAGAAAGCATTTGACTGTGTTTCTCACTAAATATTACTGTCCATTTTAGATCGTGTGAACTTTGGTTCAGTTATCTGCAAGGGCGTGGCCCTGGCGTACCAAAACTGCAAAACTAGATTGCAAAACTAAACAAGTCTGGGGGCAACCATAAGCGTTCAGCGTTTGGTGCGGCAGGGCTGCCCTCGCAGCCCTCATTTGTTTTGTATTTAAATTGAGTTCTTTCGTATGAAAATAATGAAAAACGACACCATCAATGGGTTTAAGTTACAAGCAGCCGAGGTGAAGTTGTTGGCGTACGCGGACGATGTTGAGGCTGTCAAATGTGTCCGTGAGGTTTCCCATGTTACCGGTGGAGGGGTGAGCTGGGCCAAGTGCCTTGGGCTATGGCATGGACAGCGGCCATCGAAGCCTGACCACTTTGGCAATGTTACATGGGCGAAGACCCCAGCTGGATAGTTACCGCCAAAGCGAGCAATATTGGAAAGGGAAGACGCAAGAACCATGGGAGAAAACAGAGAAGTGTTTTCGCCACAGCTACAATATGTACTCTCGTTATCATCAGCGGAGCTCCTGCTCCTCCTGACACGAGGCATAGTTGCAACCTCATCTCCTAACCTTAACGTCACTATCGACGGACATCCCATCCCTTCTGTCTCTTGCATCCGTATTCTTGGTCCCTTTCTCCAATCCAATGGAAAACACACTACTGTCCTTTCCCGCCTTACTACCGCAGTCCAGCAGACGGTACGGCGGGTCGCTAACTGACACTACGGCATGCGCGAGCTCGACCTCCGTCGTCTTGTTCAGGCCTTTGTTCTAATCCGCCTTGTCTACTCCCTCCCCTACCTCTTTCTTTCTCGCGCCGAGGAAGAAAAAGTCAACTGTCTCATCCGCCAAACCTATAAGTCGGCTCTCGGGCTTCCCACTTCCACCCCCGCTTCTCGTCTACTGGCGATGGGCGTCCCCAATACTCTTTCAGAACTTGTGAAGGCCCATCGCGTGGCACAACTCGATCGTTTATCTCGCACCACCCCTGCAGAGCCCTTCTTACTTCCCTTCGCTTGATCCCTGTCTCCCCTGTCTGTGTCACCCATCTCTTGCCCAGCTCCCTCTTCTCCATGCTCACTGTCGAGCCCTTTCCCAAGAACATGCATCCTGAACATCATATTGCCTGCCGACCTGCCCGCGTATCCACCCTCTGGTGCCAGTACGGTACGCGGTCTGAAGCCGTGTATGTTAATGCGGCACCCTATCTCTCGCATCCCGCCTATGCCCTGGCCACTGGTTCCAATACACGAACCCCCCTCTCCGTCGCCACTATCCCTGCTCTCACTTCCACTGCCGCAGAGGAAGCAGCCATCGCTCTCACCATTGCCAGCGCACAGGCCCTTTCCATATTTAGCGACGTTAAGACAGCAGTCCGCAACTTTGAAAAGGGTAGAATCTCTTCCTCTGCGCTCAATACCCTTAAGCACTCCTCCCTCCCTTCACGTCCTATCCAACTCTTCTGGGTTGCGGCTCACGCGGGGCACCCTGGAAATGAGGCGGCAAATTCTATCGCTCGCGAGATGACCGACCGAGCTAGCCCCCTTCACCCCGGGATGGACACGCGTGACTCCCTCTTCACCTTCCATGACATCACCCTGAACTACCGCAACTTCCGATTATCCCTCCCTCTCGCTCACAAGTCCCTATCTAAAATCGAACAGAATACGTGGCGCCATTTACAGGCCCACACTTTTCTCTCCCCTGCATGCCTTGCCCTTTTCACCCGGTGCCTTCTCACCCCAATGCACGCTTTGCAGCTCTCCCCGAGCAGACTAAGCTCACATTCTTTACTCTTGTCCGGCGCACTTTGCCCCCATCTCCTGGCAAATAAACAGCCCGCAGCTGTGGGAGGCTGCTTTGGCCAGCTCGGAGCCGCATATTCAACAGCGGCTTACGACCTGGGTAACGCAAGTCGCCGCCAGGCGTGACCTGAAGGCCACGACCAGCAGCCGGAAGGCCATCCATGGAACGGCACCAACATAATTTTATTTATTGTTTGGCCTTCACTGATTAAAGTTTGTACTACCACCACCATCAGCACGCTAAGGAACGCTTCGCAATTGTTACATTGTTCGCGGGTAAACTTACAAAAGCTTCAGATGATTTTTGCCGTTTTCATCTGGGCGGCCGAATCCGAACGCTGCAGCAGGACGAATCTGTTCCGGCGGATTAAAGATGGGGGTTTGGGGCTGAGGCATCTCTTCTTACGCCAGGTGATCAATCAATTTTTGTTTTTTTCGCGACGTTACCGACCCATTCTTGCGCACCATCTGCCAAGTTATTCTACGGCGCCTCTTACCCGAGTTTGTTTTCTCTACCGAAGAAGCAGCGTGTGGGATTTATGGATATTACAGGGAGGTTCATCGAGAGTGTTAGATGTTTTTCAGCGCGTTTCTCTCTAGAATATTTGTTTGGTGTAAAGAGGAAAAATTTGTACCGCGATCTGTGTGATATGGTCTTCCCGTAATCCTTGTACAGGGCCATATACAGTGAAGGCCCGGGCACAGATGCATTAAAGAGAGTAAAGAAAATCCAAGTTTCGCCAGGAACTAGGACTTTTTTTTTAATTACATACCGAAACCTTACCAGTAAAGAAGGTTTTAGAGGGAACGTTTTTTGTACTGTGGGGAGCAAATTTTTTGATCTGTAAACAGCCGGAAACAATAGATCATATTTAATTACATTGTTGGGAAGGGGTACCTTTTTGGAATGTATTGCAACGGACCAAAAAGAACGATTTTCCACCAGACTCGTTTGATGTTTAGGCATAGAGAATGAGGATGGAGTTCCGTTTGACAAAATTATTCTTATGGGCCTCCACTGTATATGGCGCTTCAAAATGGCGGGCTATAACTGTGGCAGGGATGCCAGACCTGCTCGAATTCATTTTCGAGAGTGTATGGAGTGGTCTACTGCGTCAAGCCCCGGATTGTGGAACGCTATTCATAATTCCCCTTGTCTACAGTGAGCATGATCGTGGCATTCCGCGAGTGACAGATACTTTGCCTTTCTTTTCATGTAGACGAATTATAAAACGTCGGTGAATTTTAATGCGTTCAATGAAATGCCAGTTCTGTTCGACAAGGGGCGCGCGATGTACTGCCATGACAAGACACTTTCCCAGAGCGGCCGCGAGAGAGGCCAGGAACACTGAGTCTTCCCAGATCGAGAAAAACGCCTAGCGAAAAGACCTCGCCAGTGCGGTCAACTACGTGCTATGGCCGCCGCTAAACAACACCAACAGCAGCCGGTGTAAAGTGAGGAAGAGGACCAGGAGGATGAATAAAGTGACTCCAAGACTCGTCAGTGCACTGAACACACGATAAAACAAAGTGCAAGTACAAACTCAGCAACCAGCTGAACCGCAACTTTACCCTGCGTATATCCAGACATAGCAGAGCTAAGCCACTGCCAATTTTTGGACATCAGTAATGGGCTGCGGGTATCGCTGTCGGGCAAAATCTTTACGAAGCGTCTCGCAGTTGGAAACGAACTCCTCTTCACGAGAGCATATGCTCTTGAATCTTTGAGCCTGGCTGTATGGGATGCCCTTCTTGAAGTAATATACGTGGCTACTTTCCAAATGTAGGTACTGGTGTTTGTCCGTGGGCTTCTTAAATACTGATGTTATAAGTTGTTTATATGACACATTAAGCGTGACATCCAGAAATAATTACAGAGGCAGAGTAAGTATGAGAGAAACCAATTTCAAATACATTGCGGTGTACTTTGACTCTGACATAAACTGGCAAAATCAAGTAAAGCTAGTTTGCAACAAAGTTAGCTTATGTTTGCCATATTTTATTGCAAGCACCGAGAATGTTTTCATTTATTTATCATCCGCATATTCTACTTTGCTTTTATTCGGAAGCAATTATTGCATAATACAGAATATTCTGGTGCCCTATAACCAATATATCTCGAACCGGTGATCCATCTGCAGAAGAGAGCACTAAAAAGTATTACTTACTCATAATTGTCTGACTCTGGCAAACCACTGTTTAGGTCAACCTGTATTCTTCCTTTTCACTCCATATACAATTGAAAGGCAGCGCAGACAATTCACAAAATCCTACATTTTATTTAAGCACTAAACATAGCATATGGGTGACACCGAAAAGAGGAACAAGAGCAGCTAATGCCACACACATCAGTTTTACTGGCAACGACCACTAGAGTTAAGTGGAGCTTTGATTTGGATTGGCGTTCTGAATGACAATAAAATGAAAACAAATCTTTTGTAATATCGGCAAACGTTCGTGATAAGATGTGAAGTCATTATGCAATGATGTAATTTTTTTCGAAGTCTATCGTGTTCGCTTTCCTCAATGTTCTATGAAGTTGGAAATTTCTGACATTTCGTTCAAGAACAGAATGTTTTGGTCTCCGCGTGCTACAGTTTTGTTGCTTTGTATTGTATAGTGTATGGACCTAACACTAGCCTTCGGCTATGAATAAATATGACTTGCAGATAGGCGCATACACTGCATAGAATTTAAGGGGCACCAAAGAAGCACTCGGACACATTGGATTAACAGAACAACGGCCTACAACATCCTGCAGCTTTCTCTCCCAGACCACCAGCTCCTCACCTGCCTTCTATAAGTCATTGCATCTAGTAACTAAGGTCATTTGGACTCAGACCCTTACAGAGAAACATGGGCCCAGCCCTACATATCGGTAGCCAACATATACGAGCTGAGTATCAAAAAGACAACTATAGAAACATAACTTACATCCTCTACTCAGAAGCATCTGCCCTGATGGCTCGGCGGTTGACACTCGGCTAATGAATCGCACTACTCGAAATTCCAACGCGAACGCGGCGGCCGCGTTTCAACAGAGCAGAAACGCAAAACCAACCCCGTACTGTTTGATATCAGTGCACATTTTAAAATCCCCAAGATGTGGCAATTAATTCGCAGCCCTTCTATTCGACATTTTTAATCCCTCTTCTTTTACTCCCACCTTCTTCCGTTACTTATGGTGTAGTTTAGGTGTCCAGCGAGAACTTTTTGAGCTACGAGATTCAACTCTATCAATTACAGAATATTGTGCAGCAGCAGGGCGTTCTCATAGGATTTTGTTTCCAGTGTCTGAGTTATTTAACGTTATTTTGCTGCATTAATCACGCGGCCATGGTTGCAGACCACATATGGCATGTGCTTCACATAAACGATCTTTTTAAAGTAATGCGTTATTAGCGATAATGACGTTCAATACGAATCGCATTGTGTGCAGTTTTAGGTAGACACAAATTCGTGGTCAGAGATGCTGTTTGTCCTGACCCTAACATCCTCACAAAAACAATTTTGATATAAAAGGCCTCTACAACTCTTCATTGCCATTTTTATCAGTTCCTTGTTTTTGTTTCTCTCTACACACTGCCTCTGTGCTTCTACATGTTTCTTTCTCAAAATAACGGCTTGAGGGGCTAGTTGGGGCTGCATAATACCCAGAAATGTGGCGTGTGTTGTGTCTCTTCGCTTGTGTTTGGGTTTGTCGCGCCACATTTCTGGGTATTATGTTTCTGTCTCTTAGCCAAGAAACGACCTCTGTTGATTCCTACTGCAGCTGCCGTCTTGCCCGTTGTTGTTTCCGTCATAACACACGAGGATACTCTTCTTCAGACAACCAGGATGGCCCCGATTACCCTCGGTGATGAGCCGAGAAGCAAGCCCATGATGACAAAAATTGGTCAAGAGGGGCTAGCAGTGAAGCAAAGCGGGTCAAGCCCCCAGCACCGCAGCTTTGGAGCAGAAGCATCTTGCAGCAAAGGCTACATTGGCCGCGATGAAGCGATTTCGCCGTGGTACCACTTTTCACCCTGATTGCACCGCTCTTAGCCCCGCTGCCTAGCACCACCTCCTCACCATTTAGCGTGTATACAACCCCTGCCTAGCAATCGCCGCAGCTGGCGGACGCCGCTAAAGCCCCTGAGAAGCAGCACGTTCTTACCGCCATCTGGTATGACATCACTTCACTGGGCTGGTTTCATGAAAAACAACGCTTCCTTAGGAGCACTCGAGCAGGCGACGCTCTGGGGCTGGATGGATGGATGGTATATAGGAGCGTCCCCTTTGAAACAGGCTGTAGCAGTTGCTATCAAGGTCGTTTTTCCCCCCTATATCTTAAATATTGTTTTAGATGGATAAACTATGCCATCATTCTATTTATTGAATTTTTGTTTCTACATTACTAACATTATGTCACGTTTCTGCTTTTAAGCCACCAATCTCCCAATCGCTCTTTGCTAGCTTCCACCGCAGGTTCATTTACGCGGCCACTGGCACGGCCGCTCGATGGAAGCGCACTGGGTGCGGCCTGCTGCGTCGCGCCGCCGTCAATGGGCAAGCGCGTCCTTGGGGAGTTTACAGTTGCGCCCGCTATTTCTGCTGAGGGCGCCACTGTTCGGGGACACGTCGCCGGCTCTGAGCGCGCGGGTTGCTTCCTTTCTGGGCGCGTTCGCCTCGCGTCTGCGTGGTAAACGCAAACTTTTTTGTGTGCGCGTGTGCAAGCATGTTAACGTTGAGACTGGATGCGTTTGTTTTTTAAGGCGAAAGCCATTCTAGGCTCATGGAGCGAAAATCTATGCGCAGAAGCTGTGCCTGTTATCTGTGCGTCGCATCTGTGCACTGGTGTGCCAGTCGCAAAAGCGGACGTGCAAGGAGGGAGATTAGGAATGAAAATGATTGATGGTGATAGGTAATCAATAAAAGTTATAGACATTGCTAAAGGTAATGACTAATGCTAATGACTAATAATGGTTAATAATGACTAAAATGATTTGTAATGACCAGTATATCAAACTACATGTAATGACCGCAATTGATTAGAGATGAGTAAAAGTGCTTAGCGATGTGTGGTAATGACTATAGCTAGGCATGACTCATCATTACTGTTAATGACTACAAAATGACCAATATGTGAAACGACGACATTTAATGACCACTGCTGATTCTAAATGAGTAACGTGCTTAGTCATGAGTGATAAGGGCTACAATGACTACGCAGGCAGACTCATCATCACTGAGAAACGACCAATATATCAAACGACGACTTTAAATGACGAACTGTGGCAAACGATGAGAGGCAAATGATAGGAGAAGGGTATGCTTTCGCCGTCCTCCGCTTAAGAGACATCTAAGAGACACTCTAATTTTATCTGCTGAGCTCGCTTCAGGCAAACACAGCAGGGAGGAGTGGAAATGCACTCGCTTCCTCTGAAATGAAAGCGGCGCTGAGGTTAAAAAGTCCAGATGCTGAAGCATAATGCCCTATCAGCTGCCATTGAATTTACTACAAGGGACCGCAGATTGGACTTGTTGGTGATTAATTATAGGTTAACCGTGCAAACAACGTGAGGGGAACACAGGAGAAGAAGACGGCACAACCGCGCTAGTTGTGTCGTCCTCTTTTCCTGTGTTCCTGTCACGTTATTTAACCTATTTAGTTATCAGGGAGCTGGCCAGTGAACTAGGATTTTTAACAGTGTGTTGTGAAGCAGATGAAAACGACGAGGTAGCACCAGAAGCTTTTCTCGCAGGTTATGTTGCGAGGACACATCAGAAAAAGATACGAAGGGTTGTTTTTTTTATATAAGCATGCAATTTGCCGCGCTAGTCTGAGTGGCCTTGCAAGTAAAGGAGCCTGTGCATACAACATTTGTTTATACTGTTGAGACTGTTCGAGCCGATGCGATAAAATGAAAAGCCACGTTCCACAGAAAATCCGGCGCACGCTCTGTCAGCGGAAAGTCGGAAAAAAAACCGCTCTGGTAAGAGGCACTTTAGTTGGTGATATGGCCAGACACCTTTGGCGCAATGAGAACACATGATATGTTCAATATGGCAGAAGCTGCCAAACCAGAGAGAGTCAATAAGATGTAAGGGTGAAATGGGAATTATTGAAAGCGGGACCCTTAGATCCCAAGTCAGGCACCCTATAATCCTATAGGGCACGTTCGTACGGCTTCGGTAAAGAGGGGCTTTATATAGCTATGTGTAGGGTGCTATTTCATATAATGCGGTGGCTTAAGGCTGCATTTTAATGATATGCGTCAGAGGCAGCATTTACTGGATACGGTGAATAAGCAGGTAGCAAAGTGCGGGCACTCTAGCGAGGCTCCTCAAGGAGACTTAAGAACGCCAAGTTTTGTTTATCACTACCAGGTTGTAATTTATGCGATATTTGGTAATGGTTTTGAGGCGACATGTCAGTCGTGCAAGAGCCTGTTGCAGGAATTATGAGTCAACTGGACCAGTTACAGGTTAATGAAAACCAAGGACAATGGAGGCTTGATGTACCCCGCAAAAGAAGAAATCAAGCTTTGTCAGCTTACGAGCACCTTCATTAACAGGATGATGAAGTCTGAAGAGGTCCGGCGAAGTAGCAGGCTGTATAAACTTTTGGTTTCCTCATTGTTTTCTCACTGTACACTGTACCTGAAGCTAATCTATAAAAACAATGATCGTGCCCATGCTAAGGCGCTATGCAAGATATCGTTAAGTTGCTGCCCCCACTGATAGCGAGCTGAGCTGGAAATTTCAACTCAACATTGGAGCGATGTTATAGCATAAGCCTCTCTCAAGAAAGGTTTTCCGTGTGCGATTGGTAATTTTCTTCCTTTTTTTATGTGGCCATTAAATAAGCGTACTCGGCTGCTCGCTGAATCTTAGCTGCAGTTGCGCTCTGACGCGTGAACATTCTTGTGATCACAGCAAAGAGTTTCACAACAGCAACACTCCATGCGTGTTCTTCCATTGAAAATTACGAACCAGCAAAATTGTATGGGTTTACGAGCAGCCAATAAAAATAGTAATAAAAACTTTCGGCGCATAGACGTAGCACCTTAAGCAGACCGGCTCTATCAAGCGCGCTTACATTGTCCGGTCATGCAAAATGCGGGAAGCCATGACGGATAGCGTTCTGGCGTACAAAGTTTAAGGTCTCCAACTGAGTCGAAGATCCCAGGTTATCATCTAGATTTGACCTAATAAACATCTTCATATTTCTACCGTAAAATTTGTTACAATGAGATAGGAAGGTTGGTTACATGTCGCATTTTCACAGAGGTTGCTCATAGGGACATTTTTTATTGGATAGCGCTGTCAGCTTAGAACAGGTTGATATCAATTTGTGTATAAAAGCTGTATGCAGGAATGAGTAAATGGTATGAAAATGACACACGGAATTCGCGACATAATTAAGTGGTTATGCATTAGGCTACCATGGCAGCTGAACAGCTTCGAATTGTTCACAGCCGGGTCACATTTTAATGTGACGAACAACTGGATTCGAATCGTAAAACGGCGCGAACAACGGTATAGGCGAGAAAGACACGGGAACGTCTACCAACTTGCCCAATTGAACATTCTGGATTCGAATGCAACATCACGGTAATGAGCGCTCTCCAATCGATTGGCTTTGAACCACCGTCACTATAAGGTTTTCGGGGTACACTCCAGTATACATCCTTGCCGAGCAAGCGCTAAGTGCTGACATGGTCACACTAGACATGACAGTATATACTAATTATTATTGCCAAATTGTGTGAAGCGGGGCTCTTATATGATTAAAATAATAGGCTTCTACCACGCCGACGCCTCCCGCAAAGCGCAGTCAGGCGCAGCTCTCCGCGAGCGGCTGTCCCCGAACGGTGGCGCCGCGGCGGTGGCGACTGGAAGTAGGCGCCTCCCGCCGGTTTCGGGCGACGTAGCAGGCCGCACCTAGTGCGCTTCCATCGAGCGGCCGTGCCACTGGTATCTCTGAGCCCCAGAGCTTCAAGAAGAGCGACTGCGCCTGCATCGACTTCGGGATGGATGCCATTACATTCAAGTACAATATGGTCTATTGTTTCTGTAAAGTTACCGTCTATTGGTCTATTGTTTCTGTAAAGTTACGTGCGTCATCTTCATTGTTAAATTTCTCTTTGTAGCTGCATGTTTAAGGAACCCTGATCTAGCTTCAAAAAGTAGGGCACTCCCAGTCGAAAAATACTACAGAACTTTGTCAAAAATACGACAAAATATCCTGTAGTTCTGTCGTAACCATCAGATTTTTCTGTAGTTCTGTAGTACATTTCTGTAGTTGTGTAGTTTTTCTGTAGTATATTTCTGTTTTCTGTATTTCTGTAGCACGTTTCTGTATGTAACTACAGAAATTTCTGATGTTACTACAGAATGTTATGTTGTCACAACAGGTTTCCCGTCAAAAACCGCACAGAAATTCTGTCGTAACATCAGAACATTTTCTGTAGTTTTTTCCGACTGCCTCTTGAGTTATGGAACAAAGCTTCCTTCCTCTGAGCAGCGTCACCTGGCGACAAATAGTGTAAATGCTGTCAAAACAAATAAGAGTGCAATTAAATGCCACTGTTCCTGTCATTTTTGTGTTGCAATAGATTGCGTCTTAACACTACTAATCTCAGCACTGATGCCACTGAAACACCTCTCCGAATCCTGCACTGCAATTTTTTTTTTTTTCAGAATATTTAAGGTAACCTGAAGGTTGGGCTTAGTGAATCAGGTTTTATCGGAGACCTGAAGCCCTGGTCGCACACTGTAGCGAACCACACTCCGCGATGACGATGGGTATCTACAAGAGAGAGCAGGATGCGGCACGTTCACCCGTGTGGAGGATGAAGCGCCACACAGTGCTCACACTATTTCGCCCGCGCATTTGAAGCGGCCAGCCTGACCGCAATTAGTCCGCAGCATGGCGCCGAATAAAAGGCTTCATGCGTGAAGCGTGGACAACTTCAGTGCCACGGTAACGACTGTCCGGAGGAGGATAAACCGGGGAGACGCAATAGGTGACCGGGGAGGTTTTTGCAAGAACTGAGTAAGGACCAATCTAACGACGCTGGAACTTGTCATAAAGGCCAGGAGGGAGTAATGGTGTCCAAAAGTAACACCTCGTCGCCGGGACGGAAAGAAACTTGGTGGTGGGTTGCATCATAGCGGCACTTGCGGTCTTCCTGGCTAGCTTCAGGGGTTGAAGCGAGCAAGCCGGCGAGATCTGGCCACTCGGGAAATGAACTCGTCAGGAAGAGAGGATTAGAACCTGGCGTGTGTAGAAAGGAAAGAGGCATCAAGAAGGGTAGCGGAAGAACGGCCGTAAACGAGGAAAAACGGTGTATAACCTGTGGTCCGCTGTACAGCCGTATTGTAGGCGAACGTAGCAAAAGGAAGTATTATGTCTCAGTTTAATGGTCCTGGTCGACGTACAGGGTCGTCCACTCTAAGTGCGAACACGGCTCCGCGTGGCCGCGCTCCGCGGAGCGCCAGCGGATCCGGCGCGTTCGCGCATCGAAGCAAAGCCGCGCAGGCGCACAGGGGCCCGGGGGAGGAGCTTCGTGTCGTCTGCTTTCCAGCAATGCAAGCGAGGTGCGCGCCAGCGCTGTAGCAGACGACACGAAGCTCCTCCTCTGGGCCCCTGGGCGCCTGCGCGGCTTTGCTTCGATGCGCGAACGCGCCGGATCCGCTGGCGCTTCGCGGAGCGCGGCCACGCGGAGCCGTGTTCGCACTTAAAGTGGACGACCCTGTACATAGACAGCATGTCAGAAAGCATGCGGTGGAAACACTCAGTCAAGCGATTGGTCTGCGGGTGATAGCTGGAGGTCAATTTGTGATGTGTGGTTGAGGCTTCAAGAACATCGGCTACAATCGTCGACAGAAATGTCCTACCACGATTACTGAAAAGCCCCTGAGGGCTCCCACGACGCTGTACGAGGGATTCCAAATAGAAGGTCGCGAACGTAAGCCCAAGCCGAAAGCCGAAGCGTGGCCTTGTGGTAGAGCATCCGCCCTGTGTTCGGGAGGTACCAGGTTCAATCCCTGGTGCCGCCGGGTACACACCGGCTTTTCAATGGGTACAAGCTTTCTCTGGCCAGGCGTTCGGCTCCTTGGGGTGAAATATTTGGAAAAGCGGTCAAAGGTCTACAGGGCAGTGGTCTCAGCGTAGCGTGTTAGGTGGTCGACGGCGTTGACGATCCAGCAATTACCTCGTGCGGACAATGGAAGTGGTCCGTATAAGTCTATGCCAACCACGGAGAAAGCAGTAGCAGGGCACGGTAGCGGGTGTAGTAGGCCAGCAGGAGAAGTCGGCCGTTTGCTGCGCTGGCTTGGCAGACAATAGGCGTCGTATTTTGCCAAGCTTGAGGCGAGGCCTAGCCAGAAGAAATGGGTTTTCACGTGGTGGTAATTTTTAGGAAAGCCTAAGTGACCGGCTGTAGCATCATCGTAGAGAGCCGGAAGGATATGGGCGCGAAACGCTCTCAGGATAACGGGGGCCTAACGCGTGCCTTCAGAGCAATAAATATAACGGGACAGCACGCCGTTGTGAAGTTTGAACTCTTGGAGTTGCCTACGCATCCTAGCGGTAGGAGGGTGAGAAGCACTGGTAAGAAGGTCGATTAGGGAACAGCAGTAGGGATCTGCTCGTTGGTGTGAAACAATGGCGTAGCGATCTGGAGTAGCGGCAGGAGGCGCACTGGTGATGTCTGGAGTTCTGGACGACATTGGGACGTCGAGGGTGCACGCAGGAAGCGCCAAGAAGCACTAGGTGGTGATTCTGAAAACGGGCAACAGGACAGAGCATCGGAATCTCGATGTTTGCAACCCGATTTGTATGTGACATCGCAGGTGTGTTCCTGCGTCCAGTCAAATTATTGAGGGTTGATAACCAAGACAGAGCGTGGTGATCGGTAACGATCGTGAATTGGCGGCCGTAGAGGTAGGGAAGGAATCTCTAAACTGCCCAAACAACGGCGAGGCACTCTTGCTCCGTGATGGTGTAGTTGAGTTCCGCTGGTGTTAGAGTTCGACTGGCAAACGCAATTACCTTTTCCCGAGAAGCGGTATCACTTTCCAGAAGTACGGCGCCGGTACCGAGGCTGCTGGCATCGGTGTGGAGAATGGAGGCAGCAGTGTCGTCGAAGTGAGCGAGAACATGGTCCGAAGTGACGGAATCCTTCAGTGTTCGAAAAGCTTTCCCATTCTTCGGAACAATTGAAAGTAGTACGGTCGGTAAGAAGATGGTGTAGTGGTGCAGCAATAGTAGCGAAATTGCGGATGAAACGGAGAAAGTATGAAGATAGGCCAAAAAACTGCGTAGATCCTTAGTCCACCGAGGGCGTGCAAAATTCAAAACTACAGCAAGCTTGTCAGGGTCGGGTCTAATACCATCGCGGTGACGAGGTGGCTCAGAATCTTGACTTCTTTCTTGGCGAAATTACACGTTTTTCTGTTCAGCTGGAGACAGGTGGATGCAGGCAAGTTAATACTTGATCAAGGCGGAATAAATTATCAGAAAAAGTCACAGAGAAGATAACTATGTCGTCCAGGTAGCACAAGCATGTTTCCCAGTTGAGTCCTCTAAGAAGAGTCTCAATCATGCGCTCAAACGTAACGGGGTATTACAAAGTCCAACAGGCATGACATTGAATTCGTAAAGCCCGTGAGGAGAAGCGAATGCGGTTTTTTCTTTGTCGGCTTCGTGCATCGGAATCTTCCAGTAACCGGAACGCAAATTCAAAGTGGAGAAATATTCGGTGCCCTGAAGACAGTCGAGGGAGTCTTCAATTCGTGGCATACGGTAAACATCTTTGCGAGTGACTTTGTTAAGTGCGTGGTAATCAACACAAAACCGCACGGACCCATCCTTTTTTCTTTGACCAAGACGACCCGAGATGACCAGGGGCTAGCTAAGGGCCGAATAATCATTTACATTATCTCCTATGATTTTATGTTCTGATAAGGAAACACGGTAAGGGCGGCGGTTAACAATAGAAGTACCTGGTATAATGATGCGGTGCTGTGCTGCAGAACTTCGGCCCAAGGTTCGAGAAGTGACGTCAAAGGAGGTTTGGTGTTTTCGAAGTAATTCCTGCAAATCTCGGCGGTGAGTCGCAGGATGGTCAAGATTGATGGTGCCAAAGAGAACACAGAGAGATGCATCGGAAGAAGCTGCTGGTGAGGAATAGGGGGTGGTAAGGGCTGTCAGGGACACCGAGTGAATGTCCAGGGCACAAGGAAAACATGTCCCGTTAGTCAGCACAATGGGCTCTGGGGAAGTGTTCAAAGCAGGACAAGCGCTGTGCCGTGGTCAAACCGAAAAAGATTCGGTGGTAACGCGATTCCACGGGTTAGATGGCGATCAGAAGGCACGATTAGCACATCTCCGTTATAAATGTCACTAGAACTAAGCGCGACAAGTTGTTCGCATTCAGGGGGCAACACTGAGTCAGTAGCGGCAAGCAGGCGATGACAGGGCTCGGGAGGTTCAGAAGACGGATCGTCCTCGTTCATGTAAATGACCCTGTCACGACACGAAATTCTGGCTGACGCGGCAGGCAGAAAATCCCAGCCTAAAATAATTGGGTGAGCGCACGATGAAATCACGGCATATTGTACATGGTGGCAGACACCGTCAACAAAACTCGCACAGTGCACTTAGCAGAAGGCCGAATGATTGCACCGTTAGCGACATGGAGTTCAGCTCCATCGTAAGGCGTTTTCACTTCTCGCAAGTGGGAGCGCAAGTCAGTATGTATTAATGAAACAGCAGCGGCCGTGCCAACCTAGGCCTCAACAGGTAAACCTTCAACCCAAACTGAAATCATATTGGAGGGACGTTGCGGAGGATTTTCGGCATGGCCGAAGAGTGCAGTTTACCCTCCTAAAACTGCAGTGGTCAGTTTTCCGATAGGAGGAAGGTCGTCAGAGAAGCTCGGCGGAGCGGCGAGGTTGAGCGGCGAAGGAGAATGGCGTCTTGAAGGCCTGTATCCAACAGACAGAGCGGGAATTTCTTGCGGGGGTGATGAACGTCGGGGATAATCAGGGAATGAATGGTGGTTAAAGCCGGAGAAGCGAGGAGGGTAGTCTGCTTCAAATGAGTCGTAGCCGCGGCGTTTATTTTGGAGCCTGCAAAGGCAGAAACGGGAAATATGGCCTTGGTATATACCCGCAGTAATATCAAACAGGGCGGGCTGGGCGCCAGATGTGGTAGTATGTCGGCTCCACGGTAGGTGGTGCCAATGCGCGACATGACCAGTGGTAGGCGCCGGTGGCGTAGGCGCTCCAACTGCAGGCTGCAAGGACATGACCTGGGCATCGTACGTTGGCACATGGCAGGTGGTACGAGCGGGGGAAGAAGTCATTGAGGCTAGCTCTTCTTTGACAATGCTACGCAGGCCAGCACTTGAAGAATGTGGCACAGATGCAGGGCGGCACAACTTACCTTAAGCCGAGAGCTCTTCACGAAATAATCCGCGAATAAGCGCATGGAGGTAACAGTCGGCAGTGGCACCAAAAGAAGTACGATCAGGCTGAAGCGTCTTGACTCTAGTTTGTCGAGGTGTTGAAAAGTCGATACGATGACGTCGATGGTGGTAGGGTTCTGCACGACCAGGGCGTTAAAGGCGAGTGGCCCATTACCTTTAAGGACGTGCCGAACCCGCTCGGCCTCTGGCATAGTGTAATTTATGCGCCGGCAAAGTGCAAGAACGTCTTCTATATAAGAAGCATAGGTCTCATTGAACCGATGAAGTCGGGCTTCTAGATTCTTTTTGGCCAATTCCGTGCTAACAGTAGGAGCGCAGAAAGTCTGGCGTACGTTTTGTCTACAGGTAGCGCAGTCCGTAATCGTCGATTCATGGTTTAGGAGCCACGTTTTGGCTACATCCATCATACAAAAGGACACAATAATTAGTTTAAGAGAATCGTCCCACCGGTTGAAAGCACTGACCCAGTCGTAGCTGTCGAGCTAGTCATCAGCGTCGCCACCGCGGAGACCGGCGAACATCTGCGGGTCGCGCTGACGGTTGCTGACAGTCCAAGTGGCAAGGGAAGCTGGGCTGGAGTTGGAAGAACCCCGAACAGTGGAATGGCCCTCTTGGGTCATGGCGATGGTCCTACCTTCCTACTACCTTACCTACCTACCTAGACTTTTCCTAGACAGGAAAAGTGGAAAGGTAGGATTGAAAATCAATATCCAGAAGACTAAGGTAATGTTCAACAGCGTCGGGAAGGATCAGCAGTTTACGTTAGGCAGCGAAGCACTGGAAGCAGTAGGAGAATATGTCTACTTAGGACAGGTAGCAAGCGTAGATCCGGCCATGAAAAGGAAATAACAAGAAGAATAAAATTTGGATGGAGCGCATTTTGTAAGCACTCGCAGATTATGACTAGCAGCTTGCCGGTATCACTCAAGAGGAAAGTATACAACAGTTGTAAGATGGGGCTGAAATGTGGAGGCTAACCTAGACGGTTCTAGTTAAGTTGTGGGCAACGCAGAGGGCTATGGAACGAAAAATGGTAAGGGTAACATTAAGAGATAGGAAGCGTGCAGAGTGGGTCAGAGAAATAACTCAAGTTACGGACATTCTAGTGGAAATCAAGAAGAAGAAATTGGCATGGGCAGGACATGTAGCGCGAAGAGAGGATAGCCGATGGTTGCTTAAGGTAACAAACTGGATTCCATGGAGGGAAAGCGTAGCGGGGGGCGGCAGAAATTTATGTGGGTGGATGAGATTAAGAAGTCTTCGGGGGTCAAGTGGATGCAGCTAGCACAGAACCGGGTTAAGTGGAGAAATATAGGAGAGGCCTTCGACCTGCAGTAGGTATAGTCAGGCTGCTCCTGCTAATGATGATGGTGGTTGGGGTCAAACGGCGGCCAGAACGGAGCTCCAGGTAGATGCATGTGACGAAGCAGCAGGGAAATCAAAGCACATCTCCACCACGTGTAAGGTAACGTGAAGGTCGGGCTTAGTTCAGGTTTTATTGGAGAACTGTAGCCCTGGTAGCACACTGTAGCGGACCATACTCTGCGATGACGATGGGTTACTACAAGAGAGAGCAGCATGAAGATGAAGCGGCACGTTCACCCGTCTGAATGATGAAGTGCCACACAATGCTCACAATATTTTTTATTTCACAACTGTCAAGTGCGCGCGCCCTGATCGTGGGCAGAAAGAACGAACGAATAGAAAGACTGCGACGCATGTGTGTTGGCGTTTGTGTGTATGTGCGTGCGTGTGTGCAAGCGAAGCGGCCGTGGATGCCGCCTCCCTGTGAAAGAGCCGAGCTTGGGAGGAAGTCTGCGGGCTGGCGCCGCACGGCCGGCCGGCGATGTCGGCCGAAGAAAAGCGCCACTCCCGAGCGGACACCCGATCCTCCCTCAACCACCCCCAGCCGTGCCAGCGAGTTGTTTTCCAAGAACTCGGAGGAGAGCTTGAAACTGCTGCTATGCTGACGCCGGACGACGGGGGAAGAGCGGAACTCGGAGAGGGGGAGAAGCTCCGAGGAGTTCGATCGACGCGGCAATCTTAAGAGAGACTCGTTTCGGTTGCTGTGATGAGAGGCCGCACCCTGACCGAATTGAGGTTGTGCTGCAAAGTGTATATAGTGTAAATAAATTCTGTATTCTGCAGTTAGAGTGAATTCCGGTCCAGGTTAATCGGGAGATGAAGTAAAATTTGAAGAAAAGAAGAAGAAGAAAGAACCTGATATTTAACTGGCGCAGTCGACACGATCTTCCAATTTGAAGCGGACCGGCCAACGGACTCCACGGAGGCGGAACAACAAAGGAGCAAGGAACCTCGGGCGCTGACCAGCGGGCCAAGCCATCTTCGGAGCACGACACAGGGTGGTGTCTTGTAGGTCCCTCTTCCGCGGCGCACTATGACAACTGTGGGGCATAGTTTGCGGGACGGTAGCGGGGAAGGATGGGGCCTGGGTGCTGGAGATGGGCAGATGGAGCTGGTGGCGGGCGCAAAGGTAGGGGGCGTCAGCGGAGGCTCGGGGTTGTCGTTTGCGGACGAGATGGCGCGGTTAAAATTGAAACTAAAAATTGCAGAAATGAAATTGGCAGCAGCGAAATTGCAGTGCGTGGAATCTGTCAGGGCAGCGGCGGCCGGCAAGAAACAAGCGGTGAGTCCAGATAAAGGGACGGGCATCGCGGAGAGTCTCGAAGGAGGTCAGAGAGCGGAAAGTTTGGACCGCAGACTGGCAGAGTCGGGAGGCGGCAATGAGGCCGAGGTTGAGAAGGAGGAGGCAGTTGCTGAGGTATTTGAGGTGCGTTCTGGAGAAACAAAAGAAACAGACGTAAACACGGTTGACACTGCGCTTCTCGATGCTCAGAACAGCACGCCTGCATCCGAGGAAGATGCTGTTCAGAATGTCACAAATCCGGAGAGGGTAGAAGCGACACCCACGGGGCGCGTAGGAATGACAGCTCGGGATGCGGATTGTGACGACGGTGAGATATGTGCTGAGGCAGATGTGGCTGTAACAGTCATCGCAGCAGAGGCAGACGGTATCGACAGTGCAGAAAACGGGCACTGCGCACATGACAGGGCTGCAGAAATCAATGGATTCATGCGTAAGCTAACTGGCAGCGGTACGTCGAACGAAACAAAGGACAGCTCGAGTGCGTCTGTTCACGATGAGCCTGCGGCAGAAATTTTGCTTGACCAGGGAGATCAAGTCACGGGTCAATCGCGTGAGCCGCGGGCACCACGGCAGTTGCGCCGGGCAAAAATGGGGTGGGCCTCGAATGATTGCGCGCGGACCAGTCGCAAGGGTAACAGAGATTCTCGTCAAGGGAAGAAACGCAAATTCCGTTCTACAGAAAGCAACAAATGCGAAAGAAGATTCAATCAGAGCCTTTGCGAGCGACAAATGAAGTCCGGTGCGTGGACAAAGAGCAGGACGCGGAAACACCAAATTGCCAGAAGGGGCGCGACCTTGGAGACGATTCGTATGGGGGACACGGAACCGACTGACCGCCCTCCGGCGCAGGGGGTCGGAGGCATCCCGCGCCTGGCCTGACGCGCTGCCGACGCTTGTGCACCAGCTCCGTTGCTCAGAGGGAGCGAGGGCCGTTTTGTTTCCATTTCTGCGTTTGTTTTTCTTGTCATGGTGCGCCAGAGGGGGATCACGGACATCAGCCGCGCACTGGTGCTGTGTGAGGTGTGACGCGTTCCAATAAGTCACGCATCACAGTGGCGGTGGAGGTGTCAAGTGCGCGCGCCCTGATCATGGGCAGAAAGAACGAACGAATAGAATGACTGCGACGCATGTGTGTTGGCGTTTGTGTGTATGTGCGTGCGTGTGTGCAAGCGAAGCGGCCGTGGATGACGCCTCCCTGTGAAAGACCCGAACTTGGGAGGAAGTCTGCGCGCTGGCGCCGCACGGCCGGCCGGCGATGTCGGCCAAAGAAAAGCGCCGCTCCCGAGCGGACACCCGATCCTGCCTCAACCACCCCCAGCCATGCCAGCGAGTTGTTTTCCAAGAATTCGGAGGAGAGCTTGAAACTGCTGCTACGCTGACGCCGGACGACGGGGGAAGAGCGGAACCCGGAGAGGGGGAGAAGCTCCGAGGAGTCCGATCGACGCGGCAAAAGAGAGACTCGTTTCGGGTGCCGTGATGAGAGGCCGCACCCTGACCGAAGTGAAGTTGTGCTGCAAAGTGTATATAGTGTAAATAAATTCTGTATTCTGCAATTAGAGTGAATTCCGGTCCAGGTTAATTGGGAGATGAAGTAAAATTTGAAGAAAAGAAGAAGAAGAAAGAACCTGATATTTAACTACAACGTTTAAATTTACCAACAACTTTTCTGCGCTGTGTTGGCTTCGTATATGCATGAATCGCCTGGTGACGTCATAACTGGATATGACGTCATGATGATGTTAGCAGGTGCTGACATGTTATAGCATCTTCGATCACCTCACAACGAAGCCAGCGTGCTGGCCTGAGCACCGCAGCGGTGGCGCCCCGAGAAGGGTCAACATTGAGGACAGCATGCATCTTGCGATGATGATGATGATGCGTGAGCATGGATGCAGCTCCAGCTTTCTTCTAACGCGCACATTTGGATGTCAGTCATACGCGCGGCAGACGACTCGCTTCTGCCCCAACTGCTGCGTCCGCATCAAGCTGCTGCTTCGCACACATCGCTGCAATGGATATCATAATTATCGGCCAGAGACATCACTTCACAATGGCTGTCGTTTAAACTGATGAAGTCATGGCTAGTAAGTGTTTGTGAAGAGTATGCATACAGTCAAACCTTTCTAGCCTAGCCCCTTCTTTTTTCGCGTTTATACAGGTACCAGCAGCAGTGGCAGCAATAAACATAGGGAATTACTTTTCCAGATTCTGTCTCGACGCTTTACAGATCCCTCAAAGCTTCAAGCACTGGTGCAGTCAGTCACAAGTGGGGCAGCTAGCCGTTGTGCAAAAGCCGGCGCCCGGAGTCCAGTGGCAGTACCCTCGATGCTTACCACCTTAACTATCTATCCTGGTAGTTTTTGTTTTTTCAGTACCAGTAAGCTGTCTATACGAATGCAGGGAAAATGAGCATCGTCATGTAAAACGTATCACAAAAACCAATATTGATCAGAGCTGTGTATTGTCTTTCGCACTTTTATAGCATTCTCCCGAACCCGAGCTGTTGCAATGACCAGAGAAAGTCGAATAAAAATATAAGCAGAATGAGAACGTTCAACCAAAGAGGTGTAAGTGCCAATTCCACAGATGATGTGAAAAATTCATCAAGACCGAGAAGAACCGCGGGAGTGATGACACAAGGAGAAGATGGAGTTGCTGTAACATATATTGGATCCTCGAAATGAAGCTTCAAGCTCATAATGTAAGCTCCTATTTATTTCAAAGCGAAATGTGCACCTTTCAGCTGCACATTGCCCCTTGTGCAATCTTGTTTGCTCACTTTACTCCCACCTTTGGTTGCATCATTATGATTTAAACTATGCTGTAGGAACTGATTACTTGTCGTACACTCCTTGTAATTTATTTCTGCTCTTGGCATTGCTAAGTAAACGGTTGTAACATGGCATTATTCACGCCTGCTGTATTTTAATGTATCCAGCTACGGCTAGCAGCATAGAAATGTCCGCAATCCAAAGCGAAGTAAAAAGGTTTCATTGCCTGTCACTGTATAGAACACAAAATAATTAAGACTAAGGCACTGTAAGAAAGAAATTAGAAGGAAAGCTCAGGAATTAAGGATTTGGTTCCAGAACTGACATTCCACCAATAAACGAAGACGACATGAGCACTCAGGAAAGGAATGACAATCTTCAAATATTATGGTGAAGAATGTCATTATGTTATGGTAGGAGAATGAGAAGCCAAGAAGTGATACTGATAAACTCTCTCAGGAAATAAAATATTTTATCATCTTGATTGGAATGCATTGTGCTTCACTTGCATTACACTTTTTTTAGAGTTCAACAGCACTGTTAGAAGAAAAAAGGAAGGAGGGAAATTTCAACCCCAAGTTCTAACTCATGGAACAATCGGGAAGTATCGAACAATTTTCTTTCATTTTTGCTCCCCAGCTGTTTCAATGTTTTGTCTGCTCTAGTATCTACGGAGGACAGCATTGCTTTGAGGACTAGCCTGCTGGCAGTAGAAGTAGAATTATCTTCTTAATCCTGGCCATCACCTCCTGCTTCAATGTACAGATTGTGCAGCACACAAGAGGCAAGAATAAACAAGGTTGCTCTATTCACGTACCATAACTCCGAAATTAGAAGTTGTCTGAAACGGCAAGGGTCTTTCACACATGCGTACTTATTTTCATTGAGTACGCGTGTTTGGCTAAGGCGCAAGTTGCACTTTACCCGTTCAGGAGCCAAGGAACCATAATCCCTGAATGGAGTCAACAAGTACTCTTTGAGAGGTATGCAGCATCATCAAATATATGAAAGTTTTGTTTCACAAACTTGAGGAAGCTTGCAGCAAAACAATGCTTAAATGCATCTGCATATTGTGTTTTGCCTGTGTGGCCAATAAACACGTCGATAAACTTGCATTCGGTACTCTGGATAGCCTGCGCACCATAAGATAGTTTTTTGTGATGCCTGTTTACATAGGTCGAGACTATCATCTCAGCTGGGCGCCTTCTTTCAATGTATGTCCAGTCAATTCATCTCAGAACGTTTGGAAAGCATGATTAAATTAAGAATTTTTAAGTGACTCATTGCTAACGTCCCAGTTATTTTACTGAAGTGTAAAGATACAGATATTACCTGTTCTTGATATCTTTGCTAAAATCAGCAAAATGTGTACAATGAATTATGATATTGTTACGTGGTGGTGACAACACCGCTGACACAAATGAAGAGTCTTGGAGTGCACTGCAGAAATTCTTTACTGGGCTGACTTGCGCCCGCAAAAGAACTAAGCGATATTTGGCGGCGGTGATAGTAACAATCGTGCTTGGCGGTCGTCGAACAAAGAATGCCCATCGCACTCGTCAAAGCTCAATTTAAAGGCTGCGAAGAAACATCGAGATAAAGCCGCAATCGGTGACTAGGACAATCTGGAACATTGCAGAAACACACGAGAGTGGTCGGAATCTTCGAGAAACATCTCAGCTCATCTTGCGCCACAAAAAAAACTGATAAAGCTGTGCCTCGCGAGAACAAGCATGAACAAAAAATTTAGCATTGATTGGCGTGCCAGAAACAAGATGATAAGGCCTTGTGCCGGCGGCTGCTAACAAAACAGCAAAAAGAGGTTTGAATATTTCCCGGCATTACTACGCCCTTAAAGAAAACCTCGCCTGGATGTTCCAAAATGAACAGCGCAACTAAAACATAATAATTACAAAGTTTGAACACCACGGATTCTTTAACGCGCTTAATATGCCTTCAGGAGTACCTCATGTACGATTTCCGGGCGTGCGCGTCGCCGTTGTGATGCTGTCGTACCGTCCTGAATGACTTTGTAGTCCAGTTGTCCGACGCGGCGAATGATTTTGTACGGCCCAAGGTTTCAACGCAACAACTTTTCAGTTAGTCTGCGACGGCGAATTGGTGTCCATAACCCTAATTGGTCTCCGGGCTTGTACTCTGCGTAGCGGCAACGCAAGTTTATCGTCGGGCGTCGGTGCGTTGGATGGACGGATGGAATATAGGAGCGTCCCCTTTGAAACGGGGTGGTAGGAGTAGCTATCATGCTAATTTTTCTCCCTATATCTTAATTATTGATTTAGAATGGTTAACTAAACCATCATTCTATTTATTAAATTTTGTTCCTACATTACTAACATTATGTCCCTTTTCTGCTTTTAAGCCACCAATCTTCCAGTTGTTGGTCTTTAATACTGCCACCTGGTGTCCGTGACACCTGCCTTGTTGTCCGTGACAATACGCAGCCATGCAAGTCGTCGAGCTTCTTCTGAAAGCTGAAGGCAGGCGGCAACGTCCAAGTTCTCCTGCTCTGTTACGTGCGGTAACGTTGCATCAAGCGTGGTTGTTGGATCCCAGCCATACACAAGCTGGAACGGGGTCTCCATGGTCGTCTCCTGGATGGCCGTGATATACGCGAAGATCACGTACGGCAAGGTGGCGTACCACGACTTGTGTTCGGCGTCGACGTACATGGCAATCATATTTTGCGATCGTTTTGGTGAGGCGCTTCGTAAGTACAACATGAACTGGAGGGCTAGTTGGTTGATCTGACATTTTCAAGTTGTGTAGAGATACGGCACAAAGCCTACACGAGAAAAGGGGAGTAACACAGCGCTGAACTGACAACATAAGTTTATTCAGAGTGCCATCAGAATTTGTACTCTGCACCGCAGAAAAACATGAAATGGAACCATGTGACAGGACAGTCAATTCATATCACTCTGACATCCAGATATTTTTTCGTCAAGTCCGGCCATTACAAGATAGCAGATATTTGAGCTCTTCTTCTGATATGGCAACGGACGGTGTGTTGACACATTCTGCCCCAAGCTTCATAATTTCTGAAGCCTCAATAACCTCTCTTGTTAGCTTATATTTGTGGGTGGTGACAGTATGGCTTTTTCAATAATAGATAACACGAGCAGTCGCGGCAGTGAATTCCTATGCTGCGGACAGCATTCTTAAGATTAGTGCAAAGTTCCCTAAGTATGTCATTCAGACAACTGCCTGTCTGACCGATGTACGAACAACCGCAAGACAGAGGGATTGAGTAAAAAACATTATTCATGCAAGACATATATTTGGCGTGAAAATCTTCTTTTGTCCAATTCCATTTCCACGTCAACACTAGCTCTTTTTCTTATTTCTTTCAAATTATGAGACAATACATGAATATAGGGTATAGTGGCCGCGTTCCTTTGGACGTTGCTATGTTTGGCTCTATCACCAACATTTACCTTCTTTAACATTCCTTTTGATACTGAAGCAAGATCTCAAGAGAGTATCCTTCTTGAACAAGCCTAAACACTTGACCGGAAAAGCTGCACGTAACTGTGGGTGCAGAATTTTTTTAAAGCGTTGCTTAAGCATGACGCCACTATGCCCCTTTTTAGAAGTGTCGAGCTAGCTGAGCTGTACGGAAGTAATGGCTTTTTAAGCGAAAAGCTTCGAAAAGCGGAAAGCGACCGAGTGACGTCACAGCCAAGGCCAGCTGCGCAGCGTCCGAGCCAAGCTCTGTCGGCGTTGCCTAGAAACGCTTAAAACGTGTACGACTCCCCTCCTCATTAAAAATAAAATTATTCTCCATCCGGGAATCGAACGTCCATGCCTTGGATCCCCAGGCGAGCGCTTTACCGCTGTGCCGCGCCCCGGTTTTTTTTTTTCTTCTTAAAGGGGCCCAAAACAGCCATAGCAATACAGTTTCCCTATGCCTAGTATGTGAAAGAATGTCGATGTAAGATAACCTTCCCGCAAAAATTTTTTAAATGCGGCATTTGGAAGCAGAGTTATTTGCAATCAAATTTTGAATATCTGCGCCTTCGCGGCTTCCTCCTCTTTTCAACTTTTTAGCGCGCGCAAAGGCTGGCCCTCCTCCAAGGCCTCGCCCACTGACACGTCACAACTGACGCATCTGCGCTTTTACTTTTTTTGCTTAGCGCCGCACGCCGCAACTTCCGTTTTGTCGCGCTTGCTTGCCGATGCGTCGCCGGGGGCCTCTTGTCGTCTGCTTCATCGTCATCGCCCTTCGGCACGAACTCGCAAGTTTTGTTGCCACGCTATACATCCCTGGCGTTGACCTCACCTTTGATTTTGTGTTACGTCGTGTGCGCGACGGGTGCAGGACAGTTTTGGGCTAGACTGGTCGCTCTCTTGAATTCGCGAAGGCAGTTATCGAAGCGCTGAATTGTTGTTGACGGGACATGAGCGGGAGGTTGTTACAGTGTGCAGTCCCTGGCTGCGAAGGTATTGCTAGTGACGGGAGGAAAAAAATTCTGCATCAAGTGCTTCAAAACGCCAACCTCCGGAAACAGTGGCTACAGCTCATCGGATAGCCAGCATCGGTGAACAAAGCGTTTATCTACGTTTGCTTTACCAGGATATGTGGTTCGCGATTGGGGGATCCCAACAAGACTGAGTCTGCATGAAGGAGCGCTACCAACGCTGTTTCTTCCAACCCTGCCGGTAAGTGTAAAATGAAAAGATTGTGATAATATTAGCTTTAGACGCGTTATCACAGTAGTGTAGATTTTTTTTTTTTAACTCAGGCGATCTTGCTCGACGTTGTGGCATGCATATAGCAAGATTTGTCATGATCACTGTGAACTACACCGCTTAAAATAAACCAGTGGCAAGCTTACGATGGGATTTTATTTTTTAATGTTACGCTAGTCGACCCCACGCATCAATGCACCCATATAAGCCGTATACTATCATTGTCGGGGTTCAGCAGAGGATTCTTCAACAGCGTGTACTGGGGGTCCCTTCTCGGTACTCATTCGCCGAAGTCGCTTTTCGAGCTCGGGGTCCATAATATCCGTACCGCAGCAAGGGCATGAGATGTTAGCGAAAGACTAGAAATTCAGAATCGAGATCGCAGAGAGCGGTCTTCCGGGCGTTGCGGAGGGAAACTCTCTCGTGCACCTTGCCCGAACCGCCCGAACCTTGAAACCTTCGTGTTTAGGCTGCTCTTGCGTTTGACTATACATGCCCCTTCGTGAAAGATAACGATCGATTGTAAAGAAATAAAAAAGGAAGGGGATGAGGAGAAGGGGACTGCGTAGTTGTGCGCTGTGGTGTAGTTTGTCAGCCGCGGTTCGGCGTCAGCTGACTGCAACGGAGAACGCGCGCGCCGACAGGAAGTGAACAAACTCTGTTCGGTGCCCGATTATTATCGCAGCATGACTCCCGCCCTGTAGCATTTTTTTTTTTCGTTTTTTTTTACGCCATGTGGTGTTTGTACAGAGCGCACTCTGAAATGTCGCACGAATGGAGCCGCGTCCAAGTTCACCAACCGAGGCAACCAGGAAAGAAACACGTGAAACCGAGATGGGCGTTGATAAGAAGAAAGAGAAGAAAGGAGGGACACTGTCAGGAATGAAGAGATGGAAACAGAAAAAAAAAGTGCCAAGAGGCTTTACCCTTCGGCAAAAAGGGGGGAGGGGGGGGATCGCAAAATAAACGTTATCACTCGCGTGAATTGGCTTAGTCGCTCAAAGTTGTGCCTCTTTATCCCTAAGCGATCAGCTGCCGATTGGAAGTGTAAGAGTTGGTTTTGACAGGAGCATAGATAGGAGTTGTACACAACTAGATTTTTCCTGCGGAAAGGGCGGGGGGGGGGAGATAAACCGCAACAAGGGAAGAGGACTTCTCCAAATGGCTCACCGACAGCAATAAGAGCAGGAGCCTTCTCCGGTTCCTAACGGAAAATAATTTGCACGGGTTCTTATAATATGCCTTATGGCAAGCTTGCGTAATAAAAAAAGAAAAAAACAGTGCGCGCATGCAGTAGTGCAACGATCGAGTGACACAGTTCGGCACAATGTTACCAGTGGCTCACAAATGCACATTTATTTTTGTCCCAGATTTTCCAGGAAGAGCGGGTACAGTTCATCAGCCAGCTGGATGGAATGGAAGTGGACCTCGCAGGAGATGGGCGGTGCGACTCCCCGGGCTACAGCGCCAAGTACTGCACGTACAACGTTGTAATCATCAGACTGACCATATTCTACAATGAGAACAGGTAAGAATAGGAGAGGTAAGGCAATGCTGCGATATGAAAATTGGCAAGCTGCAATTCCTATTAACTGTGTGAAGTCAGCTGTAGTGCCCAATAGTGCCAGCATGGGGCCTGGCCTCAACTAACGAGTCTCAGTGCAGTCTTTAACAAAAGGCGCCAATTTCTGCATATTATTAGGAGAAATTTATTTCAGCCTCACCAAGAGTGCACTTGGCAAGTGCTGCTTGCATGTCTATATACAAAAAGAATCAAATTAATCATTATATAATACAAACAATTGAATTACAAAATGTTTCATCGTTGCAAACCATTGGGGAAGAGGTACATTTGCTGACATATATTATTATGTAATGAGGTTTTAATTTCATCTATCTACAAACTGCCACCCAGCTACCTGGACATATTGCAAGAGCAGCAAATCGCCCATACAGCACTACTTTGATGCTTGACGCATTAATAAAGATGCATGCAGTTGCTTACTTTAATAATTAGGGCGAATACATGGTAATAACATTATTCTATACTGCATTTACTAAGTTAAAAGCTGTGAGCAGGTCAAAGGGCTGTGAAGCAATAGAACCATGGATCCAGACAATCACAAGCCTATGTTGCTGCCCTGGGCCAGGGTAATGATGACCTGATCATCAGCATGTAGTGCAGCTTGTTGAACCACATATGCGATAAGCGTGATGGCCATGATAGACCATACAGCAAATGCCTGCATTAGCTCCTTGCAAACAGGCAATGGATGAGAAGAAGTAATCTGTTTTGTATAGGTTTTTTTTTGTAAAGTTTTTCTCTTTGATGTTGTTTGGAAGGTGCACGGCTCACACTTGTGGCATTTGTCAACCAATGATAAATTTAAGAGATAGGTAATGCAAATAGAACTTCACGGAAAAAACTTTTTACACATCCACACATTACAGCAAGACATAGCGAAGAAAGAAACCCATAATGAAGTGAAGAAACAACATAACGTAAATGTGAGTGCTGAGACTGCGAGATTAATTTATTACTGAGGCAGCTTGGTTATAACGCCAGTAAGAAACACAAAAACAATGGGATGTTCTATACTTTCTTATACTGACAATTGTTTGGTCAACAACACCTCTTAGATTTCTTGTCACAGTAAAATAGCAGTACAAGACCAGGTGTCTTTTAACGAATATGTTGCTAAAACTGTTTTCAACTGCAATGCAGCAGCTGTAAGCAGGTTCAGCATCTATGATTGACTAGAATACACACCAACACTACCAACTCATCAGTCAAATATATATATATATATATATATATATATATATATATATATATATATATATATATATATATATATATATATATATATATATATATATATATATATTGTGGAAGAAGGCTAGGTCAAGACGGCGAGGTCGTCGCGGCAAGGACAGCGAAGCCTTGTCCAGCGTTTTAATCCGGTCACCAACCCAGGCACGCGCCAGAGCCGGCGCCGCGGGTCGATGATGATGGTATGTACAAATGAAAGAAGATGATGATGGCATGTACAAATGAAAGAAGGTCCACAGAAGGCTCACACAATCTGCCCGGGGGGTCGGAAGCGGCCAGCCTGGCCGCTTCTAACTAACTGATGTACCGCGGCGCACAAACGGTTTCAAGCGAGAGACATGAACAATTTCAGTTCCACGGTGGCGTCGATCGGCTAGGGGATCAACAGGCGTGACTTTGTAGTTAACTGGAGAAGTTTGGCTGATGATCTTGTAGGGACCAAGGTAGCGGTGGTGGAATTTGTCACTAAGGCCAGGGGTGCGCAGTGGAGTATAAAGCAGTACTTCGTCACCGGGACGATAAGAGACCACGCGATGTGTAGAATCGTAGCGGCTCTTGCGGTCTTCCTGGCACGCTGCTGTGTTGAGGCGGGCAAGATGACGGCATCTGGCCACACGAGATAAGAACTGGGTAGGTACCGATGTGGAGTAGTCGGGCGTAGAGAAGAAGGAAGCGTCGAGAATTGTAGTGGGAGGACGGCCTTAAACGAGGAAAAATGGAGAATAACCGGTAGTCCGCTGTACTGCTGTGTTATAGGCGAAAGTGACGAATGGTAGAATAGTGTCCCAATTTCGATGATCCGGTGTGATATACATGGAGATCATATCCGATAAGGTGCGGTGAAATCGCTCAGTCAGCCCGTTAGTCTGGGGATGGTAGCTCGAGGTTGTCTTATGAAGGGTGGAGGACGCGTAAAGAACTTCGGCAACGACTGTCGATAAGAAGGCCGTCCCGCGGTCACTTAGGAGCACCCGAGGAGCGCCATGACGCAATACAATTGATTGCAAAAAGAAATTTGCTACTTCTTGAGATGAACCGGTCGGTACAGGTGCTGTCTCAGCATAGCGTGTAAGGTGGTCGACAGCTGTTATAATCCAATGGTTACCCCTATCGGAGAGAGGTAGGGGACCATATAAATCGATGCCGACTACGTCGAATGGCGTGGCGGGACAGGGAACAGGTTGTAGAAGGCCAGCGGGTGAAGAAGTCGGCCGTTTGCGACGTTGGCATAGAGGGCAGGATGCGACGTATTTGGCAACGCTGGAAGATAGGCCAGGCCAAAAGAATCGTTTTTTCACGCGGTCGTAGGTTTTGTCAACACCAAGGTGACCTGCAGTAGCGTCATCGTGGAGAGCCGCCAGTATTCGTTGACAAAGCACACGCGGCACGACTGGTATCCAGGGAGTTCCATCAAGGCAATACACGAAGCGGAGTAGGATGCCATCTTCGAGCTTGAAATTGCGAAGTTGTCGGCGAAGCCGAGCATTGGGTGGGTCCGAAGCGCCAATAAGGCGGTCGATGATGGGACGGCAGTAGGCAACGGCTAATTGCTGTGAGCGGAGAGTGTGTTTGTTCTCTGAGTCGTCAAATGAAACTGTTGTGATATACGTCGGGGAAAGAGATGGTCGGCTGTGGTCATAGGTGGAAATGCATTTGGAAGAAAAGCAGCAAGCCGATTCCGAAAGTGGACAGCGAGAAAGAGCGTCGGCGTCTTGGTGTTGGCGACCCGATTTATAAATGACGTCAAAATTGTATTCTTGCAGGCGTAGAATCCAACGGCCAAGTCGGCCTGTCAAATTTTTGAGCGAAGACAACCAGCAATGAGCATGGTGATCGGTCACAACTGTGAAGTGCCGACCGTATAGGTAAGGGCGAAACTTTTGGACAGCCCAGACGACGGCAAGGCACTCCTGTTCTGTAATAGTGTAGTTTTTCTCAGCTGGAGTCATAGTCCGACTGGCGAAGGCAATCACTTTCTCACGCGAAGTTGCATCGCTCTGCAGAAGTACAGCGCCAAGACCGATACCACTGGCATCAGTGTGCAGGATGGTTGGAGCGCTGTCACTGAAGTGGCCAAGAACAGGGTCTGATGTGAGGGTGTGCTTCAGGTTATTAAAAGCAGCTTCGCACTGTTCAGTCCACACGAAAGGGCTGCGTGCTTTAAGTAGTTGATGAAGTGGAGCAGCAATACTTGTAAAATGCTTTATAAAACGCCGGAAATAAGACGCCAGGCCGAGAAAACTGCGCAATTCTGTAGTCCGTTGTGGACGAGCAAATTTCAAGACCGCGATGATTTTTTCAGGGTCTGGACGAATGCCGTCATGGCTGACTAGATGTCCCAGTATTTTGATTTCCTTCTGTGCAAAGTGGCACTTCTTGGTGTTGAGCTGAAGGCCCGCTGAAGCGAGACACGTGAGGACCTCATTCAGGCGCGTGAGATGGTCGTTAAAAGTTGACGAAAAGATGACAATGTCATCCAAGTAACATAAACAGGTTCTCCATTTTAGGCCACGAAGCACAGTATCGATCATCCTTTCAAATGTCGCTGGTGCGTTACAAAGTCCGAAAGGCATAACATTAAATTCGTAAAGGCCATCGGGAGTTGCGAAAGCGGTTTTTTCTTTATCGTCCTCGTGCATAGGTATTTGCCAATAACCTGAGCGGAGGTCCAAAGTCGAGAAATATTCGGCGCCTTGGAGAGAGTCAAGGGCGTCATCAATTCTTTGCATTGGGTACACATCTTTGCGGGTAATTTTGTTGAGTGCGCGGTAATCAACACAAAAGCGTACCGAGCCGTCCTTTTTTTACTCTAACACTACTGGGGAGGACCATGGACTTGTCGAGGGACGAATAATATTGCGATGGAGCATGTCATTTACATTTTCTTCAATTACCTTTCGTTCAGAGAGGGAAACCCGATAAGGCCGTCGGCGAACGATAGAGTTACCGTCAGTAATGATGCGATGGTGCGCAACACTAGTCCGTCCCAGTGGTGGGGAAGTGGCATTAAAAATGGCTTGGTGTTGTCGAAGCAATGTCAGCAGTTCTTGGCGTTGGTTCGGCGTGAGGTTAGGATTAATAGTCTTTGTGAGAACAGAAAGAGAGACGTCTGTCGAAACACGGTGCTGAGGCTGAGGGGCGGTGGGCACCATCAAGGACAATGGTTGAACATCCACCTTGCAGGGGAGAGAAGTTCCTTTTCGGAGCACGAGGGATTCACGTGAAGTGTTAGTGGCCGCTACTGTCGCTGAGCCGTTGCAGAACCTCACAAGACTAGACGGGAAGGCGATACCGCGTTCAAGATGACGATAAGATGGTGCGATGAGTACGTCCCCGTCAGCGATGTGGTCAGAAACAACGGTAAGCAGTTTTTCGCACTGAGGAGGCAGAACAGTATCAGCGGCGGCAACGAGGGGATGATGTCGTTCACAAACTTCAGATGAAAAATCGCTGTCTGCCATATGGATAACACGGTCGCCACAAAAAATTAACGCCGAAGCGGTTGACAAAAAATCCCATCCAAAAATCATCAGATGCGCACATGGAGAGAGCACAGCAAACTGCACATGATGGCGGACGCCGTCAATAACAACTCGTACGGTGCACTTTGCTAAAGGGCGCAAAGGGACGTCATTGGCTCCACGGAGTTCAGGCCCATCATATGGTGTCGTAACTTTTCGCAAACGGTAGCACAAATCAGCGTGAATGACAGAAATTGCAGCCCCTGTATCAATCAATGCTTCGACCGGTAATCCTTCAGCGAAAACGAAAATCACATTAAACGGGCGATCTGGAGGACTTTTGGTAAGTTCGCAGACTGCAGTTTGACCTCCGGAAACTGCAACGCTTAGTTTTCCGGATGGCGGACAGGGAGAGTTGTTGCGGGTCGGAGAGGGGAAACTGAGCGGCGGTATGGGGATAGGGACCGACGTCGGGACGCATGGGTTCCACGAGGCTCAGACGAGGATTCTGGAGGTGGGGATGATCTTCGAGGTGGGCTGGAAATAGGAGGTCGTCGCTGATAATATGAGGGTACGTCACTTTCGAATGCGTCATGCTCGTTCTGAATACGGCGACGGCAGAAGCGGGATATATGTCCTCGTATTCCACAGTAGTAGCACACTGGGCGAGAGGGGCGCCAGGGTGCGTAATAGGGTGGCGTAGGCTGAGCCGTCGTCACGGCGTTGATGTGGTTGTAGGGCGATGCCAGTTGGGGCGGCGGAACAAAAGGAGGGGGTGATGCTGCGACGTGCGCGTAAGTCGATGCTTGGCGGGGTGCAGGAGGGTCGGACGGCATAGGTCGTGTGATTGTTGCCAGCTCATCTTTAATGATGTTGCGTAGACCGGCGTCATTAGAAGGTACGGAAGAATGATCGCACCCGTGTCGACAGACAGGCTTGAGGGCTTGGAGCTCCTCCCGGATGATGGCTCGAATCAGTGCCCGTAGATCCAGGTCAGCATAGGTCGGGCCAGTAGCAATGCTGGGCTGTAATCGGGAGGACTGCAGCTGATCGATGTGTTGGCAGGTCGCAATAATGGCGTCAACAGTAGAAGGATTCTGGGCAATCAGGGTATTATAAGCCACAGAATTAATTCCTTTTAAGATGTGGTGTACGCGTTCAGGTTCCGGCATGGTGGGACTAACACGCCGGCAGAGTGCAAGTATGGCCTCTATGTAAGACGCGTACGACTCATCGGGACCTTGGAGGCGAGAGGCGAGCTTGTTCTTCGCGACCTCAGTGCGAACTGCTGGGTCGGCGAAATATTGGCGGAACTGCTGCTTGAATGTTGTCCAGTTAGTGGTGTGGGGTTCGCGGTTAATAAACCAGGTTCTGGCGACCTCAATGAGGTAGAAAGAAACGTTCAGAAATTTTAGAGCGTCGTCCCACCGGTTGTAGTTACTGCAGCGTTCATAGGTGTCCAGCCAGTCATCGACGTCTTCGTCGCGACGACCAGCGAACAGCGGCGGGTCACGTTGTCGTGCGGGCATAGTCGGAGGGGGTGGTGCAGCCGAGGTAGAGGGTCCTGCCGATTCGTGGGTGCTCTCGGTAGACATAACGTTGGTGGCAGGCGGTAAACAGCGACCGGAACGTAGCTCCAGCGAGAGGCAGGACACAAAACAGCAAGGGGATCAGTTCTCACCTCCACCACTTGTGGAAGAAGGCTAGGTCAAGACGGCGAGGTCGTCGCGGCAAGGACAGCGAAGCCTTGTCCAGCGTTTTAATCCGGTCACCAACCCAGGCACGCGCCAGAGCCGGCACCGCGGGACGATGATGATGGTATGTACAAATGAAAGAAGATGATGATGGCATGTACAAATGAAAGAAGGTCCACAGAAGGCTCACAATATGTACATTTTTTACAGATTCGTGTGCTTTCAGGAAGCTAAACTGCATTCTCATGAACTCCCTGTTCCTGAAGGACATTCGACTACTCTCCCCTAAAGCCCGAACATCCTCCCTTGAATCATTTCATAATTTGGTGATCAGATTTGCTCCCAAATCAATTGCATACTCGGATGATGGGATGCAAGCAAGGTAAGTTGAATGAAAGAGAAGGATACGACATTATTTTTTACTCCAGTGCCAGTACGCATTCCAACTTTTCTGCATTGCATATGCAAACAATCAATCCTTGCATGAAGCATTTAATGTATGTTCATAATATTGTCATTGTAAAAGGAACAGAGGCCAGAGGAAATAGAACTCAGTAAAAAAAAAAAAAAAAATCAGAAGTTCATCTATGAAAGCCTGTGCTTCATTCGCACCATATCCTTTTCCTCCTTTCGATTCTTCAACTTGCTAAGTAGCCCAACTAAGCAGATCGCGTTTAGTTAATGCTGCAATAGCCACTACGACCAGCACTCCCCTTAGTACAGTGCTTGATCTGGAGCTGTCATGTTATCAGGCCAGGTAATATGAGACCTTACAATTACGACTCACAGGAGTCAATTCTGACATCTGCCAAAAAAGGGCACCCACTATGTCAAGTGAATCCCAACTCCTGCTCAAAGTATGCACCCAATGAGAAATTTTCGACGATCCTTCCATCCTGACATTAAATACTCTGCTGTAAAATTAGCTGAACCTATCTTGTGTCTTTCTCTTCGAATCTCAAGACTGCTGCCATGTCAAAGGTAGTTTTCATACATTTTGAGGAGACTGCGGTGCACACTTCTGACATTCTAAGAATGCTTCATATAATATCGTAAAAACATATTTGCTAGCATGGTAGCACTAGCCATTCTATAATCCCCTTCCATAGAAAAAGTGAGACAGGAGGCTGCAGACTGCACAGGCCATCTAAGGGTCCTCATTGGAAGTCACTGCTCTTATGTTAGAATAGGCAGATGGGATGACATAAAGAACAAAGTTGAGGACAAGCATGAAGCGCAGGCTGAAAAAACACCTCGTCTCTCTTTTGTGCGCCTCATCTTAGTGCAGTCCCAAGACAAAGGCAGTTTTTAAAGAACTGGAAGTTATCAGCGCAAGTTTCAGACCCCTCTAGAACCATCTCGAATGTCCCGAGGCTACTGTATTGAAGCTGCAAGAATGCTCAAGGTTCACTTGACCACTTGAACTAATGATGATCGCTAGAATACAACAGCAGGGAGAACACATGTGATTCACGATATAATGTTGTATAGCCCATGTCATACATTCATTTTGCTGCTTGGAGATTATTGCATCACATTCTTATTTCTAAAGGCGCTGAACATAGTAGCTAAATCAGAAGCAATTTCTGCTGCAGTGTTGTGAATATAATGCAAAATGGTTCCTTATGGTAGCTCCTTCTGTATAATTTTACTTTTTTTCCAAAGTATGAAAAATTAATTCATATTTACCTTCTTTATAGGTCACATCTGGCTGTAATTCACTTTAATGAAAATTCCTCAAGGCTCCAGGCACAGACAAAAAAAAGGAGATGACCGCTGGAAAGTAAAGATGGCAAAAGCAAGGAAAGGACATTTCAGGGTCGCTCCAGTGAAAACGCAGCCTACATTTTGTAAGTTCAAAGTTTGTTCTACTTATAATATTACACGAAAAACTAAGTGCACTGTTGTAATCTCGATGACTATTTCATGCAGCGTACGTCCACAAGCTCCTCCAAGATGTGGAGAAACGGTCTGAGGGCTCTTCGCACAGAGAGACAGCTGCAAGCACAGCTTCAGAGCATCACTTTATGACGGATGCCTATGAAAGACCGTCAAAAGAAGAACTAATTGCTGCTCACAGACACAGATTTGCTCTTCACAATGACTAGTCAATTACACAGTACAACTGTCAGTGTGCTTAACCTAAATGCTAAACAGACTGGCATCATTTTTTAAAAATAGCGCAACAAACATAGGACAAGCGAGTAGACGGGAACAGCGCTGACTATCAACTGCATGATTTATTGAAAGAACCCTAATATATACAAAAATGCTCTGACAACCAAGTGCGCATGTTCGCAGATAAAACAACATTTCAAGTTTTATTTGCGAACATGCACACTTGGTTGTCAGAGCATTTTTGTATATATTCGTGTTCTTTCAATAAATCATGCAGTTGATAGTCAGCGCTGTTCCCGTCTACTCGCTTGTCCTATGTTTGTTGCGCTGTGTATTTTTAAAAAATGATGCACCAACTAGCTCAACTCACAGTTCTTTTGAGACTGGCATCAGCGCCGCAAAGCATTGGCCACTGGAGCCAAGAAAATTGTTTCAATATGTTTGCTGCGGCTGACAATAGCTGGAGCGCAGTTTCATATGACTTTCGTTGTCTGAGTGAGTGAAATCTTGTACCCATATCTCTGCGTTTTCCTTATGGCTGCGGCTAAGCAAAATTGCACACAAAACATGTTGCTGTTTGCTTATCGCGGCAACTACACATGGTGTGCGACCGCTCGCAGGCCTTTCAAGTATTATATCAAAGCTGCCGCTTGAAACAAAAGTGAAAAAGGCAGAGCAACTGTGGGTTCAAGGTGTGTAAGGCTAGATTGCGAATAATTATGCCAGTCAGAGTTTTTCAGCTTCTTGAGGCCAAACTAGAAGTAAATGGAAATTTCAAGTGAGCAGGCTTCACAAGTGACCATGTAACATCTCTCTTTTCATGGGCTTGCTCTTCCCCATCCATTAAGCTACACAGTTTACAAGACAACAGTGTAATTATGCTGATTATTATTATGTGCGCGAAATAATACAGTGTTCTTAGCGGCAATTTAAACTGCTGAGCGACTCAATCAACTTCATTCAGATTTTTTTCCTCCTGTCGACAGAAAAACAAATGCTAAGGTAGGAACAAAAGGCTACTAATACAGAAGCTTGACGAGGTTTTTACCCCTGTTTGACATGGACGACAGACAGTCATATTTTTACAGTGATCTGCTAGCGAAAAAAAAGAAAACATCAGCTAGTAAAAGAAATGTGCAATATGGACAGGTGCTGTGTCGGAAACAAAGTGTGAGAAATGTACATGTATTTACATTCACTTGCCACTGACTCTTGTACACACTTTGAGTATCTTTAACGCGCAGAACATAAAAGAAAGACATGGTGACAAAATAAATATTAAAGTGTCACATACATTCGAATGTACACCGGCTCAAGCATCAGAAACAACAAGGTGGTCAGTTATAAAACTAAGAAAGCACAGTTTTTCGCCGAGGAGAGCAATTCTCTAGGAATAATCTCGAAATAAAGTCGTTTTCTTTGTTTCTTCGCTGCGTCCTCATCACTGCACGTCATATTGAAACCTTGCAAGGGCCAGATACAGCATGCGTATCCTAATACTACATGTTTACCGCGGCGGCTTGTACCTCTCCGGCTCTACCGCTCAGTCGTTTGTGGTGAAACTGCGCACGGAGCTTTGATATTACGGTAAACTTTATTTGCTCGTAGGAAGTTAGGTAAGGGTGCTTAATTCGTTGCTGCTGCGTACAATGCAAACCCGCAGTCTGTACCGGGATCGGGGCCGAAAGTCGCCAACGCCGGCGCACGATTCCGCGAGTTCGCGCACGGCCGAGCCAGGTAGGCGCAGTTGTCTTAGGTAATTTACTATAAGGCAAAAGTTTATAACCTACTACGAGACAAAATGCAACCTCCGTGAGTAGTTTCACGCAATCAAGTCAACGGTTAAGACGATAGGATTTTAATAGCCGCCACAGTAATGATGCATCACAACAATGACTAACTCATTGCACCTGTGAAACCGTCGCTTATCTGTGCGCTATGTTCAAGCTAGTAAACACGTTACTTACCAGGGTATGTTGTCGCCTTGACTTGATCCGAGGTGCGTATTTTGGTTTGGTGGACACAGGAACGGAGCAGCGGTTGCCTCCGAAATTTTGCTGCACTACGTAAGGCGCAGTGGATTGGGACCCGACATTTAAAGCACCGACTTAATGCTGTAAACCTGTAAGCCGACTTCGAAGTTCATTTCGCATGGGCGACACAAGAAACGAGAACATTCACAGGCGGAAAGTGCCCCGCAAGTACACTGCAAGGAACTGAAACGAGACCGCCGCTTGCGACCGCGCCGCGATTGCCGTGGTGCCTGCGCGAAGGGCGAAGATGCGCGCGTGCGCGCGCGAGACCGGAAGTGCAGGAAAAAAAAAGCTTTGAAAAAATGTTTCTGTCTACAGAACATCCTAATTTTCGTTCCTGATAATTAAAAGTTAAGCGTATTTCAATTTTTCTGGCATAGGCGATAGTTTAATGGCTGTGTGACGTCGCAAAGAAGCAGACCAATAGTCATTCGAAAACGCATGCACGTAGCAGCGTTGCACAGAGAAGGAGGACTGGCAAAAGTCGAAGGAAAGAACGCGCCAACTTTCGAATGGGATTGTGGGACCTGCACTGCGCGTAGATGTGTATTATTGCGTTCAAATGTGTATCGCAGCATAATCTAGCGACTTAGATAGTTTGTGAGGAGTGCTCGGGAGGTGTTTGTGGGCCCCTTTAATGCCGGTCAACAAAGTACATACAGGCATAGAAATCACTAGCCAACCAATGACTTCAGCGATGTATAAAACTTTTTCATTGGGATCATTGCGTCAATCACATCCATCCGCAGAGGCTGATCTGAATGCGGAGAATATCTCTGTGAAGTATGACACGTTCAATGAAGTTGCCTCTGACCGATCGTACATTTTTTTCGGCGTACCTAAATGCCATCTGTTTTTTCAAACTCTGTGGAAGCCTAGACCCGTGCCCCGCCGGGTTGGTGCAGTGGTAAGACGCCCGACTACTCTGCCGGAGTACCCGGGTTATAACCCGACCGCGGCGGCGGCGTTTCAAAGGAGGCAAAACGAAGAGGCGTCCGTGTGCTGTGCGATGTCGTTGTAGGAAGAAGGAGAAAGAAGGAAGAAGGAAACGAAAATGCATGGGCCTGGTACTGACTCTGTAGCTGAGCCACCTCCGCTGCCTCGTGCGGACAGGAGAGAGAAAGTAGAGAAGGAAAGAAAGGGAAGACGCGCGCTGCAACAGCCGTCGTCCACCACCGAAGTGATGGCGGGAGCAATGAAGGCCTACAACAGATAAAAATTCGGTGGCTGGCTACCCCCGCCGCAAGCGGCGTTGACCTACCATCTCAGCCCCGTAGGCCCAGGTACAGCCATCCCTCACCACCTCACCATGTATCGGGCACTTTATATTGATAGTGTACGTATACAAAAAGGGAGGTGCAGAAAGAATGCGAGAGAAAATCCCAACCTGCGCGACAGTCACCCAAAGCCGCTCAAAAAATTCCTTTCTGAATTGTATAAAGAAACAGAAGGTTCACTAAAACAAATATCGCCTTTCTTCTTGATATGAGCCGCGGCACTCTGCAGAATTCTTGATTTTACCAAGCTTGTCTTCGAACCACCGGCCGGGGAACTCCGCTGCTGTGTCAGATTCACGCGCGTCTCAAGCGCTTGGCGGAGCGTGGCTGCGCTATACGGGCACAGTGAATCCCCGGGCACTGCGGCATAGAGGGCAACGAACGTGCCGACGAGCTCGCGACCGCAGCACATGAACTCCCTCCTAGCGACGAGCAACTCGCTTTGGAGGATGTGCGTGCGGTAATCGACGATCACCTCCGGACGCAGCACCCCGACCCACGCATCGCAAGAGGTGAGCGCATTCACAGTGTCAGCGGCCGCTCGCTGACTCGGCTGCAACGCGCAACAATCCTCCGTGCACGCATTGGATGTGTGTGGCCTGGGGAACGACGGATGCGCCACGGACTTGCCACTAGTGACGTGTGTTACGGCTGTGGCGCGGTAGAAACTCTCGAACATCTTCTACTGCGCTGCACCGCGCTAGCCGAACCACGACGTGAGTTGCTGGCGGCTTACAGAGCGCAGGGGGTAATCCCGGACAGCGTAGCTGTGCTCCTGTGGCCGCTGGGCTGTGCGCGCGTCCGCGAGCGAGCTCACGTGAGCTTGTGTGAGCACATCGAACAGGCGGGCTTGATGACCCGCCTATTTCACGTCGCCAGATAGTGCGCGCTGGGACTGAACGCTCCAAGTGTGCTATTTCCCACAATAACGGCCGATCGCCCACGACAGCCGTCAGTGCTTGTACAGTTGGCCAGTGCGTGCGCTGTGAACAGTTGCCTGGACGCAGAGCTATTGCGGAGGCCCGCCCGATGGGCCGAGTGCTCAGTGACTTAAGACATTTGCGGGTGGGCCTCAAGCAAACTACTGTATACTGTACCATAGTGTATATATTTATTTTATTTTTACCTACCCTTTTCTTTCTCCCTATCACTCACCTCTTTGATTTCCTCTACCTTCTCCTCGCTATCCCTTTACTTCCGCCGCCCCAGTTCAGGTGCTTCAGATATAAGATAGCAGATACCGGGGCGGGCAAACATCTTTTCTTTCCTTTTGTACATACAATAAATAACCACTACAACAACAACAGCCAAGCTTGCAAGATCGATAATTGATTGCAGAAAGAGAGCGCTATCGGTTTTCTTCACCGCAAAGACCCACAAGACTCAGTGCCGTTCAGAACAATTGTTAGCAAAGAAGGGTTCCTGCCAATTCCTATTAAGCAAGTATTTGCGGAAGCATCTGAGTCAATTACAAGTAGATGACCCATACGCTACAAAAAACGCCGGTGATATTGTATGTTTCTTGAAATCCAGCGCTCGTATTGGCTACGCATTCTCTGGTGATGTGGAGGATTTGTTTTATTCAGTGCCTCATGAAGATTTGTTATTTGCAGTTAGAGATTGCATTGGAAGCGAATGGCGAAGTAAGATTTCAGAACTCAGCCGGTGTGTCAGCAGACAGCTTCATTTCTTTGCTAGAATTTTATTTGCAAGCCACTTCTATTTCTTTTAACAATGAATTCGACAAGGCATTTGCATTGGATCATCCGTTGCACCGACCCTGTGCAATATATTTTTAGCCGCTATTGACCAATCCCTGAATGAGGGGTTTACTAACCAGGGGTTACTTAGGGCGTTTAGATACTTCAATAATGTCGAAATGTGGGCTTGTTGTTTCATACCTGTGTGTGTCCTCTCGTTCTCAGTCCCTCGTCTTGTGTGCGCTACAGCTTGGACGTTTAGATACGTTGACGATTTTTTAATTGTTTTATCTAAACAAAAACCTGTGACTCGCACTAATTCGGTGAATAGCATTTTAACTGTTTTTAAACGTGATGGGAAGGGTTTAAAGTTAACGCATAAACTTCCCACGAAAGGTGCGCTGCAGTTTTTAGATCTTAGCTTGGAGTTTAGTTTTTATCACGTCTGCTGTCACTACGCTCTAAGAGCGCAGAAAGGGCTCCTTCCTTACGATTCTGCTCATTCTAAGATAGCCAAGACAGCTATAGCCAGCTCGTTCCTAGAATCTTCTCTCACGAAGTCATGCTCGCATGCAATAAGACCAGTTTTGATAACCAGATAAACAGGCTGCTTTCTGCTGGCTTCCCCTTTCAGGTCATCTCAGCTGTGGCTGAGAACCTTCTTAAGAAGGTTTGAAATAGAAAACAGCGCCAACAGTACGGAGCGATTGCCCGAAGAAAGACTATGCATGGTCGTCCCCTTTATGCACAAGGTCACCCACAACCTAAATAAAAGTGGCAAACAGGCATGGCATCCCTATGGTTTTTTCAGCTCCACGCAAGCTCGCAGGGTTATGCCCTAGGATCAGTGCGGAGGGCGCTCAACGAAGAACATGCGATGTTAAACATGCCGAAAGATTCGTCAAACTTGCCACGGGCGTTGTGTACCAGTTCCCCACTCACGTGTGGACGTGGTTATGTGGGCCAGACAGGACACTGCGTCAATGAACGCGCAGGGGAGCTTCAGAGTTCAATTAGAAATAGGGAAGGAGCCAATTTGCCTGCTGACTGCATTGCATGCATGGGTTGTGAGCCAGTGTTTACAAGTATTAAAATTCTAAGCAGAAGCAACGACAAAGTAGACCGTGAAATTCTAGAGGCGTGTAATATCAAGAAAAAAACCGATAATTTTGTTAGTGACACTTCTGTACGTTCCTTTGTACAATTTGGAAAGGAATTTTTTTTGCGGCTTTCGGTGACTCGCGCAGGTTGTGATTTGCACTCTCATTCTTTCAGCACCTCTCTTTATGTAGGCATGCCTGTACACTGCCTATAAATGCAGGCTTAAACGAAACAATAAACCAGTTCATAGCCTGCGCTCTTTCCGCCTAACTGTGTTTAATTTTACTGTGTGTGTCATTCTGTACGCAACTTGTTTCTACAATAGTATGCACCAACTCGCCCAACAAGTTCTCCGACAAAGGCACAATAGTCACTCTATATTGCGAAGTCAAGCTTTGCTAAGAAGAGTCAAAGTACTTAATATTCAAACTGGGCGACGAGTGGGCAACCAAACACTGCGATCTTGAAGAGTAGGCAGCTAACAAGCTTTTAATGCTTCCAGAGCGCTAAGTCAAGATCGCGACCAATTCGCAATGCCTGTACTCCATCTTCTTCTTCTTCCTTGATATTTGGCACATACCCACGAAGGGGGATTGGCCAGTTGTACTCGCACAGCTTCTATATCAGCAGTCCTCTTCCTCTTTAGTGGCGCGATAGATGTGACGGCGAGCAATAAAAAATCAGTAGATAGGACATTCTTCCGCTTAACTCCCTTAGAAACGCTACAATTAGTAAACCCAAAGTAATGATGTAGACAGAGGGGCACAGGCGATAAAAGTACTATTACTACCTCTCGTATGGGCCGAATTTGCAGCTGGAACACGTTTTTGAACGAAATGCGGCCACTGAGGCATGAAAATGTGTCAGTAACTTGGTTCAGGACGTTCCAAAAACTTCCTCGTGACCACATCAGCCGATGCAAACAGACAAAGCAAACGACGATTGAGAAGTATTTTAAGCTGAGCTAGGTGAAAGGTGTTGCTTACAAGGGTAAGCAAACCTCGTAAAGCGCATTTTCATGCACAAACAAAATCGCTAGCTTCACCACACTTTTTATGTAGAAATTAATTTCCTGGACGCACAGGCGTCTGGAGCCCCGCACAAATGCTGCAAAACGTGTGTCTATAGATTCATATTTCTAGTAGAGGGCATCACTTGCAATACATAAACAAGCATTGATCCATTGAAGATGTTGCGAGCTGTCGCCTAAGTTATTATTCATAATTACCAACCAATCACAACGGTAAAGTTGGGATGTCACTAAAATAAATTTTCATTCGCAGTAAAATTCATTACTTTAGTGTTTATAAAGGCAATCTCAATAATACTGAAAGGGAGTAGAGTCACTGGTTGTGCCACCAACATAATTCAGTTCTTATACTCAAGTGACTTGCCACAGCTTTTAAATTGGTCTAATTTAGACCCACGCCAATTTTACAGAACTGCGCAGTTAACTAAAAATTTATAGCGCATTTTTTCTATCACCACTGAAGAGGAGGACGTGGTATGCATGTGCTAATTTTTTATTTTTTATTATTACTGTAAGCCTTCTTCAGGCTCATTTCAAAGAGAAAAAATGCAGGTTCTCCACTTATCATCATTTCGATTACAATTAATAATTCGGGTTCATGATATATGGCGAGTAAGACAGGTGATGTGAACAGCTTTTTAGGAAGAACGATTTAAGCATTATCGGCTTTGCAAGTTGTCGCATCCCGATCAGTCTTGTACGAGACATTTTGTAGCATACTTTCCTGCCAGTAAATAAAATATTTTCATTATTCGCATGATCCATACAAGCGTACGAACGAAATATCACGACACACCTTCACAAAAACATTGGCAACATCAATCTCAATTACAGCCACCTGCATTTAAAGCCTAACGTGATGTTTGAAAACTACTGGAACGTATGAAGCACACCTAATGCCAGCCTATTTCGCAGAATCTGCGAAGCGGAAAGACATGATTTTTGCAAATATGTTGTATTCCTCGTTTCACAAAGATGTACGAGGGATGTTTAGTATAGAGTTTTTGTCTTCGCTTTCAAGAAAAAATATTGTATATATGGTATGCTGCACTGTGTGTAAACTCAGCGCTAGCGGGATTGAAAATAACCACCACAAAAGCACAGAGACACACTAAATCAAATTTAAATTCTGGTTTTCACCTGTCGAAAATACAAGTACCGACTCACCTGGTGTAAGGCGTCTGTTTGTCCTCTAGCAGATGCTGTTTTCGAAGTAGATGCTTTTGGTACTGCTTGCTGAATAAGAATGAGTGATGAAAAACATTTACTAGGTACAAATTTATCCTGAGTTATAATTATACGCCAAAGAATAGCTCAAATGATGTGGGGATGAGGTTATATCTTTCTTGTACTTTGATACCTAGAATACCACATCAAATTTTTACGTTTCTGCCCAGCGCAAATGCACTGTTAGAAAGCATGTGCTGTGCAGTCTATGCAAAGATCCACCGTTGCGGAAATTTTAAGATTTATTGGTATAGCTCAGCCAGCTAACATTTCAGCAAATTATTTTTTTGGCTATTTGTACTTTTAGTGTCAACGAGAAAGCGATCACCAGCTAACGGTATTATGCGTAGGGCTATCACCGAAATTGGTTATTAGAGTTTTTTAGATAGTTGAGGCTGATCTGCCTAATGCATACATACATACATACATACATACATACATACATACATACATACATACATACATACATACATACATACATACATACATACATACATACATACATACATACATACATACATACATACATACATACATACATACATACATACATACATACATACATACATACATGCATGCATGCATGCATGCATACATGCATACATACATACATACATACATACATACATACATACATACATACATACATACATACATACATACATACATACATACATACATACATACATACATACATACATACATACATACATACATACATACATACATACATACATACATACATACATACATACATACATACATACACAAGTAGCACAAAGTGGACTACGATGTGGGGGCCCGCGCTGGGCCCATGGGGTAGCATATACGGGCCCCGTGCAGCATTTGCAATTCGTGCCCAGATGGTCCCCGCGTCGGCTGCCCAATTTTGCAACAATTGTTCCCGATTCGCAGCCGTGTGGGCAGCCCAAACGGGGCTACCAGCATTAGGCCCAGATAGCCAAATGTAGGTGACAAATCAAAGTCCCTAATTTGCCCTACTTTTGCACAAGCGGCTGCCACCCCATTGATCAATGTTTTAATGCTCATGCCAGTTAATCTCTCCAACAGCCGAATAGTACCGGCGCGGTCTTTACGGAGACCAGCGCAATTTTGGCTGGCCCTCATGGACTGAATGTGCCATTTTCGAAGCTGCCAAAGTCCCATTAACAACAATTTTGAATCTTTGGGCCCTATCCCCTCACGGTGTATTCTGTACTCTCCAAGATAAAATAAATTTATTTTCAACCCAATAAGAATGTAAGCTGCTAACACTGGCCCTCAAATGTTCGTCTGAAAATTTACTTCGGCGATCTGTGTGGAATAAAAATGGCGCAGGGAAGATTTGGAGGTCGTTCAATACATTCTCATGAATCGGGACAGTTAATGCTGCATATTTCCTGCCATAATGATAATGATGATGATGATGATGGCATGACACAACCCTTTTCAACGGCGGTTGATGAGAGTGGGTTCTTGATCAGGCCTACAAAAATACATTCCATATAACACCTGTGCGTTGTTCAAAAGAACCCATCGTTCAGGCTTCCCCGCCAACAGTTCTCAAGGCGTCGTTTTGTTATTTCCCCTGCTTTGTTTTAAGGCGAAAGCCTTTAATGCCCCATACAGTCGTTAGCAAATGTGTCCGCGTTTCGAGGAAACCTTGTCTCCACCGGGAATCCATCCCTTGTATCCCCAACCGAGTGCTTTACCACTACGCCCCGTCCATTTTTTTTCTGACATGGTATTTATTACACGTGGTCATGTACAGAAAGGTTATGTACACAAACTATATACAAAGCAGTCAGCCGTTGCTGAGCTGCACAACAGAAAACACAACCAAAGGGCAGATTTTCTTTACTGCTGGTCATCAAAGTACACACAGGCATAGAAATCAAGAATGGATCTGATTGACACATTGATCACAAACGCTCTTCATAATTTCACTTGTCTACCGTGAGGATTATAGCCGAATTCCGCGGGTGACAGATACTGCGCCGTTACTTTTCTGTAACCGAATTATAGGACGCCAGTGAAGTTTGATGCATTCAATGAAATGGTGGTTGCTCTCGACAAGGGGCGCGCGATGTAGCGTCACGGCAGGTCATGCCGTCACCGGGCGATTCATGCATACACGCGTCCAGTCCTAAGCATATTCAGGAGAATAACATTGAAGGGTCGAGGCTTGAAAAAAGGAGCTTGATCAGACTTACGCGCCTCGCCGGGGTGACACAGTGGTAAGACGCCCGACTACTGTCCAGAATTCCCGGGTTCGAACCCGACCCCGGCGGCTGCGTTTCGATGGAGGCGACACGAAGAGGCGTCCGTGTGCTGTGCGATGTCAGCACACGTTAAAGATCCCCAGGTGGTCGAAATTACTCCGTAGCCCTCCACTACGGCTCCTCTTTCTCTCTTTGCACTTTAACGCCCACCTTCTTCCCTTCCCTCACTGCGCGGTTCAGGTGTCCACAGAAAACGAGTGAGACAGTTACCGCGCCTTTCCCTTCCATTGAACCAATTATTATTATTATTATTATTATTACTATTATTATTATTATTATTATTATTATTATTATTATTATTATTATTATTATTATTATTATTATTATTATTATTATTATTATTATTATTATTATTATTATTATTATTATTATTATTATTATTATCAGACTTATGCAGGCATATGTCATAAGCCGCATAAGCTACTGTACGCCATATCTAAGCCTTAGAGCAGAGGAAAAAAGAAAAGTAGAGGCACTCATTACACAATGCATAAAGAGGGCCCTGGGCCTACCAATGCGTACATCCACAGAGAGTCTGCTCGATATGGGGGTACACAATACGTGGAAAGAAATAGCAGAGGCAGTCAAAGTGTCGAACTCGAAAGGTTAAGCCAGACAACTACAGAAAGAGCCATTTTAAATATGGCAGGCCTGCAGACAGACAGAGAGATGCAACAAAAGTCGAGCATCCCACAGATATACCGAGATAAGCTAACCATCTCCCCTCTCCCTCGACACATGCACCCCGTATGCAACGCTGAAAGGAGGCAAAAGAGAGCAGAAGCACTCAAAAAGCGCTTCAAGCCACTGGACAGTAAGGCACTTGCATACGTTGATGCGGTGAGTGGGAATTCGGGTGCGGCGGTAGCCTCGGTAGTCGACGGCCGAGGCGCCCCAGTATCGGCAGCCACTATAAGAAGCCGCAACTCCGAAACAGCTGAAGTTGCGATAGCGCTCGCTGGAGTAGGAACGGAAGTAAAATTCATAATTAATGACAACAAAACAGCCATCTACCATTACGCAAAGGGCAGGATGGCAACAGAAGCGGTGATAATCCTGACCGGAATACAGCTGAAAAGAAAAGGCAGCTTAATATGGACTCCAGCGCACGCGTCTGTTCCTGGTAACGATGTGGCACAAGAGTTAGCCCTAGCTTTCCACTTACGGGTAACCGTGGAGCCGCCCGATTGCCAAAACATGAACGAACGTTTAATAAATTATACTTGAATAGTCGAAAATTATAGAAAAAAGCAAAAGCAAAAGCTGGTGCCACCACCTTATAAGCGTCTGATCAACAGAGAGACAGGACGATAAATGTAAGCAATGAGGGAAGAGAGGGACCCTCAACCACGTATTTGGGAATACGCTAGCTCCCCAGAGGCTAAGACAAAAATTCTTAGTAGAGAAGCCTGGCAAACCCTTCTGCGGAGCGAAAGCCCAACTCTTCAGCGGCAAGCCTGGCGGAAGAGGCCGCAAAGAACCAAGACCTTTTTTGTCTGCCTGTAAACGCGGAGGTCCCATCCCCCAAGCCTGCGTGCCGGGGGTGGGGAGTAGGCGGCCTCCATTCTGGTGGAAATAAACGTTGTTCACAAACACACATGCATATATGAAGCTGACCACCCGCGCGTCCGATCCAGGCGTCCGTGTGGCACCTTTCATTTGCCGCTTCCTCGAACGCCGCATCACACAGCAAACAGAAGCAGACCCGAGGCGTTAGTGCAGCAGGCATCAGTCGCATTATAATAATTCGTTCACAGGAAGGAAAAGGCGAAGTATCTGTCGCACTTGCTTTGTGGACACTTGAACCGCGCCGTATGGGAAGGGAGGAAGGTGGGAGTGAAAGTGGAATGATTTAAAATCGATTTTCGGAATAGAAAAGACGCAGTATATGTCCCAATTCTCTGCGGACACATGTTCGACACCGCAAAAACTGATTTATTTATAGGAAGGGAAAGGCGCGGTAACTGTCTCACTTGTTTTCTGTGGACACCGCAACCGCGCCGTAAGGGAAGGGAAGAAGATGGGAGTGAAAGTGGAAAGAGAGAAAGAGGAGCCGTAGTGGAGGGCTACGGAGTAATTTCGACCACCTGGGGATCTAACGTGCGCTGACATCGCACAGCACACGGACGCCTCTTTGTTTCGCCTCCATCGAAACGCGGCCGCCGATGTCGGGTTCGAACCCGGGTACTCCGGCGCAGTAGTTGGGCGTCTTACCACTGCACCACACCGGCGGGGCACGCCGCAAAAGGAAGGTAGGTGGGAGTGATAGAAGAGAGGGAGATGGAAGTGCCGTAGTGGAGGGCTAAGATTCACCGCGCTATAATGGCTTTCGCATTCTCACACTTTAGTCGTCCAAAGTGCCCTCTAGAATTTTTGCCGCTTGTGTCATGCACTTCATGGCGCAGCCAGAGGGCTATCGCTAGCTTGCCACCTGTGTCCGTCATGGCGTGCTCGGTTGGATGGAGTGATTGCGATAGCAGTGAGCACTTCAACACAATATGCTGGATCATCTCCTCAGAGTATTGAAGCAACTTGCGTTATTCTGCCGTCCCAGTTTACACCCGCTTTTAGACCTCCCTCTCCACTGCGGAGCCTGCACCAACCTCGCGTGCTTCTTTCAGTACCCGGCATCAGGAAGCGAGTGGAGCTATCGAAGACAAAATCAAATCAAGTCACTTTTGAATATTTTAATAAGCCCCCTGTAATCTGCCTGCATGTCTACACTGACGGCTCAGTTAATGCTGTTAGTTCTTCAGGATTCATCATCATCCCCACATGGACTACAGATACCGAATTGAGGAAAACCCACCAGAGTTAACCGTTCTTGGTATCGCAGTTTGGCGTATCAGTCAGCACAACCCCCAGCAGTAGTTTATTTTCACAGATTCTAAAGCAGCCATACAAGCCTCATAAGATGCTATTCGTCGCCGAGCCCATATGTAACTCGTCGGTGCATTGCTGAGAGCTTCATCACTATGCCATCATTAAAGGACACCACATCATATACCAATGGCTTTCAGGACACAGTGACATAGCGGGCAATCTCCGCGCGGACGCGGTCACACGAACCACCCATTAACACAGTGATTATGTGTTGATCCCGTTTTCCAAAGCAGACGCAGCCAGTAGACTTCGAGCAACTGGGCGGGAGCTCATGCTCGCCTTGTGGAATTATTAAAACTCGCTTAAAATTACTGGACCTTGACCTGAAGCTCAGCCTTCTACCCGGCCTACCTCGACGTGAAGCCCCTTTACTGTACCCTTGAAGGTTGGTGGAGCGTTCAGCAAATGTTATTATCTTTTGTAGGTATGGTTAATAGCCCTGAATGTCACACCTGCGGGTGTGACGAGACTATAGCCCACAATTTTTGTGGCTACCTCACATACACTGCCGAAAGACAGTCTTTCTGTCGTGCGCTAGAGTATCTAGATGAATGCCTGGAGACAGAAATGAAGGTTCTAGGTCACTGGCCGCGGCGATTGTCGATGATGACCGCCTTCCAGGCACAGCTCCGTTTCTTGAGAACCACGTACCTGCACGATAGGCTGTGATTTACTGCCTATACTGACTTCACGGCCTTATTAATTACACTCAGATGACTTCATATTTATTTACCTCCATTTTATCCTTCACATTTATATCCATTCACTCCTTTCCCCTAGTCCAGGGTAGCAAACCTCTTTCTTCTTCCGGTTAACATCCCTGCCTTTCGTCCTCTTCCTTCTTGCCAGAATGAAATATATAGCCTTAAGTAACAGCATACTTACAGCAGTTATTTAAAACCTGAATAAAAGGCCACTAACCATGCGTATAATATCAATTACATAAGTAAATTCACACCCTTAATGGTAAGATGAAGTTTCGGAGTGGTAAGCCCACCTATAGCCAGTTTGGGGTCTACTGCAGCCTTCCAATGGCAGTTCCATTTGGGCTCATTATATTTTTGCCGCATAGAATACGAATATATGTTGCATATATGCCCGCATGAAGCCCAAAAAATGCCCGTGTGGACAGCTTGGGGACATACCCGCTTTTCATAATTGGTCCCGCGACCCATGCGAGACCTGTTCGGCTTTTTGTCCAATTCCCATCTTCTATTTACTTAAGGCCCTTATTAACATCAAATCTGCCCCAATGTGCCCCGCAAGAGACCGGTGTGGGCTGAAGCGTGAATGAACTCCACAAGCCAGGAGCAAACTATGTAGGTTTTTGGTGGGCAGCTCCATTTTGGCCAGCCCAAAAGTTTTATGCATAAAGCCCACAGTTCCGTCTGACTTCCCTCGAGCACTCCTCAAGGATCCCTCCGCTGCCGTGTTAGACCCTCCTCTGCCAATGGAAGACATATTGGGTTTATTTGTGGGCAGCCACATTTCTGTTAGCCCATTCTCTTCTACATAAAGGTAAAATTTGCTTTTCATCGGCCCTAAAAATTCGCAAGAGGGACCCTTGAGGGCCAGATGTGAAAATATGTAATCCGTTAACCCTTGCCAGGTCTATATGATGCCCAAAAGGGACAAACAGGGACAAGCCCAATTTGAGCTTGCCTGCTTGATTCCTAAGCGGGCCTTCGTAGGTATCCTTGTGATTGCCCCGACTCTAACTTGCCCGTACGGACCCCAGGGGAGCCACATATTGTGTGCTACTTGGGTGCATACTCACAGACTCGCACGCACGCACGCACGCACGCGCACACACACACACACACACACTCACACACAGACATATATATATATATATATATATATATATATATATATATATATATATATATATATATATATATATGCATTTATAGTTAGTATATTTTCGTGCCCACACAATTGCGGGAGAGCTAGAAACAAAGTCTAGTAAACTCTACTAATAATATAAATATACAATAAAATAACAACAATAATAAACTGCAGCTGCATCAATCATAAAAAACAATACAATACATGGGCAAACACATTCACATTTGTAAGCTGTGTAGTTTGGCTAAAGAACCATTTTGTATCTGCTCGTTTAACATTATCAACAGATGTCGATTGTACGATTTCATTAAGCAGCCTATTAAAGTATTAGCAAGCATATTAGGCATGACACCATTTCCATAGTTGCTGTAGCTTAATCAGCTCTTTTCTGCTAAGCACTCGAGGTTTATCCACAGGAAATTTGAATATATTCGAAAAAAGTGTGCGTCTTTTGAGCGCTTGTTTCCCTTAACAACAGCTGTGCACCATCTCGCCCAAGTTTATGTTATCTGAAGTTTCTTGTGATAGCTACGAAAGCAAAATCATCTGATAGAGGGCAGATTTCTTGCTTTAATAGTTTAAAACTTTCATCCAAGTTTTCTAGGCCTGCTCCCTCCATAATACTATTTGCGATTCGGTCCAGCAATTCATCTACGGGAAGAATTTCGTACTGTTGCTCCATACAGATTCACCCAAAGTTCTGAATATCATTATAAGGTGCCTGATCGGGCAGGTGACCTTAGGTTGCAATTCGACGATGATTGCCAACATGCTCCATATGCGTAAACCATGACATATGTTGATCTAAATAATGGTCAAGATGCTCCAAAGAAGATGACAATGGCAAAGGCTTGCAATGACATTCATTACAGCCAAATTCACGCATAAAATCGTTTCAATATAGGTTACATTTTGTGCGGGTTTCTAAAACAAAACATTACAATTCTGCTTTTACTGAAATATATTTTGCTCGAAGCAAATCATTGTGTTCAAGAACAATGTTGTAGCAAATCGGTTATATGTTCAAAGCATCGATGGGACACAACTAATGCGGTTTTGTCTGCTTCGAATTTAGTGCAACGTTTTTGAGGTCATTAGAGTAAATACTGAATAAAAAAGGGCCAAGAATAGATCTCTGTAGGACACCAACCTGGACTTGGACAAAATAGTTCTTGAAACATTGATATGATCCTCTAAATCCAACCTTATCTAAGTTATATATGAGAACGGGTTAGCCAACAACTCCAAATGCTTTAGCCAGCCTCGAAAAAGCCCCGACAGAAACTTCCTTCTGATCTGCAATTTCATTTATGTGGTCGAAACAGCCGTCCGGGAGATTTATTGCACTTTACTCACGCTGAAAGCCATACTGAGAGGTTGGATTGCTGCATAATTTCGGCGAAACGCTTCTGTATTATTATAAATAATTTTCAATAATTTATAATTGAAAATTTCAATGTCCAATAAGGCAATAATTCTATAGGTCTGTAATTATTTTTGTCCACCCCGGCGCCCTTCCTTGGCACTGCAGGAATTTCCGCTATTTCAACGCACACCAATAAAAAAAGAGAGCAGTATTTTTTTTATAAAGTTATTTTGCAGATCTCGCAAAAGAACTTTGCCATTCTATAACCCATATATCTGTGGACAGAAAGCGTAGCAGTAATAGTGCTTAGTTAACTTGTATCAGTTGCCGGAAGGAAAGTAGTTTTCGAAAATGAAAACCCGATATACCGCAGGTGAGGTGGTAGGATCATGCTTTTTCAGCTTACTTATGGAAGCGGTAAAAGAAAAATTAAATCAGTTCACGATATCTAGAGGCGATTCATTTTAAAATGCTATAAGAAGCTTTTATTCGAAAGATTGTTGACTGGGACTGCCCAGCAAGTCATTCAAAATATACCACGTTTTTTGCACATTCCGCCGGCAATGCGATAGTTATGCTGTAAAGAACTGTTTTTTTTTTTTCTTAAGCTATAAAATAGCGGTGGGCATATTTCTAGCTATGCAGCACAGTTGCCTAAGAGCAGAGTCACGTGGGTTCTTTTTGCATAAGTTTCCTAATCTATACAATTCATATGATAAAGTTAATCACTGATATTCCTTTTATGTTTTCACTTTAAGCGAAGAGGAGTGCGATCCTAATAACAACAAAGAGAGTCATTGAACTTGAACAGTGAACTCGCCAGCCTAATAAAAAACTGGAGTTTTTCTACTCACGTTCACAGTTGGCAGAAAGAGAGTTGGCATGGCATTCTTCTCCAGCGTCGTCTTAACGCTGACACTAAGTTTTCGTTTCAAACTCGGATTGGAATTAAAAGCCTCATCAGAAAAGTGCCGTTCACATACGTATATGATCCGTTTCACATGCTCTGAAAGTCCAATACACTGTAGCCACGCTTTCTTGAGGGCACGGTCCCTAGGTGCTCGATACAAAGCTAAATTCCTAGCGTTATCATCAGTGCCACTGCAACCAGGAACCGCACAGCGTCGCGACGTTCGGCTCATTTATATTTTTGCATCACGTTACGCAAAACTTGCAGACTGTAAATAAATATATATATGCTACTTGAAGAGGTGTTAAAATTAATTATCAGAATCACAAAATTCATTCCAAAGCAAGTTAACTTTGGGCGCTTACAAGGAGTTAAAGGCACGGCTGCCTACACCAGAAGAAAGACGGCTAACACCCCAGGCGCTCGACGAGAGGGCAAACTACGCCCTTGCAACTTGGGCGAAGGAACCGCCTGAATGCACATTTTTCACGCCATTGCGCACGTCCGGAAATGCGAGCAGAAAATGATTTATTCAGTGTTTTAATAAACGCAATTTATTCATTTATGCTGACCAAAACTTACCATAATATTTTTTTTTTTGGTGTTCGAATATTAAACCTTGTCTCGAGGGACACTTTACCTTTACACAAATGTGTACAGAGGCCCCTGAGGACCGACAGCGCCAATTTCGAGCAGCTGCTAGACAAAGTGTCCTAAATTTCACCCTGTGAGAAGCCATTTTACATTTTTCCCGATAATGGATATTATCATAAACCTGCTTCGCCAAAAAAAAAAAAATTAACTAATGCATTGTGTTTGAATTAGCGGCCTTTATCAAGTCTAAAATTATTGTAACACCCTTTCTACCTGCTCAGCTATCCATACCCATTTATTTACATGCACGATGATCGACGTCCACGACAACTGCAATGAAGGCCAACACGAAATCTGGGTGCAATTTTAAAGAATAGTTATAAATAAGGAGCTATAACAGCATGGGGTTAGCACCTCACTACTAAACAGGAGGCCTCAAAGCATACATGAGTGCAGTTAAGCAAAAAATAACGAAATAAATAATGAGGCTCACCGAGTACGTGTTACTGAAAAAACTGAAGTCAATAATAATCAAACGCAGCGAAACAAATGTAAATATATTCATGTGGGCTGCTTTGGGATAACAGATAGAATAATATTTATTGAGGTTTGTTTCAAAGGGCACTCGAAATATTAGTTTCATTAGACATCAATATTAGACCTCAAGTTCCACGCGGCTGAAGCGTGCGCTTCTCATCACCACTCATTACCGTCTTGCTGGGTTTCGCAAGATTTGATAGCAATTGACATAAAAATAATATTTTGACGAGAGACGCGAACACATTACCTTAATTCAAAAACAACGACACAAAATTATTTTTCGTCTTCAGGGCTGCTTCTCGTTAGTTTTGCTTCCATGAAATTTTGTGTGACATTGTGATACTTTTAATAAGGGAGTAACTACCCATTACTTTTTAAACACCGATGGTGTAACACTAATCAATACTTTTAATTACACACCATAAGTTAACCTTTATAAAAGATGCAGTTCGGATAGCTGGAACTAGACGAAAACTCGGAACTTCACTTCCAAAACTCGGCTCCTGGATACATTTGGCTCTACTACAAGCCTCAAAAACACTCGAAGAATTTCTGCTGAAGTTATTATCATGAGAGTCTTTTTTTTTCTGCAGGATACTCTAACTATCGGTTTTACGACTGATCCAAGAAGGTCGGCGGTCTTTAGCTCAATCACTTCGTTATTAAAATGAACACGAGTTTTTTTTTTTATGGCATGAATGCTTGAGCGTCGATTCCGAACGAAACGAAGAAGTGTTCTTTTTGACCTCATACAAACTTTAGTGTCCAGACAGCCGTAACGATGTCGTATCATCCAGACCAAAGTACCAATATACCACACCGTCACAGAAATAGATTGTCAGGCCAAAATTTTGTAGCTGATTACACTTAGGAAGTTGGTGCGGATAATTTATATGCTAATTCGACTAGAACGTCATGCCCTCACTGAATGTGGGATAGCTTCAGAAAACCAGTTGGCAAAATTGAAAATTTCTTGTTGCATTATGTGTCTCGACTAAGTCGAGTCAAAAATTGAAAAATGTTCCCTTTTCATTGCAAAACAAATGTTTCTCGTGTAGTCATTGGTGAAATGCACTTCTGTGCCATTTCAGGTCTGAGCTCACAGAAGGGCAGCAGTCAGCCGCTATTTGCGCTGCTAGCTGGTCTGCGTCTAGAGTGGAAAATAGACCTTTGTATTTGGCCTTCCTGGACATAAACGGGGCGTACGACAACGTAAGCAGGGAACTCCTGTGAAACATGTTAAAAGAAGAATGTATCGGTTATGATATAATAGAGTTCCTACAGGAAATATACCGCGATAACAAAGTAGAAATTACGTGGGAAGGGATAAGAAGTACGGAGGATGTGAAAGTATTCAAAGGATGAAGACAAGGCTGTCCTATATCACCGGTGCTGTTCATGCTTTATATGATAAACCTGGAACGGAGGATACAAGACAGTAACCTAGGTTTTAACCTGTCATATAGATTAGGTGGAAAGGCGGTAGAGCAGCGCCTCCCCGGTTGGATGTATGCAGACGATATTGTGCTGCTAGCTGAGAGTCTGGAAGAATTGCAAACTCTAGTTAAGTATTGCGGAGACGAAGGGGACGCACTAGGCTTCAGTTTCAGCGCAGTTAAGTCGGGGCTGATCATTTTCAACGGCTCATCTGATCAGGGTCTTAAAATACAAGGCCATGAAATACCTAGAGTAGCTGAATATAAATATCTGGGGGTATGGGTAAACGAAGGATTGGCATACATTGGAAAGCATAAGCAATCACTTAAGGCCAAAGGGAGAAGGAATGCCGCGATAATGAAGCATAAGGCATTGTGGGGATACAATAGGTATGAGGTTTTGAGGGGTATTTGGAAAGGAATTATGGTGCCCGGACTTACTTTCGGAAAAGCGGTTTTGTGCCTAAACTCAGAGGTACAGTCGACATTAGAAATAAATCAGAGATCCGTTGGACGATTAGCACTAGGCGCCCACGGCAAAACTACAAATGAGGCGGTACAGGAAGATATGGGCTGGACATCATTCGAAGTACGGGAAGCTCAGAGTACAATATTATATGAGGAACGCCTGAGGAAATTGGACAGTAACAGATGGGCAGCTAAAGTACTTAAATACCTGTACTTAAAAAGCGTGGACTCAAAATGGAGAAAAAGAACTAGGAAACTAACTAGCAAGTATGCTAGTCACAAGGACGGAGAAATAAAGAGCATTAAGCAACAGGTGAAAAACACACCAGGTGAAAATTGGATAAACTCGGTGGAAAAGAAACAGAGTGTGGAATTATACCGTAAGTGGAAAATACAGATCAGGAAGGGAGATTTCTTTGATAACTCAAGAGGCAGTGCCCTACTTTTTGAAGCTAGATCAGGGTGCCTTAGAACACGCAGCTATAAAAAGAAATTTACCAATGGAGATGACGCATGTGCTATATGTGGAAACTCCAGTGAAACAATTGACCATATTATACTCGAATGTAATGGTATCCATCCGAAAGTTGATGCAGACGCAATCACTGTTCCTGAAGCTCTAGGGTTTAGAGATACCAGTGGCTGGGTGATTAAACCGGCGGTGGAAACTAGCAAAAAACGACTGGAAGATTGGTGGCTTCAAAGCAGAGAAGTGACATAATGTTAGTAATGTAGGATCAAAAATTTAATAAATAGAATGATGGTTTAGGTAACCATTATAAATCAATAATTAAGATATATGGAGAAAAATGAGCATGATAGCTAAGCTACCACCCTGTTTCAAAGGGGATGCTCCTACATTCCATCCATACATCCATCCATCCATCCACGTAGGGACAAAGTGGAAAATGCAGATCAGGAAGGAATATTTCTTTGATAACTCAAGAGACAGTGCCCTACTTTTTGAAGGTAGATCAGGGTGCCTTACAACACGCAGCTACAAAAAGAAATTTAACAATGGAGATGACGCATGTGCTTTGTGGGGAAACTCCAGTGAAACAATTGACCATATTATACTCGAATGTAATGGTATCCATCCGAAAGTTGGTGCACGCGCAATCACTGTTCCTGAAGCTCTGGGGTTTAGAGATAACAGTGGCCGGGTGAATAAACCGACGGTGGAAACTAGCAAAAAACGACTGGAAGATTGGTGGCTTAAAAGCAGAGAAGTGACATAATAGTAATTTAAACAAAATTTAATAAATAGAGTGATGGTTTAGTTAACCAATCTAAATCAATAATTAAGATATAGAGAGAAAAATGAGCATGATAGCTACTGCTACCACCCCGTTTCAAAGGGGACGCTCCTATATTCCATTCGATTCCATTCCGTCATTCCGTTCAATGGGATTGAAATTCACGCAGTAGACATTTTCCCTTTTTAGCTGTACCTTGAGCTGCCTTGGATCGAATGACACGTGAACAATAAAAGAAAATACTTAAGGTTGCAGTATCAAATCCCGGCCGCGGCGGCCACTTTTCGATGGAAGCGAAAAGTGAGCCGTCCGTGTGTTCTGCGATATCAGAGCACGCCAGAAGTACCCCAGGTGGTCAACATTTCCGGAGCTTTATTACTATGGCGTCTCTCGTAGGCTGATTCGCTTTGGGGCTTTAGGCCCCAAATACCAAACTAAACGAAAGCAAATAATTATTCTAGGAGTTTGGTGTGTTTCCAACGGAGAGTGGGGATAGCGCTTTTGTTTTCCTAATGGGGGGGGGGGGAGCAGTGAATGGCGCATGACTGGCCTTACAGAAAGTATTCCCGCGAAACATTCAAAACTGTATTTGTTGTTTTTTAAACAGCCCGTGGCATGCAGCCTTATCACTCTGATTCTGGATCGCGTATCAGTTCTGTATTCTTTGTTTGTTAATGCTCGATGTCGCCGGACGCACCTTTATCAGTTTCGTTTCAGCGCAAGATGCACCGAGATCTGTCTCGAAGATTCCGGCCACTCATGTGTCTTTCTCCATTGTTCCAGGTCGTGCTTGTAGTAGTTGCGACGTTATCTAGCTTGTTCTGAGCAGCCTTTAAATTCAGCGTCGACGAGTGCGACGGGCATTCTTTGTTCGACGATCGACGAGCACGTTTATTGCTGTCGACGCCGCCGAGTTGCTATAGTTCTTTTGCGGGCGCACGTCAGGGCAATAAAACGTTTCTTCAGTGCGATCACCGACTCTTCCTTTGTATCATCGACCTTGTCACCACCACGTGACAGTATATTCAAACGTGACAAACATTGTCAACGCCATCGCACCTCATTCACACCGCGGATACCGTGGGCACTGTTGTGTCACCGAAAATGTAACATCTTGTTTTCAATGCCTGTAACATACTAAGCGCATGACAGGCACTGATGTTGTCATGCTCTTGCCATACTGGCTCCAAAGTGTTCTGCTTGAAGCGCTGTTTTTACGTCACTACTGCAGGTCACACATGGTTGAACTGCGCGTTTGCTTACACTACTCTCAAAATATGCCCGCTGTTATTCTGTGAGGATATAAAGATAGATTTTATGCTTCCTGGCCGATTGCGCAATATTCGTTATCGCGTTCACGTTTCAGCCAAAAAGACGGCACACGGTGGTATGCAAAACCTGTCCTGTGCTGTTGGATCTAAATGCTTCATTATTAAACTTGGTACACTTAGCAATTTACAAACACAGTTAAAACGCAAAGGAGTAAGCTGCATAGAATGAGTGCCAGGGAGAAAGGGGTTCCCCCCCCCCCCTCTTTCGAAGAAAGAGATCTGGGGCAACGTCGCGGGCGCAGACGTAGGGGGATTAGTCCGTTCATGTCGAACGGAGATGATCCTCCGGCGCCGTCGGTGTTGAAAACAGAACTTAAGAGCTCCACGATACACATGCATTCGCCGCGGCGCAAACCAATTGGGCTTGAAGACGGTTTTAAGACTCATAATGAGGTGAGGCCGGTGGATATGATGAGCTGGGCATAAGGGTGAGGTAGACAGTCGCGGCATAGGAAACTATCAGAGGGTGTAAAGATGACCCTTTCATCTCGAACAGAGTCACAGGAGAGAGACAAAATCACTAATCAGCCCGCAGGAACTTCAGTACTTTCGGCAACGAGAACTTTGGCAGAAACAGAGGTATGGGAAAGCTCAGCGTCCGGCCCGAGATTGGGCAGCGTAGAGAGCGCAATTTAAGCCCGGGAATAATCTATGACCGCGCCATGAAGCGATAGGAAGTCCTAGCCCAAAATGATCGCATGTGCACATGACGGTCAACTGAATTGCATACCCGACTGTGTTTTGAAGTTGAGAGAAAAAAGTTATAGGTGACATTCAAGTACAACGTTTCAGTGTGGTACAAGCACAGACAGTGAACACGCTTTATCGGTACCATTTTTAGCAGCTTAATTAGCGCGGCTACATGTCCTCGTGTAACACAAAACAACACTCTATGGCGTATGGTATTGTTAGGTTAGTGTGTTAATTGTACAGCTGACACGCATTCAAACAGACGATGGAAAATGTTGGCGTAATGAACTAGGCAGTCGGCACAAGGCAGTTCCGAACCTCAATGTACACTGCACTAACCGCCGCATTTGAAGGCTTCGGAATAATTCGAGCAGATAGAGGCAGTGTAACATGGGCTAACATCAGAGAACGTAATAGCCTGTTTGCTCTTGCCTTAGCCTAGAAACCGCCGCTGCTCTAAAGATTATTTCTAGTTTGTCCTGAATATACACCGCAGCCCGAACTTGTTAGATATAATGTCCAAGATCGTTCATCCATGCCTTTCTGCTAGGACAGTCATAGAACTTCGTACGTTCGACATTACGGCATCGGAAAGACGGATGTAGAGATGCTTCTCGTGAAGAAACTAAACCCACCTTTCTTAAGCTTCAAGAAAAAAAAAACCGAAAAAATCTTCTTTCTTAAAGTGAGTAACTCTACAAAAATTGTGGAACTTGAGAATAGAGCTGGCTGACATTTTCAGGGTGCACACAAATTCCCTAAAAGTAGCCTATTGATGTGATGGCAGTGGTAACGAAACTTAAAGCCATGAGGTTACCGCTGTTTGAAGCGTCTCACTTTCTCTACCACTGCGTCGATGTCAGTTAGTTAGGACTCTGCTGCGGGGCAACGGTCTGCGGCGGGATTGTGGTTAGTTAAGCCAGCTGTCGAGCACATTTGTTCCTTTCATTGACCAAAACTTGATATTCTTTCAAAGCACTCCATTGTTTCCCCTTTGCCTTGTTCAAATAGCAATCTCATTTGCTATAAAGCTTCCTGGATCTACAAATATAGATAAATATTTTGTTAACGAATAATATATTCAGCGTCATAAATCTCCGTTACACCCTCCGGAAAGCGATTCATCACGATATAGCCTACCACTTCGCCCAGCTCTACGCACTGCTGCTGTTGCTGATGATGATGGTGATGAATTGGTAGCCATATTCTTCCTTTCATTATTACAGCGCAAAGACGTCACAGAACAAGAGGAGGACACAACAGCGCTGTTGTGTCCTCCTCTTGTTCTGTGCCGTCTTTGCGCTGTAATAATGAATGTATGTAACCAACTCGCCCAAAACATTGTATTATGGAGCCATATTCTATTTACCTTAAACAAAATATTTTTTTCTTATCACGTTGGCCTTATGAGAATGTCTAGGTGGTATGCAAGCTGATATTTCTTCTAGCTGCAGTTTGTTCTTTTTAGACCAGTGGTCTAGCACACGTTCAATGAAAAAAATAATTTGTTCACATTTCTTCAATCCATTAGCGTAACACCTGCGTATATCATTTCTTCGGTTTTAAGTATTTTTTTCTGATTTTAGCTTGCATGCCTTCCCAAATTGCAGACTGCCTCCGTCGTTCCACGACGTAAATTTCTTTTAGACTTTCGTTCGATTAAGTCGTTTAAGTAGTTTCATTTTAGTCAGCGGTTCTTTACCAATTTTTCTTATTGCCTCTCGTTTCTGAAACATGCATACATTGCGCATCTCCCGGAAGGAAGTTCTAGCCTTATCGCTTTTCTTCTTTCCATTCTCGAACATTCTCCACTATTCTCCGCAAATGTAGCCCCATTTGCTGGAAGCATAGGCTTGGGCTTTGAATCTTTCCACACCAAAGTGGTCAATAAACTGGCTCCGTGTAATCATATTTGGAATTAAACCCTATCAACGCTTGCAAACCTCATCGCTAGAGTTTCATACATTGAAGGCTTCACTTTTCTAAAACAACATGGCAAGGTGGAACATTCTATGTATATTTCAACACTATAACGTAAATAAATGAAATTGTTTCACTCTTACTATGTTATGATACATAACGCTTGAAACTTTTTTTTTGTGCTTAGAGTTTATTTAGATTATTTCATGGAAATTTGTAGGAGCATTTGTCGCACTGCAACAAAATATATTTATTTGGAGAATACACATAAACTACTCCCGTCTAGAGGATATATTACCACTAATATGCGACATACATATAGCCTTTCAGCACTGAACATACAATAGTTATGCAAAGATAACTGTTTCCCATACACGTCCTCGTGCTTGATGGCAGCGCATCTTTCCTACACTGACTTCCTGTTTTGAGAAAACCTGGCTTTTTTATGCCGTAATACATTTCCGTAAGATTTCCGTAATACCTTCTTCGGGCGTCACTTTGCAATCGCACCGAAGGTAAACACGACAGTTGCTGAAACCGGCTTGATGACACCTGCACCATGGGCGCACATTTCTGGATGACGGCACCCTGGGTTGGCTTTCGCTTAGCTCGCAGCGACATATAATGATCGCTCAAGATTTTTATTATGCGCTTTTTCGACTTGTGTTGATTGTAAATTAAAAAAATAGAAGGATTTAACTCTGCTGAACCGAATATGGGGCGAAAGCATTAGCAGCGGGTGACCGAGCGTTCTTCCTCTTCTTTTTCTTCTTCTCCAGCCCACATATAAAGACCCGCTTTAACCAAACCGTATGAACGTGCCTTAGTGGCCTATAGGGGTAACGTCCTGGCAGGCTGATTTTGACATAACCGTCCCATGTGAAACGAGAGACCTAAGTTGGCCGCTGCTGCCAGGGGACCACAGACACGGACATGTACACGTACACGTACACGGACTCGGACTCGAATACGGACCCGGACAAGGATCCGGACACGGCTTAGACCTGGCGTAGTATTGCTTTTGCAATAAAATAAAAAATTATGCCAATAAATCGAATAATTACACTTGGTACTGTTCTGCGAATGCACGACATAAACCGAAGAAATGTTTCAAGAGCGAATTTTCGATTTACCATGACCAGTGGTTCGTGAAAGTGAGCTCCATTGATGAGCCAAAGGTCACGTGGACCTTTATTCTCAGAATCTCCAAATACGGCCTATGAGCATTACAATTTAACGTTCTGTCCTATTTTGATGATTTTCTACAATGCGCAATGCCGGCATTTAAAAGCAGTATGGGCCGAGTCTAATTCATTCTCCCGTAGGTTAAGAGTCGAAATTTGGTTTGGTTTATCAGGTCTAAGGTCCTGAAGCGACTCCGGCTATGAGAGATGACGCAGTGAAGGCTAATAATTTCGACCGGTCGGGGTTTCTTTAAGTTCCACTGAAATCGCACAGCATACGAGCGCCTCTCCGTTTTACCTCCATTGAAAAGAGACCGCAGAGGCCGTGATTCAATTTCGCGTCCTTGGGCACAGTAGTCGGGTCCTAATCACTGAGCCACCCCGACGGGGCCTACGGATCGATGACATTCACAGTAAATATTCTTCTAAGTGGCTTCGCCGTGCAACTTACATATGCGTAAAGCCAGATACTTTTCTGTCCACCGAGCTTTCTATTCTCGACAAGGGCTGGGCTTCTGCCTCGGGTAAGCTTGATTAACGTGTTAAAAACTAAAAGGAATATTTTACTAACCTTGCCATTGTTCGAGCTTATAATATTTTCTTAAAATTAGTCGTTCAATCTCCCCTGCACATATCTTTCTAGATATTGCCTTTCAAGAGGGAACGAAGGTGTACAATGTTGAAGAAACAATCTTCAGAATTAAGCTAGCATTAAGAATGCTGAAGCCGCGTACGCCATGGCAGAAATCAGAGTGAAAAACAATGCTCTGAAGAAAATGGAAGGTGACCAGATAAGTCACCCTCCGAGACTTTATCGCGCAGTCATACCTCAGAAAATATGGGCGTATTGACATTTCGCCACTATCGTCAACCAGTCCCATAAGCGATTCAGTTTCGCGGGTTTTGGGCTCAGTTAAACTTCGCTTAGAGGAGATATCACAAAAATATCTAAGTGGCTGCAATGCGAAAATAGTCATCCTTAAAAAAAAATGAGTTCCCATAATGACAAGTCTCTGGCAAGAAGAAAATACCTCTCCAGAGGTACTGACAGATTACTTAGAGGAAGTATTTAGAGGCCTAAAATGCAGTCAGCTGCTGTCAAGAGCTTATGAAAAATACCTCAGTAATCTGCGATTCATGACAACCATATTATGGCTAGCACCTGTTCAGTGTCCCTCCAGAGGAAAGTAAAGAATATTGTGTCGCACTGGCGCTACCTGTGGGCAAAGGAGATATTACAAAATGGGTTCTACTTTATTTGAGGACAACGCAGAAAGCTATTCAACGGAAAATAATAGTTGTAACGTTAAGATACAAGAGACAACGCGGGCTGCAGGATCAAGGAAATAACTCAAGTTAATTACTTTCTAGTTGAATTCAAGAAAAAATGGACTTGCTCAGGCCAGGGTCAGGGCATAGCCAGGGCATACAGTACGAAGAAAGAGCCGCCGATGGTCGCTAAGAGCAACAAATTGGGTTCTAAGGGAAGCAAAGTGTAGCAAAGGGTGGAGCAAGGTTAGATATTGCGTAGAAAATAAACCAGAAGATTAGGAGGTTAGTTGGGCGGATGAGTTTAAAATTCTTGCATGAGTCATCGATACAGCTTCCACAGGACCGGGTTAACTGGAGGAATATGGGAGAGGCCTAAGCCCTGCAGTGGATGATGACAAATAAACATCAAATTTCTATTCTGCTCACATTTGAGACCTCGAGCGAGGATAAAATAACGCGTTATGTGACGTCCGCATAAGCAAGTAATGGACTTGTATCTAAGCATAATAAAGCGTAAAAATCGCACAGTCCTGATGCGTCGCGAAGACGACGAGGAAAGCTACACCTAGACATTACAGTGCATGCAGGAAATTGTAACACATATATGTATTAAAGCATATAATATAATACTGCTAACTGCCTTGAGTTGCAATATTAGTGAAAGGTATGTTCAAAGATATTCTTCACCATTTCGGTATCTGAGAAAACTATTAGTCTGCGAAGAGTCAATTTTAGCGTTGAAAACATAACTACGCTACCCGCCAAGCTAGGCCCAAATGTCAAGGGCTAAAAATTCAGATACGCTAGGAATGAGACGAATGGGAGAATGAGCTCTCTTTGTTTGCACTTCTTATGTTGCTAACTCCGGTAGCGCGTGCCTGCTGCTTATGCATACGAGGCCTTTAAGTGGAGCACTCTAAAGAACATAACAAATAAAAGAGAATCCCGCTAGAAAGTATTCAACGAGCAACGCCACTACAGCTGTCTTTGCCCCGGCCAAGACTTCACCTGTGACAGTGAATGCAGCGATATCATTGCGAGGTTTTTCGAATGGCCAGGTGAATTGCATCGGGCACATAAAGGATAAATGTGATTTCTATTCGTTGCTGTTAGTATTGTTTTTATGCAGCAGTCGAGACTCAGAACTGTATTACGATCCCGGCAGCCCCTTTTGCGAAGCACCGTGTACCCATGCCCAGGTGTCTCGGTCATATTTCTTAGCTCGAAGGGCACCATGCAAGTTTGTCGTCCATGTTTAAAGGCTACTCAGGGACTGTTGCTGAACTCACGGCAGGAAAACTAGACATCCCACAAATAACAAAAAAACATTCTAAGAAATTATCTTAGAAAAACAGAACAAGCAATTCTTCTTCAGAGTGTCTTCAGACGAATAAATATCGAAGCTCTCAGCAGCCAATAATACGTTGTTATAGTTCTCATTTACGATCTATCAATGTTCATCTGGCATTTCATCCACAATTTTATCTTCCACAGCTATCTGCTTGGGCCTCAACTTAAGTAAAATCCTTTTCTTTAGCTTCCACGTTTCAGCCCCATTTGAGTACACTTAAGTACAGTGAGTACAGGTGCTCTCATTTCACCATAACCCCTAAACGCTCATTAGCGCTAAATAGTTCTTGTAATGAAGCGATGATTGAAGAGTGCTGGAGAGATCGTGTATCCTTCCCTAAGCTTTTTCCTGATGAACTTTTAATACATGTTTTATTGAAGACTATGCTTGCTCTGCAAACACTACTTATAGATAGATGGATTTATTGAAAGGAAAAGGCAGAGAGGTTGGCCGGAATAATTCAAATCTTTTAGTGCTTCACATACGACACATTATACAGGATTTGCAATGCCTCACCGCTGAGGTTTCGATTGAGTCGAATGGTTTCTCATAATCGATGATTGCATATGGGTTGGTTAAACACAAACATTTTATATCCCATGGTTACCATTATTGATATATCTCCACTACAAATCTAAATCAGAACTTCGTACAGAAACCGAGGAAAGGGCGAAGCTCGGGGAAGAATTGGACAAGACGGGTGCGGACTTATGGTTTTCATCCTACGTTCAAGCATGACTAACTGTCCCACATCATACATGCCTATATCAGAAGGCAGTTTATTAAAGTTTATTTGTGTCTTATTTATTTCTCCATGATTTTACAGTATAACGAGTCATATCATATAAAGGTTTTGAGAGCTGAGCTCGCCAACTGTTCAACAGTGCCGGAAACCCCTCCAAGCACCGATAATAGTCGCGTGAAACGGTATCGTTCGCAAGCTCTTTTTTACTTTTTTACTACACACTACATTCCGTGCTCTAGCAAGAGAGTTGTGGAAGGCAGCGCTAACAAGCACGGTTCAGACCACGCCTCCCAAATCCTCCGTTCTCCAGAGGTCTGCTATGATGGGAGTTGCGTCCTTCTCTGCAATCCTCTCGCGCATACGCCTGAGATGGTCGGCTGTAAACAGGCTCTTCCAGTCACCGATGACACCTTTCCGCACCAGCGTCACTTTGCGCACTTCGCCGTTGTCATCGCAGAGGAGTCTGCTCATGGCGTCGTTCACGGCACCGTTCTCGGTGACAGCCATTTCAGACTTGATCTCTTCGTTCACTTCCAGCAACTTCCTCATGAATGGTATGCTGCTCTTCTGCACCAGCTGCGTAATGAAAGATAGAACAGGGCCGAAGATTAGATTACGCACAATACATTTCGAAGCCACTTCAAGCCTACAAAACGAAGCACGGAATAATACTTTACATTACTGTAAAACATGTGCCGGCTAGTAAAATATATTCTAGAGGGTATCTCGACGCCGACCCCTGCTTCCGTTACTAACTACGTAGCACCTCCCCATTCTGAACAGCAACACGAGCTTTAGCTAAGGTGTGACAATGGAAAAGGGTTATTTTTAGTTTCTCACGTTCTTGATAGCGAAAACGTCATCTCGACAACAAAGGTTGGAAAAGAAGTAAAGGCTTTGTGCTCTAGCTGCGTCAAAGTTGCGTTACATGCTCAAACACTGCTTTCCACATAGACGCTGCAACTAATCATTCGAGTGCCATCCATAGTCGACGCTGCTTTACGATAAGCCAGCTGGTGCGACATCGAGTGTTGAAGCTCGGCTTTTATTCACGGGGACACTTCGCGCGTTGAATGCTCTCCACATATGCAGATCATCAATCTGCTCTGACGAAGGGGATAAATGTGCTGCCGGGTTTTGCGTGTCGATATGTTGGTACTCCTTTGGAGCAAAATATTACGCCTATTTTTACGCACGTGACAAGACTCTAGAACTGTCACACTAAGCGCATACTTAGTTTTCTGCTCTTACCTGGCTCTTATTTTTTTTTCGCTGCCCTGCGAAGTTATGTGACCTGCTCCGCATCCGCGGTGCTCGTGCAACAGCTGTTAGCGAGAATGGGTTGAGCGCAGCGCCAGAATATCACAGAACTTGAGCAAAACATGTTTTGTGCTAGGTGGTCAGATTCTTGATTCATAATTGCAGCGGAAAATCAGATTCACATATTGGAGAATAACACAACACTCTGATTAACGCTTCTGGCTTAAGGGAAGGCTTGGACTGTACATAAATGATGGCGTGCTGTAGAATTATACCTTAGTAAAACAACTGTTTGGGCCTGTTTAGTCACATTCCTAAATCATGGCGATTTTTAAAGCTTAGCGGCGCTCGGCCGTATGTATTGCGTCTCTCGGTGTTCGTCTTCGCTGCAATTACGATTCAAGAATTAACTGAAATCTCATGCGCAGTATACAGGAAACGTAGCACGTACATGGTTATTGCTTTATTTGTTTCGCTGTTATTGCTATACATTGTGACTGAGAACACAGCACTAAATTGGCACTTTCTTGGCACTGCAAGGATATAAAATCATATCAATGGTGGAAATTCAAATGGTATATCAATATTTTTTCTGTTGGCGTTTTCCGCCCCGTTGAATTACCTAATACGATAAGAGTTTATAAATTTTATCTATATGAAACCTTCAACAGCCTCCAAATATGCCCATAACGTTTTATAATCTCCTGAGCTTAAAATAAAGCTTTTGTTGCGATCTTGCGCCGCCTGAAATTGAGAACACATTCAGCTTTGCTTGAATCTTGCAGCCTAATTTCTTGGCAGTTGCTAACGGGTTCTTCAAGTATCAAGCCTCTGCAGTCGCTTTGTCAAGAGATTGTTGCACGCCGTTTCCACAAAACTGACGTACCTGGACTTACTGGTTAGGTGCACTAAACATTCACTTTGCGGTTTGCACTAATCAGATGTCAGCCTCTGACTCTTCCTGGTCGTAGACCGTGATAATGCACCAACACTTAAGCGTTCAGCGCGAATTTCAATGTTGTGCAGGTTAAGAAAATATATAACCTCCCAAATAGCCTCGGCATTTCGAACTGGACGGTGGGATCCAAGTTATTACGGAAGCGCGATTTTGTCGGAACGTGACGGTGTGCTAAGCAATTATCGCTATCCCAGTGTTGCAAGCCATAGAGTCCTGTACCTTTTCGTAGACTCCTGGATCGTTCAGGAGCATGTCTTCGTACTCGCTGCCAAGAAACCGGGCAACGCGCAGCACGGTGGCCCGAAAATCCCTCTTCAGCTGCTCGTAGGTGAGGAAGAGCACGTTGTCGTCGTGCCGGTGTTCGTACCACGACGCCAGGTGGTCCAGGTAGTCGCCCCAGTCTGTCTCACCGGTCACGAACAAATCGAAGAAGTCGTCAAAGTTTCCCTCCTGAAACTTGTACGCCTCGATGGAGCGGGTGAAGTGGAAGAACGAGACGCACACATCCAGAGGGTTACGGGCTAGGTACAGATACCTGTGTGCATTTCAGGCAGGGAAATGAAATGCGATAACATAAAGCAACGATCGCTCGAACTGCAAATAATTAAATTCTTGTTCCTATATTTTTGCTTGTTCATTCTGTCCACTAGAAATTGAAGAGTGTCACAGTGAGGCTAAAAGCAACACTAGTTGAATTCAGCGTTTTGCAGGCATCGAGAAGTAGTCTAGATTCATCATCAATTATTATTTTTTTCTATTTTCGATGTAACGTGGAAGCTAGTGTGGATCTCGGTATATGAACAACCAAGATTTGGTGGCCATTTTAAAAGAGGTAGAAGAGCACATAAAAAGGCGCAGATAATAAAAATGATAATAATAATAATGCCCTTATTTTTTTATTAAAACTCGTGAAGGAAGGTTGGGAGAAAAGCTGGAAAGCCAGCTTGACTATCTCCCTCCTCCCCTTACAAGCTAAACAAGATTTATTGAAAGCTCGCAGTGCAGCCCATTGTGAACGCAATATGCATTAAACTACAAAAAAGGAGATAAGATCATATATTTCTGGCATTATAAGGGGTTCGATAAAAAGAATAAGCATAGAACGGTACAACACAACTGTACGTTCATGGACGTATAATTTGTACAGCACAGGACTGTACGTTCATGGACGTATAATTTAGTGGTAGAAGTAATTCAGACAAAACTATATTTAGAGCTAAATAGAAACCAGTGGAGAAGCAAAAAGGAACCAAAATTTTCGTGGGACGTAGACTTAAAACGGCAATTAGAAGCTGCCCAGCAGCTTCCAGGGAACATCGAAAATAAAAAAAAAGACCCTTGACTGAACTTCAGAAGAAATGAGACGAATAAGGAAAACAAAAGAACTATGCCCATTTCTGGTACAAGAGAAAATTAATACTACAACCATGGGCCATGAGTGGTAGATATTTGAAAAACTAAATTTGCTGTGGCTGTGGTTCAACCTGGAGTGACGCGAAAGCTACCTGTATGGCTACGCATAGGTTCGGCCTGAAAGTAAAGGAGGAGGAGGAGAAAACATTTATTAACAATGAAATGATTTGGGAAAGGGAGGTTCTCGTATGGCTGTGGAGCTGGGTGGCAGACCATATTTCGGGATGCTTTTCCACATAGTGTAGTACTCTGTGGTTCCAGCATTATTTATGCCATAAGGGCACTTTTGACCTCTAAAGTGCGATGAGGCGAAAGCTTCTATCACGTGGTGGTCCGAAGCCCTCCACTACGGCACCACTTTCTCACTGTTTTCCCTCCCACCTTCGCGACGATAGCGTAAGCTACCAGCCAACATATAAAGTCCCGCTTTAACTGAGCCAGCCGTATGAACGTGCCTGCGGGGCCTAGGCGTAACGTGAATGCAAAGGTTTTAGCAGGATGATTGTGATAACACTCTTTCATATGAAAGGAGAGGCTCGAGCTGGAAGCTCCTGTCAAATGTAATATCAGGAAGGCCTGCGTCTAGTTAGTACTCGGCCTTGTCAGCTGTCAGCTACCGTCTCCCACGCTGACGGACAGGCGCGGCGAAAGGGCGAGACTTTGACCAATGTTGCCCTCGTTACAAAAATAAGCAGGCACCTAAAGAGTTCTGGATCCATCTGAAGGCAGTTGGCGAGAATTCAGAAGAGGCGCACCACCATATAAAGGACGAGGACGATAATGTACTGGAAAATGAAGAGGCCAAGCAATTCGTTTGCGAACAGCTAGATTGTGACTGATTTTAAAGATTGTGACATTACAAAAGAGGAAGTTTTTAACATCGATATCGAAAATCTGGACTGTGAATGAGAGGAGAAGGTGCATCTATATACAGCTTCAGGTTTGGATGAAATGCCTATGAAACCAATTTCGGTGATTGGTAAAGAAACAAAAACTACCCTGTATTCTGATCTATGTGGCGTACTGAAGAATAAAGATATCCCAGCAAGCTGGTGAAAAGGCAGAATGAGCCTTCCACACAAAATGCAAAAGGTGAAAAAGATCGCATAAAGCCTTATCAGCCGTTAACGGTGACATCGGTATTGTACAGAAAAACAATGCAGGCCATCAAAGATATATTACAAGGGTGGACTGCGGAGGAGGAGGTACTAGCAGAACTGCAGAACGGCTGCAGACAAGACTTGACATGACGGTAATTTGTTCGCAGGCATTGAAGTCGCGGCAATGGAAGGACTACCACTGTGAATGGCGCTTTTAGGTATCAAAGGGGCTTACGATAACTTAAACCACGCTCTGATGTGGCGAATTCTGGAAAAAAGAGGGTATAAGCAAGGAAACTATAAGTTTATTGAAAGAGATTTTCAAGGAGAATAGTGTACCTGCGAAGTGGCCGGCCTTGGTTGGTGCACAAAGGGTTGCGGTTAAAAGGGAACTTAGGCAGGGGTGTCCGTTATCACTACTTCTGTTCCTGATCTACATCAGAGAGATGGAATGAAAGTTCAACGGATTCATGGCGGAATAGGTGCGAATTGAAAATTAGCTGCATACAGGAATTGATACATGCAGATGATATTGTTTTCTAGCTGATAGTCAGAAAGGCCTCCAAGACCTGGCAGATAGTTGTTTAAAAGAGGCAGATGTTCTGCGATTAACATTTAGCGCCGAAAAATCAGGAGTGATGGTTTTTTTGCTTAGCCCGGCACAATCACGCTACAAAACTTAAAGTTACCTAAAGCTGAAGCATACAGGTACCTTGGTATTTCTATAAACGATGACACATACTGCATTCGGGATCACAGAGAGGAAATTGTAATAAAAGCAACAGTTATGAAAAATAGCGGGCTCTGAGGATATAACAAATATGAAGTTATTTGAGGAATCTGGAACGGCGCAATGGTATCATGCAACCTTCGACGTTTGCAAACGCTGTGCTGGGCTTGGGACCTTCCACAACTTCGGAGCTTGAAATAAAGCAAGGAAAATCGGCAGACTTGCTTTGGGGCCACATAAGGCTGTACAAGGTGGTATGTGATAGTCGACATTCTAAGCGCGGGAGGCGAAAAGTAAAGTGCCCTATGAAGAACACTTGAGGCGAATTAAAGAGGAGAGCTGGGTGGCAAATATATTCAGGTACCTGTACCGGTGCAGTACTGATATGATATGAAAGAGAAGAATTTTGATGACTTGTAAATGAATTCAAATGTAATGGGGAAGAAAACGATAAAAAAAACTACCTTGAAAAACAAATGTTAATCCTCCGAAAATTTCCGATGTCAAAAGAAAATGCTGAACAAGTCGACGATACAGCTTTATAGGACGGCGAAAAATAAAATTGAAAGGGAAACTTTTTTTGACATTTCCAAAGGTAGTGGTGTAGTTTTCGAGGCTAGGGCTGGGTGCTTGAGGACTAACTGCCACCGGCAAAATGCAAAATATGACTGCACAGATGGCATTTACTTCTACGTCGTGGTAGCGATGCAAGCAAATGGTTGCATCACTAACACGGCGTAGTTTTACTTCTAAACATTGCTTTTTAGAACTGCAATTACCTTCCACTCATACACTGCTCCCATTGAGTAAATGGTTGTGCCTTGGCAGGTATTCGCAGAACTAATGGCTTACATTCTGCATTTAGTCTCAAGCGAAAGTAATAGGAAATCCCTGCTCACACGAAATGACCAATCCCTGACAACGTTCTCTAGCTATTTCCATTTAGAGCCTGCATGCTTTTTGCCAGCAAAGTGCTAAGTAGCTTTAGAGTATCAGACAACAGCTGCTACAGAGTTTCTTTTTACTTACCGCCAATCGGTTCTGCAGAAATATCCGGGAAATTCTGGCTGATACAAGTAAAGCTGTTATTGTATTTTATTGTTTCTTTCCGCCTCCATTTTCGAAATGATTAGACTATATTTGTTATCTTTTATCATATTGTGAAAACAGTTGCAAGCTATTGTCGTATCCGTGTCCATACTTTAGAAGAATTGAAAATTGTGAACATTTCCTACAATGATTTTCAATGGTATCGAATCATGGTCACGGCGGCCGGTTTTCGACGGAGGCCAAAGCAAAATTGCCAGTGTGTTGTGCGATGACAGTACCCTTGAAGAAGCCCAGATGGTCAAAACTTCTGCAGCCCTCCACTACGGCGTCTACCATAGCCTTACCACACCCTGTCACGCGCTGCCACGCTATTTTTCTTTTCGGTCGTTTTAACTTGTATTTTTGAGCTTATTTTTATTTTTGTACGCATTTTATGTGTTTTATATTGCTACGGACGACAAGGAAGAAGAAGCGGGCAGTGGCGCGGGCAGTGGCGCGGGCAGGAGCGCTCGCGCTAGGCCCACGAACATTCATTAAACGTCATCTACCATCGTCATCGGTCATGTTCTGTCTCCTGTCTTCATCGGCTTGCCGCTTCGTAACATTTGGTTGGAGGTGCGGCGTACGACATCCCCATCCTCGCCTTGGAGCATCGAAGCCATCTTCAAGCCGGGACCATCACCGAGGGCCCAGGGACATCGCCGAGCAGCTTCGCCCCAGCCCTTCAAGCCCAGACCTGAACAACTACCACCGCCCAGCCCCCTGCCCGGACCTGAAGACAAGGAGAACAGACATACGAATCAGAACCGAGACGAAGGACCCGAAAGACCCGAATGATCCGAAGGAACCGATGGACACGAACACGCAACCCCCGCCCAAGCTGCTCGACGTGACCTGGAGCCATCGGTCCCATGGACTCTGGTGACGGATGGTTGACAGCTCCAAGGGAAGCGGATCACACACGCATCAGACATCGTACCGGCAAGCCGTTCTATTCTTCCTTCTTCCTCTTCATCTTCAAACATACAGACACGCCCATCACGCCATAAAATCATTAACATCGCTAAACTTCCTCGTCCACGATCGGGACGATCGCTCGGTGGCCCCGGGTCATGTTACGGACGACAAGGAAGAAGAAGCGGGCAGTGGCGCGGGCAGGAGCGCTCGCGCTAGGCCCGCGAACATTCATTAAACGTCATCTACCATCGTCATCGGTCATGTTCTGTCTCCTGTCTTCATCGGCTTGCCGCTTCGTAACAATATTATTAATTTCAGTATTCGTTACTGTTGCACCTTATGTAGAGCGCAGCATATAAAAATGTTTGTCACTTTCAATAATATTGTAGGAGCTAACTTTTAATTTTAATAATTTTTATGAAAAGTGTGTTATGAGCATTTTAATTTTTATATTTCTTTTGTTTATAATGCAAGGACGCAGCTTTTTCTCCGGCCACCTTCTTCGCCTTGTAAAGTTGCGAAATAAAGATACTTTGATTTATTGATTGATTGATTGATTGATTAAATGATTGATTGATTGATTGATTGATTGATTGATTGATTGATACTATACCCTTTAGGACGTCAAACCTAAAAACCAAACCAATGCAAACCATGGATTGGTGATTACAACTATATGCATATATATATTTCTGGTGTTCTGGTTCCTTTTTAATTTGGATCTGTGCTCTTTTCGCAGTGGCCGTATGTGGTTTTCAGTATTGAGAAATCTAAATAAATACTTCGGAAAACTGAGCACGTGTGAAGGTATACAGAGCGATGATTGGGTCAAAAAATCAGAGACATATCGTGGTGATGTGTGTAAAAAGAGCGCTTATGTAGCTTCCTGATTTCAGTGTGTACTTCAACGTCTTTATAGGTGTGCCCTTAGATCACTCACCTCGCTTTCGGGTTGATGGGTTGCCTGGAGTAGTCGAAGTGCGTCTTCATAAATCGCGGCGGCGGCATTCGCTCGAGGTAGGTGGTACCAATCATCTCCGGGTACGGCGTGCGCATGTGGTAATCGGCCGTGCCCATGGCACTCTCTCCTCTGCGTTAACCACCACAGACACAATTCGTTGCAGTGTCAAGTGTCTACACTTGACACTACGCTGCCGTAACGAAGCTTTACACACATCTTTGGCCCTGCAAAAGCTTCTCAATAGGCTGAGGAATCAAGACGATTAATAGTTCCTTGCAGTGCTGTCGAAACGATTGTTGTCGGAATTAAGTACACCAGGTGTGAGCGCTACCTCCAACAAAAAATAATGTTAGAAGAAGGTAAAAAGAGCTTAAAAATATTTTTTTCCAGAATTTAGTGAACAATTGCATGGACGCTGAGCTATCCCGGAGGCTCGCCCGATGTGCCGAGTGCTCAGTGACCTAAGACATTTGCGGATGGGCCTCAAGCAATCTACTGTATACTGTATCTTAGTGTACATATTTCTTTTATTTTTACCTACCCTTTTCTTTCTCTCTATCGCTCACCTTTTTGATTTCCTCTACCTCTTCCTCACTATCCTTTTATTTCCGCCGCCCCAGTTTAGGTGCTTCAGATAGCAGATACCGGGGCAATTTAGTGAGGTGGGAGAGTCTGTGAGTTAGGGAACAGCATTCGGAGATAAGGAAAGGTTGCCATAACTCCAGCTCGAAGTAGAGCAGAAAGTTGGGCGATTGAATTATTCATGATTAAACTTGGCGCCAGCGTAAATAGAAGACGACGAAGATGAGATAAGCGGGACAATCGCCGAAATTGTACCGTGTATCTCTTGTGTGTCATCTTCTATTCACGCTGGTACTAAGTTCAAACATGAAACTGAAGCTCGGTATCAGCAATAGTGATTGCGGGTGCTTTCGGGCATTGATTTCATTGCCTTGCCAAAAGCGGAAACTTTCGGCATCACTTACGCAAATTTAATGACATAGCCCCTCTTTATAATCTTTGAACAGCACAAGAATACCATATCACGTGGAAACAGATGACGCCTAACTGTTAAATCTGCATTAGTAGCTTTCCGACAGTATACCGAGAATTATGCTGTCACATGTTTCGCCGTCCAAAGTTAGGCGCCTCCTAGTACATGCGCCGGCCGCGTAGACGCAGAGGCGATTCGCAAGAGTGGTCAGTCACTTACGGAGTGGTGAGCTCACCTAAGCGGCGTTTTGTTTGTGTGTGCGTGCATGTGTGGGTGCGTGCATGCGTGTAAGTGCGTATGTGTGCGCGCGTGCGTGCGTTTATAACAAGTTATGACATTTAAGTCCTCCCTCCTGTTTTGTGGGTCGTGTGGTACGCTGTTTTTTTTTTTTTTTTTTTGGTGCGCAGAAGGATAGTCAATGGTGTTTTCGCTAGCAATTATCGAATTTCACAGCTAAATGTCCACTGAAAAAGCTATTAAAATGCAGTAGTTACATTCGAGTCTTTACAGTCCTGAACATCGCGCGTATAGCGATTACAGACATTCTGCTACAAATTACAAGAGTGCGGGTCCGATCCAAGATACGTAGGTAGCAATTCTCATACAGGAGAAATGCGGAAATGTTCTTTAGGATTCCGTGCGCATTAGATAACCTCTGGCGGAGGAAGCAAATCATGTTTTCTACTAATCGGGCTTTTAACATCATGTATGCGCATTATTGCAATCTCTGAATGGGCGTATAGACTGAAAAGTTGAAGCATTCGCGTTGAGACCGACAATTTATCCTTAAAAAGAGCTATAGTTTACCCCTTCCTCAGCAGTCATGCAAATGAACAAAACACCTTGCACTCAATCTATTTCAATAATAAGCTCGTAAGTACAACATAGCGGCGTTCGTGTGACTGTTACGCCAAACATCTAGTCCTACCGTATAGAGCACGAGGTAACGTGAAATGACTCCGTGTCGACAGACGTTTCAATTGAAAATTCTGGCACAGAACGCTTGCACCTCGGCTGTCGCAGCACATCACTTTCACAAGCATCCTTCGTGTGGCGCCATGTGCGTACTTAAAAAAAAACACCAAGAGGAAAGAACAAGATCCGGTCGCACCAAGGGGTGAATTAACACATAAATATTTACATACCCCGTAGCGGTTAGGATTAGACATCAGTGAAGAATGCGTTTACTTTACAATACTTCAGTCGTGAATGCCTAGGAAAGCGAATACAACAACACATGGCACTTAGCATGGAAATAATAAATTACATTTACACGTTGATTATATGAGCACCTAAACGACTTCAAGTGATGATGCGAGGTGTCCAGTGCTGGAAGCGCTGAAGTAAAATCATGCAAAATGAGTGTGGCAAAGTCCAAGAATTAAATGGCTGTGGCTGAGAGAAAACCAGACACTACTTTAATTACATTAAAATACTGACTTACTCTTAGGAAAGTCCTTATCCCATGTGTGAAGTGCATGTGAAGCCTTAAACGAGGAAGAGATGCAATATTAGGAAAACAAATCCCCCAAAGCGTTTGCTATTCGTGAATGGTATTATAACACCTGAAAACAATAAACGCCGCAAGTTTAAACATGCTTAGAGTGCACCCTATTTTTTTAATTGGAAAGAAGCACAACTGACAAGTTTCATTTCTTATCAGAACATATCTGCGGGCTTGTTGATGAAACATGTTTTGAAGAACAACACAAACAAGGACGCACTAGGCAAGGAGAGCGACAAACACAGCGCTGACTACCCACCGACAGTTTTCTTTTCTCAATCTGAAACATTATCATAAACACATGACCAAAACGAAATAAAATTAGCAAAAAGAAAGAAAGAGAAAAAGAAAGAAATCCTGACATTCAGGATGTTAACAGCTCGAACAACAAGTGACAAGAGAGGGAAGGGACACAGGACGAGCGCTGACTCGCAACTCGACGTTCATTCTCTAAACCCGCCATGTAAAAGGGGAAAGCAAAGAAATAAAAAGCACAGAAACCATTAAAACACAACAGTTAATAACCCGCCCAGATATGCGCATAACACCCTCAAGCACTCCCGAGAAACGCCACCTTCCAATCGCAAAGGAAAACAGTCGATTTGCTGACGCAATTCTGTTGATCCTTTGCTTTATGGAAAGCTTCAACAACTTCCCGTGTCTTATGATCTCTGTGGGTGTATAGCACACATGTGTGAATAAACTATTCAGTGTAACAAAGAAAAAGTCCATTGCATTCTAAAGTTGTGAAAAGAGATGTTATAGAGCTCCCTCACTCATACTACGTCACGAAAATGTGGTGGCGCTGTCGTCGACAGTGGCTTTCGCTTGGTAGGAAAAACATTTCAATCACTTTTGCCTACAGTGATTGAGAGGTGGTTTACTGCTGTCGGAAGAAATAAAGCGCCATGTCTTGTAGTTGCGTAGCCGTGACATGTCTTGGAAGGCGTAGGAAGGAAAGGTTAGTAAGCTTGCACAAATTTCTTGCCGACGAAAGCCAGCCGGAAACAGCGGTCCGCCGCGGTGAAGCGCGAAGGCTGGATACCGACGGCAGCTCATCGAATATGCGGCAAACACTTCCTCCGCCAGAGCGGCCGGCTTGCTCAAAGGTTGCGAATAACTCAGGTTCCACCTAAATTACGACACGGAACGGGGTCTTGGTACTGTTTTGACGCGGGGCGAACGCTCAAACATATATAGACAAGCCGGTTAGTATATTTTTTCTTTGTTGGAACATGCGTAGATGTGCTTACCTATCTAAACAATTCCTCAAACACATTTTATTTTTACTTGGATAATTCTACGTGTTCATAGCAAGCTGCTGCTCGAGCGATCGTCGTTGAACTCCTCGCCATGCATGGCTAACCTTCGCCATGTTCACCACGAATGATTTCAATCTATTTCGTGATGAAGATCACCACTGAGGATCTACAACCGCTCATATTCTCGACCGGAGCTGCATTCTTTTTATACCGAGTGGTTTTAGTACTATTCATAGCAGTTAATTGTGAATGCGAGCTGTAGGGTTGATTATTGCCGAGCGGCATATGTACACATTACTCAGACCTCTCTGAGCATCACTACACTAACTACGTATTACATGAAACACTGTTTCATTCTGATTTTATCCTACATTGAAACGCTTCCATGGTGGCGGCACTGCACTGGGTCGCCTAAGCTGGTACGGAACGAACGCAAGCGCTGAAACTTATAATTGCAATGCGAGCTAAAAGAGGTAATATCAGGGATTAAATAGACCAGTTGCAAAACATACAAGTCAATTTCCATGTAGAGCAGACATTCCTGCACAATTGCGGCATAGGCTTACTGAGGGGTAATAGTCGGGAGAAGCACTACTGGCACATCGCCTGAGGGCAGAGTAATTGCCGCAGCCCTCGCCTATTCATCTCAGCAGACCCTGTGTGTGCGTATTGCCGCCCCACTATTACTTTATCCCCAAGCTTCTTTCTTTGTCCCCCAGGGTGGCAGTGCTTCCTCTTTCATTCCTGCGTCAAGAATGTCCGAACACCTGTTCTCGCACAAGGGACTGCGCGAAGGGGACTGCATCTGCATTGACTGCAGTAGATACATGCGCTGAACCTAATTTTTGTTCCTGACTCAGGTTCTGCCGCCATCGTGCATGAATTTCTGCATCAAGAGAAGTTGGCTCGTAGGTTTTGCAGCTGGTCTTTTGCGAACGTTAACGCTGACAGCCTCCGAAGAACCCAGCAGATACAACGGCGAGCAGCGCGGTGATTTCAGCAAATATCGCATGGATAAGCAAATCGGTGCGGTGCCAAGGCGACGGTCTTTGTGCTTTACAACGACAATCATTTGTCGCTCGGTGCGAAGAATCATCAGAAGGAGCAATGATGTTTTGAACAGAATACTTCGCACGTTCGTTTGCGCGAGCTGCTTACGTGCGACAAAAATCACAGTTTCCTTCCTAGACTGAAAGTAGATGTAAGCATCCAAAGCTTTCTAATTCTAGATGCGTTCAGTGCTCAATTTTTTGTGCGAAAACAGAAAATAGATAATGACGCTGCGCATTTATCCCGGTGGGCAGCAACGCCTCGCTTGTGGGCCTTAAACCCACTCTCCGTCTTGTACGGCGTGCGATACCGGACGCTGCACGCCGTGGACGTGAAGTTCTTCCATGTGTCGTTTTTGTTCTCACCGCTGAGGCTCCCAAAACACTCACACATTCTTGTTTACATGCGCTTGACAGAATGCGTGTCGACTCGATTAAGCGAGAGAAAGAGCAAGTTTTGAGTAGGAAAGGCTGGCGGTTTGCTCTTTTTCTTTGCGTCTTGCCTCTAGCTTTATAAGGGGACCCGACTCAACTTTTGCCGGAATAATGCAACGCTCCTGAGCAGATGGTTATTTTTTTCTGCCAGAAAGAGCCCTCACGTCGCAATTAACACACTCTTGACAAGCTTGGCGACAGGGCTGTTCCCGTGCATTTTGCCTACCGTGGGATCGCAGAGGACTACAGGGCCACCTCGGTCGCCTTGTTTACTTGTAAACATGGAGGAGCTCTATATATTCCTGTTCGATACGCTCTCTCAGAACATCATACTTTTGCAGATTCAATTCTAGCTTTCTACAACATGCAAAAAAAGGGTGTTTTCCACCGGGTTCCCTATCGATCTTGTTACTTCTGTGGCGGAGTCTGCCTTGTAGAAGAGCATATGAAGAACATCAAGACCTGATGAAAGAACCCTAAGTTGTGGCTGTAATTTCCTATTTACACGAGATTCTGAAGTGCAAAAATGTTGGGAAAGAAGTTGGTTCCAATGGGGCGTTTTCTGCGTCTGATCGTCTCGATAGCTTGTACCGAGCTGTGAAAGAGTACAGAGGCGAAATTGTGAATTGTACAACACGCCATCCGCACCACTTCGTTTCTTGCGAAAAAGGTAGTGCTGCAAAAAAGGTAGGAAAAAGGTTGCGAAAAAGGTAGGACGCTGCTGCGTTAAGAAAGAATAAAAGAACATTGTTATAAAATTCTAAAAGTATTGCCTGGACACCCTTGTATTGACTGCGCGGATTGTGATTAGGCGCAAAGAAAAAGATTGTGTGTGTGTGTCGATTTACCATAAAACATTTCAGATCTCACAAAAGGAGAACAAAATCACGAGGGAGATTATCGAGTAAGACGTGATGTTGGGCTACTGGGTTCATGGTTATAACGAAACAGAACTGCACGAAGGAAACGGGACAAGAAGGCACGAACACTGCGCTTTATGTGTGTGTATTCGTGCCTTCTTGTCCCGTTTCCTTCGTGCAGTTCTGTTTTGGAGATTATCGATGGTCAAAAATATTTATATAGGGAAATGCGTGTGTCTGTACCGCTTCAGTTTTACTGCTTCGAAAACAGTCACTTTTGGGCGACTGGTCATCCTTGCTGATTGTACCGAGTGCGGTTGTTGTTAATCTCCTTATTTTCTTTTTCCTAATTTTTTTCGTTCTGTCTGTTTGTTCTTCCTTTTTCCTCATTTCTTCTCTTCTTTCCTAGTGTTCCTTCTTTTTGTACGTCACTTTTTTTCTTCCTTTTTTTCTTTCGTTTTGTGCGTGCATTGTTTTTATTATTCTTCTGATCGGGGAAGACGAAAACTATCATTTGCTATTCGGCGCTGTGTTTACCCTTCTTGTTGTCATTGCTTTTGTTCGTGCTATTTTTTCAGGCAAGTTCATGTCTCAGTTGATGAGATTGTCGAACGAAAAGAAAAAGCTTTTGTCCCGGCACTACTAACGAATATAACAGCATCGGAAAACACTGCCTTTCTCGGAAAATCAGATTCTATGCATGGTATATCATTACCTGTGCAGGATGAGCTGTATGATCTGTTCCAGCCAGTTGTTGCCGACTTTGACGTAGGAGACCATGACGATATCGCCGCCTCGAGGCATGTACGAGAGAGCCTGCCGCACATTCTCGGCCGTGTAGCCCGTGGAATACTTCAGACTGTCAATGATGTGGTACACCGGTACTTGCTTTGGCCTCATCGCTTCACCTGCAGAGTGTATCGGGCATGGTATCGCAAGTTTGGATTCATAGCGCGATACGGACACATTAGGCTTACAGCTACTGGAAACACAAAAAAATTGATTTCGAAATGTGGGAAAAAAAACAACATATGCCACAAAACGATCGACATTTTAAACGGGTACTCAGCAGTACAATAGCAGACAAGGCTTCGTAAGCTCGCTGTACAGATAAACCTCTGCCTTAATTTTACTTCATTTGGTTCTTATCCTGGGCACTAACTTCACAATATGATTTTCTTTGCATTCTCACTCTAATCAAGCGCTGCACCTCCGTCTGTATCGTATTCCATGCCCTGTGTATAATAGCAAGATAGCGTAGCTATCAAAAGCCGGAGAAGCAATATTTTGTGTTGTGGTCGGCTGCAAATTTCAGATCATTTTCACAATGCACCAATATGTAAAATTCGGATATTAAAACTAATTTTTTCTTACGGTGGATGACATTCTTCTTCATGACATAACTGTTTTAGATTGCCATTGAGTACGAGAAAACCCTAGTTTGCGAGACCTAGCCGTGTGAAGACGACAGCAGCAGATGAAAGGGTTTCTGCCGCTTACACTAGGGTCCGGAAGTTGCTCTGAAAAACGTAAGCCGACTGCTTGGTCAATCTAACTTAGGTACGTTTTGCGCCATTCGATTGGTATCGTTCTGTATAACATCTGACAATAAACCAGTAAACACAAAATATCGGAAGCATCGAAAACTAACATGTCGGAATCGGAGAGAAACCGATTCAAAGCGCCCGTCTGAAATGTTTACAATAAAATGATTGAAGAGGGCATGTCGAACCGTACAGATGGTATGCGCTAGTGCATTCCCAAGCGAAGAGCGTGCGTCAGTTGCCGCTGCAAAACCAAAACAAAAAATCCACATTGCAAGAGATCCCACCCAACTGCTCTCTACTACGAACTGTTCGCCTCTGCTGCAAGCCGGATATCTTGTATGGGGAACTCCCTAGTTTTCAGTATGCTACTAACTTGAGTGGAGCACGATATTCCAGGATGCGGAGTCAGATTATGTCGTACAGGCTGGACGACAAGACGAAGAAGGAAAGTAAGCGTTGACGCAGCTTTTTGCTCCGCGGTGAAGGCGAGAGAAGACAAGAGCTGCACGTGGCAAGTGCAGCTGGGAAACAGTCAAAGGAGCGCATTCATTCCACATGTATGGAGGGCCGGAAAATGAAGACAGCGATAACACGCACTTACGACAGGGAGTTCTGCCTCGGTCGGAGTAGCAGGACAAGCGTAGATAGCGCGTATTTTAGCGTTGCTGTGACGCCGATTACTCCAAAGGGAAAGGGGGGGGGGGGGGGGGGGGGGGGGAGGGGGGGAGGTTACTATGAATTGGTGTGGACTTCGTCCATGTTTATCGTAGTTGCCCTCGGTGTAAATGTAATTTTCACTGAGGCACTTATATGCGCAAGATTCTGGTTCCAGCTTTCCGCGTCTTGTTGCGACAAAGAGAGGTTGTGAACAGAGTGTGTCCGCGCCAACTGTCAATTATCAATAGCATGTGTAATTAATATAGCAGTTGAATAAAGACACGTGTAAATACTGTAAATAATTCAGCTTGTGAAACTTTTAAAAGACTGGCAAGTTTTTAATGCGAACAATTTCACAGCTCATTAGTGGCGTGTGTAGAGCGTTTCATCACAGTGTGGACAGGACCAGTCCGCACGAGCTACCAATCATCATTTCCATTGTTTTATTATTAAAACAGTGGATTAATGACATATGTAAATAACATAAATAGTTAAGTCACCTAAACGTTTTAATGACTGGTTAACATTTTAATTATAATGGGAAGCATTTTTCACCGAAATTCTCACCTCCCTTTGCTAGTATTCGGCGGCACAGCGATGTTAAAAGAGGGTTATTGACGCTTGCAGCAATCAATAACAGATTTTATTAAGGACATATGTATATAGTATAACTACCTCAGTCGGTGAAATGCTTAAATGACTGACTGGTTTTTAATGCGAAATAATTTCTTGGCTATAAGTTCCGTGGCCAGAACATGTCATCAGATGATGTAGACAGACCATTGTTCGCACGAACAATCAGTCATCAATTCGACCGGTACTAACCATTTCACTTGATTAAGGACGCGTGTAAAAAGTGTAAATAATGAATTTTTAGTGAAACGTTGAAATGAATGGTTAAATTATTACCTGAACGAATGAAGCTTGGGCCGGGAGCTGTGGCCAGCGTCCAAAGAAGTGTCATAGGAACATATGCACAGGAATAACCACGTATGTTGAACAAATTTGGTATCATATCAAAATCAAGTACGGCCCACTTTATGGTGACCTCCAAATCTCAATGGGTCGTACTCTAATTTCCCAAAAAAACTTTGACCTCATGAGAATTGGACCAGAACCGATGTTAACATGATTCCAGTACGACCAACTCACTCGTGAGCTCCAAGAATATCTGGTACACTCTAAAAATGGTGATTTTCTTAATCGTTGAAATTTTAATTTGTTCGAATTTGACCGATAGTGGCGTCTAACCAGAGCTTAGCTCACTCTGTGGGTACTTGCAAATTGATATCAGCAGCCCCAAAATTTCGCCCCATGGGACCACCGAAAACTGATTTGGTCCGAATTAGACCAAAATTGTCGCCTAAACTAATTTGAGTATCCGACATTCAATGGCGACTTTAAAATTTGCTCAGGTAACCTTCAAACGTTGGCCCCTAAAACCCCGAAGTTCGACTTCATCTAAATTAGACCAAATGAAACAGAAACTCCCCAACAGTAGTAAGTCACAAAACGTAGAACTCGTTAATAAACTAAGCATGGAACTCGACATGTTTTCGCAGTTTTGCACTTAGGCGTGTCTCAGTCTATCCGTGTAATTTTTTTAAAAGTACGAAATATATTCGATCTGATCTGGTTTTCAATGGTCGGAACTACATAATGACTACAATGACGGTCTGAAACCTAATCACGCTGTTTGCTTCATACAACATATACTTTGTCTTCTCTGCTTTGCCACCCACTGCGGCAAGAGGTTCGAAGTAGGGGCTGAGTCGGCGCCGGAATGCAGTTCTTTTCGTCTGCAATATCCCTGGCAACACTCCTGGTCTGTCGTTTCACCTAGTGCAAACTCTCTCAAATCTAAATGTAAGAATTCACTCTGCAGAAAGTCAGCACGCGAGATCTTAATCTGTCTTCAACTTCATTTTCGTAAAGAGCAAATACTATATACACGACAGAGATAAGTTACTGGTTTTACTTGAACATTACAACTGAGTATCTTACATTATTTCTATGGTTGTTTTTTCTTGGGAAGCAGGGGTAACAGCTTAGCTAAAAGGTGCAGAAACAGGCAAGAACAGAAAACATGTTTTCAGAATACCGCTGCGTATATTTACTTGCTGTTGTCACTTCGTAAACTTTAAAATCATTTCTGATACCACCTCTTTGAACGATGTTATGACATTTGGCTTACATAAGACAGACAAAAAGTATAAACACGCAACAAGGCACGCCTGCTATGGTGTACTTGCAATGAAACAAATTTCTTATAATAATCCGCAAAAATACTCAATAAGTTGATTATAGTAATCACATGAAAATAAAAAATGGCTAAATTTCTGTTAGTACTCTTGTAGCAAAATGTTTGTTTCTTTTTATAGTAGCTATCGAGCTCAATTGATATTTGTTTCCCTTCATGGAGGTCTTCCTCTGTAACGGATGTCTGCGTTATGGTAGATGGGAGTAACTTCATACTTGTGGGTATTGTACAAGGGGAAGTTGGCGCCATCTCAGCACATCACAGATAGTATTTATTGCAGTAGGCCTAGAACAAAACGCGGGAAAAAAGAGGGGAACTGAGAATAAGCGGAGTAGTGTGTAGTCGAGACAATATGTAGGTCTATCAGAGTGTAAGAGAACAAAATATAATCCACTCATGAAACACGATATGTAATAAGCTTCTCTGGATAAAATTAAACAACTTTCAAAATAAGAAGTCTAAGTAGAGTGCAGAAAGAAGGACGCTCTTCCGAAAAGCAAAAATATAACCGTATAAAAACGCTATACCGTACACACAAAACACAATTAAATGAAAACAACAACGACGCACATTTCCCGGAATGTATTCTTTTCACTGCCGAGTTTGACCGCAACAATTATGAAAACAACATGTTACACGCTGTTGTAAAATCCCCTGTTGTAAATATTCCTGCCCTACATAAATAGACATCTTCCATCTGCTTGGTGTAGTCGAAGCAGTATTATTATTATTGAGAATTGAGGTAAGTCATCGCTACTTCTTTCGCCGAAATGATTTTTTTTTTTCAAATTTCGCTGGTTTGATTATTAGTTGGGCTAGCGGACAAGCTGATGATGGATGCTTAGCTTGAAAGCAATGGCCAACATCAACCACAGAGATAATGACACGACGGACAACAAGAGCTGAGACATTGCTGCAGCTGAGAGCAGTGTGTGAGGAAGTGAAAGTGAAAACTCCCATACCGAGGCCAACAGCGTGGGTGTTGTAAACCCAATTACCTCAAAGTGCCCCTAGGCACGGCAGCTCTTGCATATCTGTGCAGCTATGCGCAAAGCTTCAATGATGGCCGTTGAAGTGGGGTGTAAAACTAATGGCGTACGGTTCCAAGTGTTGGTCGTGACTGCTTTTTATACCGTCAGAGAGCTTCCTTATGGATTACGCTGAAACAGGCGATCTGCTGATAACAACTCGCTGTAAAATCCGCGATGACAGAACGCACATTTCTTCATGAGCAGCATTATCAAGGGCCACTCGTAGCAACAGAATGCCTTCTTCTTTCGGTATCAGCAAGTTTTCAAGACGCCGTGCGTCAGGTTGTTATGGTCAGCCGCTTCACTGCAAGCTCTTTTTTTGCTTGTACGAAGCCAAAGTTGGTAATAACAATACCAATAATAATTTTGACTTATCGGCATAAAACATTCCTCCTTAAACATGCATGCTTGTGAACGGAGCTTCTATGAAATTGTGTAGCGTAGGAGCACCTAAAAAAATTTCTTCCTAAAATAATGATCATTAATTTAATTTGCAAGCGGAGGAAGACCAACTTACCGTAACTCCGTACCTTAGAACTGAGTCGTATAAGCTCTTAAGCATTTTGCTTATGCGTGACTCAACGATATCAAGGAGTGTAGGTATAGTATAATGACTTCAAGGTTGTGTGCTATTGAATGTAATGGGTATTTTTGCGGTCAACTATAGCAGTAGGGGTATACAGGAACCATTTCGAGAACATTTACAATGAAAAAAGAAGTTACATTTGGAATTTATCACGACTATGTATGTTGTGCGAGCGTGTAGGGCTTGTTTTTGCTGCATAATGCATAAGAAGCACACACAAACACGAGGGCAATGCTGCACTGACAACTATATTGACAAGAAACCGCACGTCTTCTCCCTTCACTTCACGTCTGCAGCCAACTTCTTCCTTGTCTTTAATATCCTGCCGGTTTGCGCAGAAATTCTAATTCATTCTTCAACAAAACCACTGAAGGCATACTGACACATTGGTCTCCCAAGTCACAGATTGCAAATGATTCATAAATTTCCCTTGCTAACTTGGGAGACCAATGTGTCAGTATGCCTTCAGTGGTCTTGTTGTAGAATGAATTAGAATTTCTACGCAAACCGGCAGGATGTTAAAGACAAGGAAGAAGTTGGCTGCAGACGTGAAGTGAAGGGAGAAGATGTGCGGTTTCTTGTCAATATAGTTATTAGTGCAGCGTTGTCCTTGTGTTTGTGTGTGCTTCTTATGCTTTGTGTTGTTACCTGCTCTGCTGCCTTCTTCCAAGGGATGTGTGACCAACTAGCTCAACGTTCGACTTTGTTATTGCTCATTTGGAACAACTTCGTAGTTAACGCTGTTTAAGCGGCGCAGGACTTTATAGGGCCCGAAATAACGGTGTAGTAGTTTTTCACACAAGCATTTGTTGCGCACGGGGGTCCACACCCACACTTGGTCCCCTGGTTCGAAGTGGACTTGCCTGTGCCGAAGGTTATAGTGTCGAGCGTCGGTAGCATGCTGCTCCTTGATGTCCAAGCGGGCCAGTTTGCGGGCTTGTTCAGCCTGTTCAGCAAAATGCGCGGCATCGGGTTCGACCGCTTCATCGCCGCATGGGAGCATTGCGTCCAAAATTGTACGGGCCTCCCTGTCATAGACGAGGCGCAACGGTGTAAACTGCGTGGTTTCCTGCAGCGCCGTATTGTAGGCGAAGGTGACATACGGCAGGATCTCGTCCCACATTTTATGTTCAACGTCGACATACATTGAAATCATGTCCGCCAACGTTTTGTTGAGTCGTTTCGTTAGGCCATTTGTTTGAGGGTGATAAGCAGTTGTCGTGGGATGATTGGTATGGCTAATAGGGTGTCCGGCAGTAGACGAGCTGTAAACGCCTTGCCTCGGTCAGTAATGATGCTCGACTGTACACCGTGTCTAAGCACAATGTCATTCATATAGAAGTGAGCAACTTTGCCAGCAGTACCTCGGGCAAGGGCCTTCGTTTCAGCGTAGTGTTTCAGGTAGTCTGTGGCGACTACGATCCACTTGTGTCCTTCCAAGAATAAAGGAAATGGGCCAAAAAGGTCCATGTCCACTTGCTCGAATGGTGTGAGGGGTGGCTTAATAGATTGGAACATGCCGGATGGCTTCAGCGCGGGTTGTTTTTGCCGCTGGCATTGTAGACAAGTCTGTACGCAATGTGTAACGCTCGGAGTAAGATGTGGCCAGTAATAGTTCAGCCGGACTCGGTTCAGGGTGCGTATTAAGCCAAGATGACCGGAAGTTGGTTCGTCTTGGCAGGCCAGGAGGATTTCGTGCCTTAGATCAGCCGGTATGAATAGAAGGTATGTTTTTGCACTCAATGTAGAATTCTTATAAAGCACCCCGTTGCGGAGGGGTATTGTAGGGTGCCCACCTTCAAGTTGGTCGATGATCAGTCGCAGCTCGGCATCGGTACGCTGTCTGGAAACGAGGTCGGACGTAGTGACTGCTCCGAGGGAGCTATCGTCGTCGGTGGCGTCTGACGGAGGAGGGTAGATAGGAGCGCGGGATAGGCTATGAGCATCGGTGTGCATTCGGCCGGACTCATAAATAACGTCGAAATCCAACTCCTGCAGGCGCAATGCCCAACATGCTAAGCGACCGCACGGGTTCCTTAAGTTTTTCAGCCAACACAACGACTGATGGTCAGTGATCACTCGAAACAGTTGGCCATAAAGGTACGGGCGGAACATGGCAGCGGCCCATACTACCGACAAACATTCTTTTTCGGTGATTGAATAGTTCTACTTAGCACGGGAAAGCTCACGGCTGCCGTAGGCAATTACTTTGCCGACCCCGTCTTGGTGCTGAACTATAACGGCACCAAGGCGCCTTGCTCGCATCCGTGTGTAGCTCCGTGTCGGCATCGTCGTCGAAATGTGTCATGATCGGGGGGGACTGGAGCCGGCGTCGTAACGCGTCGAAAGACATTTGCTGCTCGGCGCTCCAGGAAAACCACTGGATTCATAAGCAATGATCAAGTAAGTGAAAGCAGGAACCCCCGACCTGAGGCCGGCATATCGGATGTAGCAAACCCTGTTACCTCAACATACACATAGAAATAGACGCCTACCTAATCTACGCAGCAGCACAGAGGTTCCAGTGACGGCTTTGTAAGTGGAGTGCAGCATTAATGACGTAAAGCTTCACGTGTTGGTCACGGTCGCTCTTGAGCACAGTAAAGGTGTTTTCATACGATTTGTGCTGAAACAGGCGCACTTCGGTTAACTCCTGGCCGTAAAACACAAAGTGGTAAAACTAGGCTACCTTATTGTCATCAGGGTTACTAGCTAAGTCTCCTAGCACCCGAATGCTTTCTTGTGACTATGTACACAGATGGGATCTTGGTATGCTTCAAGACTCCCTTCTCATTGGCCGGAAAAATAAGGTAGCTTTTAGATTGGAAATGAATGTGCATACATACTCAATTCAAAATATTATTTGTTTTTGCTCATTGTCGCGAGACGCACATTTTATCATTTTCTTTGTCGCGCAAGATGCGCCGAGATGTATATAGAAGATTTCGGCCCCTCGCGTGTGTTTCTACAATGTTCCAGGTCATGCCAGACACTATTTGCTGTTTTATATAGATAGTTTTTCGCCGCTTTTAAATTAAGCGTTGAAGGGTGCGACGGGTATTCCTTGTTCGACGACCAACGACATATTGCTGCTATCACCGCCGCCTCGTCGCTCAATTGTTTTGCTGGAGCAAATAAGCCCAATTAAGAGTTGATGTCAGTGCTATGACGTCTGTCCCCTCTTTCCTGCCTACGGCCTTGTCACTAACACCTAACACTGTCAACAGCCGTTGTTCGATTGCTTGATTATAAAACCATGATAACCCAACCATAGAATGCGCCTCTATTTTCTGGTAGCCAATCTTACAAAAACATATAAGATTGAATTTTCCCGTACATGGCAGTGCGTTTTATTTCTAACAGCTTTGGGCGCACGTAAATGACATCACGTTAAGAAAAGGTTAAACTTTCCGCCCTAACTGAAAGAAACAGGAAATTTAGCTTATTGTAGTCAAAGGTAATTATAAATCAGGCATTATACATTACTTTTTCTACAGGACAATGCAAAGATCCGCCCTAACAATAGCTCGTTATTTAAATCGAAATAATTGCTTGGAAATAATTTTTCTCACTCCTCGGTCTGCGGCCGTTTCTATAAGCAGTACATTGTTTCTGTTTGCCATGATTCATTTTAACTCAGTTTGCTGCTTTGTATTGAACTTTGTGTACTTATTATATAGCCTCCTTGTCACCTATAAAACTATGCATCATAATCTTTCCCCTCCCCTTCTAAGTCTGGTGTGGGACTGCAGTATTTATAAATCAATAATGAAATAATTAATTGTTGCGCATAGTGAGTTGCCGTTGCACAGCCCGAGTGAAATTGTCATTCGAACCCAGAAGGCCGCGGAGGCAGCTAAGCGAATTAGCTCCACGCGAGAGGAGAAATCCAGTACAGAAACAAAGCAGAGCCGCCGGCTACGCGCTGGTAGATGCCGCAGAGAGCAGCTGCCCGCTACGTCGAGTAGTGACTCGCCGACCTTGCATGGCTGCGCTCGCATTTCCGGCGAAAGCAGTCGGTGGTTAAAGCTGGAGCCACAAAGGGCGCGTGTTTCTTTGGCACAAGGCATCCGCTGTATCGCGGACAATTTCCGCTATATCAGCCGAACGATTCGTGTCCTTTCTACACCAGCAATAAACTGCAGAATTGTGCCAAAAGGACACCAGAATATTGAAGCGAAAAGCTTCCCTACGAGGGCCAGATCCGAGCTTCGCGTATGCCGTATGCCGTATGCGGTATGCTGCGACCGAGTGACGTCACAGCGAAGGCCAGCTGCGCAGCCCCGTCGCCAAGCTCTGCCGGAATTGCAGATGCAAATAGGAACCCATGCATTTGGAGGGCATCGTAACTATCACTAACCATCACTTACTAGTTAAGGGGTGTTTAACTTACACTATTCAGACATCAACTAGTACTCAGGAACTGCAAGTCAAGGTGAACTATCACTAAGCAATAGTAATGGTTAGACGTTTCGAGACCTCCATAGCCGTCACATGGTGACGTCATCGACCGTGACGTCACATCCGGTCATGACATCATGACTAGTGGTGACGTCTCCAGAAAATTCGCGCATATACGAAGCTGATCCCGACTGCCGTTCTATCCCTGTGTCCGTGCGGCGCCTTCTATTTGGCGCTTCCTCCACAGAACAAATATAGAAATAGACTAAAAAAACAGTTGTCATTCAATTAGGCTGACGTCAATGATATGACGCCACTCATTTGCCACCAGCTATGAGGACCAGCGGTTGTGCAGAAGGTGCTGCGGCGGCGTAGCGGTAGAAGATCCGCCTCGCATGCAAGAGGACCGGGGTTCAAATCCCGGTGCCACGCAATTCTCCACCGGATAAAAAAAAATCCGCGTGTCGATGGAATTGCATAAACAGGTTTGGGGTGCGACCTTATGCCGGTGAACACCTCCGGAAACGCACTTCCTCCCCAGAACAGGAGTTGGCCCCCCTGGTGCAGTAAATGGCCGCACCCTGTCATGAATAGTTCCATAAAACTCTGGCCCTCAGTCACCAGCGGTTACGGAACAACTGACCACGGCGGCGGTCAGACCTGTGACGCAGCAAGTGTGCTAAGAACTTCTGGATCCGCTGGACAGGCCGCCATTAGAAACTGACCCTGGCAACGTTTAACGCTAGGACCCTAGCAGTGAAGCTAGTTTAGCAGTGCTGTTACAGGAACTAGAGGGTGTGAAATGGGATGTCATAGGGCTTAGTGAGGTTAGGAGGCCGAATGAGGCATATACTGTACTGAAGGATGGGCATGTACTGTGTTATCGAGGCTTACAGGAGAGACGAGAACTAGTATATAAGAGAAATGCGCAACAACTTAGACAGGGTACAGGAAGTAACACATACAACAGTTCACGAGCGCAGAACCAACTAGCCCGCCAACCCGCTCTTCTGAACGAGAACTAGGAGTAGGTTTCCTTGTCAATAAGTAGAGCGGGCAATATAGATGAATTCCATAGCATAAATGAGAGCGTGGCAGGCACCGTAATTAGGTTTAATATGCGCTATAAACTGAAGGTTGTACAGGCCTATGCACCCACATGTAGTTATGATGACCAGGCAGTTGAAAGCTTCTACGACGACGTAGAATCGGCAATGTGAAAAGTAAAGACGCCGTATACTGTACTAATGAGCGATTTCAATGCTAAGGTAGGAAAAAAGCAGACAGGAGACCAGCCAGTAGGTGACTATGGAATTGATTTTAGGAATAGCAGGGGGAGTTACTAGTTGAATTATCAGAGCGCAGTAACTTTAGAATCATGAATACCTTCTTCAGCAAACGGAAGAACCGGAAATGGACATGGAAAAGACCTAATGGGGAGACTGAAAATGAAGTTGACTTCATACTGTGCTCAACCCCCCCCCCCCCCCCCCCCATTATGCAAGATGTAGAGGTAATCGGGAAAGTGCGATGCAGTGACCACAGGATGGTAAGGTCCCGAATAAGCCTAAATCTGAAGAAGGAAAGCAACAGATTAGTAAGAAAGAAACCGATCAACAAATTAGCGGTGAGGGGGAGGGCAGACAAGTTCAGGATCTCGCTACAGAATAGATATTCAGTTCTAACCGAGGATGGCGACATTACCATAGAAGCTAGAACAATAATTTCAGAGATAGCATTACTGAGTGCGCTGTAGAAGTAGGCGGTAGGATAGTTAGAGAGGATACCGGTAAGCTGTCTAAAGAGACGAAAGATTTCATCAAGAAACGCCAGAGCATGAAAGCTTCCAATCCAACAGACCACACAGAATTGGCCGAGATATCAAAGCTAATCAATAAGCGCAAGGTGGCCGATATAAGGAAGTATAACATGGAGAAAATTGAGCATGCTGTAAAGAGCGAGGGAAGCCTTAAAGCGGTAAAGAAGAGGTTGGGCATAGGCAAAAACCGGATGTATGCGATAAAGGACAAGGCGGGCAATGTCATCTCGAATATGGATGAGATAGTTAAAGTAGCCGAGGAGTTCTATACAGGTCTTTACAGCAGCCAAAGTAGTCAAGACCGTAATAAGATTGGCGGTAGAGAAGTCAGCCGTTCGACCAGTGACGAAGGACGAGGTCAAGAGGTCATGCACACACCAACAGTTGTGGCGCTTGTCTTTCTTTCCCTTTCCCTTTTCTTTTCATATTCTCTTCTATCAGCTAGAGGCAGCGGAGGTGGCTCCCCCGCCGGGTGGTGCAGTGGTAAGACGCCCGACTACTGTGCCGGAGTACCCGGGTTCGAACCCGACCTCGGCGGCTGCGTTTCGATGGAGGCGAAACGAAGAGGCGTCCGTGTGCAGTTCGATGTCAGCGCACGTTAAAGATCCCCAGGTGGTCGAAATTACTCCGTAGCCTTCCACTACGGCTCCTCTTTCTCTCTTTCCACTTTCACACCCACCTTTCTCCCTTCCCTTACGGCGCGGTTGAGGTGTCCACAGAAAACAAGTGAGATAATTACCGCGCCTTTCCCTTCCTATAAATCAATCATAAAAAAACGGAGGTGGCTCAGCTACAGAGCCACTAGCAGGCCCGCGCCTTTTCTTTTCCTTCTTCCTACAGCCACACAACAACAATAACGTCCCAAAGCGACTCAGGCTATGAGAGGCGCCGTAGTGGACTCCGGAAATTTCGACCACCTGGGGTTCTTTAAAGTACACTGACATCGTACAGCAAACGGGCGCCTTGCTTTTCACCTCCATTGAAAAGTGGCCGCCGAGGCCGGGATTCGATCCCGCGTCCTTGGCAACAGTAGTTGAGCGCTGTAACCACTGCGCCACCCCGGCGGGGTTGCAGTTGCACTGTTTTTTAGCTGTTTAGTCTTTAATCGAGTATTTTTCTGTAACTCATAATTTTGTTGTACTTCTCTGGGTTAGAAAGAACGTCTTGTTGGGCTAGTTGGTGACAGTTCATCGTAAGCTGTAGGCGCAAAAACACACGCGGATACAGGGAAAATAACCGAACGGAGCGCCTCTCACAACTGCTTTATTGACGGAAAAACACACTAATATGTAGTCATCGTACACACAGGGTATACCATCGTGATTCAAGGTAGATATATGTTGGCCGTTAAAATGTTCGACAAACTGGGCATTGTGTTATTTAGCCAATCAGGGAGCACGAAAGAAACATTGAACGGAATAAAGAAGGGTCAAATGTACCGAAACATATAAGGTCTTTATTGTTCGTCGCGCTTTTGTGAGCTATGGTTTTCTGGCGGCGGATTCTGCCAAGAGTAAAGACACAACAGCTAGGAAGGTACATGAGGCACTTTTATTGAAAAGAAAGCAAGCACGTGTGTCAGTGATACGGCGATATCTCAGTACAAGACCGATAACTACTTCACCCGCGCGGTACGTTATCAACCTCAAATAATGACGCTGTTTCTTGTGTGTATGACGGCTAGAGTATATTAGTGTGTTTTTCCTTTAATAAAGCAGTTTTTGAGTAGCGCTCCGTCCCGCTACCTTTCTTAAGTCCGTGTGTGTTTTCGCACCTTTAACTTACGGTTCTCAGGGTTATAAATAAAATATGTTCCCGCTATCGAATGTTCAGACATAACGACCAGTTCACTGTCAAAAGCAGCGCAGTTTTGCTGATATTACAACAGAAAGTTTTGCAACTTTTTTTTTTTTTGAACTGGCGTATGTCTGAAGTTGTGACTGGCGTTTCGTGGTGTAGAGAATCCGGCACGACTATCCATGTACTTGCACGACAAATTAGGAGGCTACAGTCTTTGCACGAGGAATCGCAATAATCCACATACGAAAAAACGCTAGAGTGAGGTCAGATACAGAGTGCCAAGAATTCGGCCGACGTATCTGTTGGTGTGTGCATGTGCCGCAGCACGATGCACGATGCAGTCTCTCAGATCACCAACTCACCACTGCGACGGCGCCTCTTCTCACTTAATCTGCAGCCCGGTTCTCAAAGGGTTTCTCTCAAGAGTGCGGAGCAGAGTCAATAGTTTTCTCCTGAGGGGGCTGGGGCAGGTAGGTCACCGCCGCTTGCGGCGGCGGCTAGCCTGCCACCGAATTTTTATCTGTTGTAGGTCGTCATTGCACCCGCCACCGCTTCGGTGGTGGACGACGGCTGTTGCTGCGGCGCGCGTCTTTCTTTCCCTCTTCCTTTTCTTTCTCTTCTGTCCGCACGAGGCAGCGGAGGTGGCTCAGCTACAGAGCCACCTCTTTTCCTTCTTCCTACAGCAACAACAACAACAACGTACCACACGCTTTGTTATCAGTCCAGGTGGTCGAAGCCGGCAGCGTTGATGGCACATTGTGAGCCTGCTTTGAAACGCCTAGTAAAGTTATTGGAGTTCTTGCTATAAAACAATTAGCGAATGCCTCGGCTAATTTTTATGGTGATAGCTGCTGCTTCACAAGAGTGCATTCTATATGGACAGCTGCATGTCTACTATAGCGTACGATCGCGCACACTCACATTCATGTGCGTACGGGTATATATGGAGAACTACACATAGGCTTTATTAGGTACAGACAACCGCTATTTGCGGCGTTGAAGGTAAAGAGCATAACTACAAAAGTACAGCGTATAAGCTGCCCTTTAGGGGTTGGCAGCCTGCAAGACAGAACGCTGGACGTTGATGAATGCAATATCCAGAGCACAGGCCGAGAGAATCGCTGATTAAAACGCAGGACGTTTCGCTATCGCAGTGAGGTTATGAAGCAGAGGCTAGCGAAACGTACTTGTCCGGGCCGGCGAGGGCTGAAATCCTGCTCCCTTCTTTGAAGCCTTTATTGACTTCTTCTCAGGGTCTGATCTCAGTCGCCCCTTTTCGGCGCAGCAAGCTAATTGCACTATTGCGGAATAAGTGTGAGCAGTGGCGAAACAGTGTAGAGAACAATATGCTCAGTGAAAAATGTGATAAACATCATTTATTATCAAATCCACCAGCGAAGGGATATCCATGCGTACGCGCTGGGATACGATACTAACTGCTAATGCCAGGCTGCCACGACGACCAGCCCTTAGTCAAATACATGTATTTGTTACAATATTTAGTTGTGATAACCACTGAACACGCTTGCTAAAAATGGCGTAATTAGTAATAATGAATGCTCATGTTCACTAATAGTGTTCGGTAAAGGGGTAAAATTTGTAAATGAATAAACTAAGATATTTACCGTGTGCTCTGTAAGTGAAGGACTTCTAAAACACGAGCCAGAGTATTGTTGCACATAAGAACGACGTTCCAACTGCCGCAATGCTGCTCAAAAATATTAACTGGCCAAAGACAGATTAAATACATCAATGCCACGTTTTTGTTTGAACATCACAAACACATAGTACCAAAAGCACTCTTTGACACGACTTTAGACTGTATCCCTTTAAGCACCAATACGAAAGGCAGTTTAGTTACTGTGGCTTACTTGCTCTCGAGTGACAGCCAAAAGACACCTTGATTGGGGTCGATGTTTCCAACATGGTATCACTGCAGCTGGTAGTCATGGTCAATTCTGCGGTGTGATAGCTCTCCTGAGCGCTGGACGGCCAGGAAGGATCACTCACGCTGCACCACAACGTTTCGCTGCAAGTGTTCTCCACGAAGTCGTCATCAGATTTTTCCAGATTCGGGAAACGTAGTGAACAAGGCGACGAACAATGCGATGACTCCTCTCCATAATCACAATGCTGAACGATATCAGATGTGTGCCCTGGCTCAGAGTTATCTGCAGTCTTGCTAGGTATGAACTGTAGTTGCCTCTTTTTCCGTTCTTGTATATGTTCAGACATGCGACTGCAGTGCTGGGAGCCAAAATAACCGCACGCCTTTGGTTCGCGGGTTACAGGGAGAAACGGCGAGTGCTGCATGGTATCCTGGTATGTGTTCGCACACATTTTCATTTCACTACGTGATGGGTACGGTGTGGACGTGGCTAAAGGACCAAATAACGAACTGCCAGCTGAGCAGTTTGAGCTGTTATCTTCCGACGTTGACGCTGTCGCTGAGCTAACACTAAGACTTGTGCGATAACGCCGAACGAAGAGCAGGTCCGATGCCAGAAGCTTTTCTTCGTTGATCGTGATGCTGTCGTCCTCGTCGATGTAATAGCTGTAATGTGTGGTATCCAAGTCTTCGGCCATTGCATCTCTTCATGAAGGTCAAGAAACAAAAGACGTTGCTGCAATAAAAATTTCAGGAAGCAATTACAATCACACTCTAGGCTATTGTACATAACTTCCTCTCTGCCGCTAGTGCCAATGGCACCGCAAACGATTCACTATTTTATGGCATTTAGCTCACAAAATAGACGCAGCAAGTTGTTTCGCCAGGAATATTACTACAAATTGGGTCTAAGTATGTTTGAACTCTCGGCCTTCTTTACTGATGTATGCGAATAGTGATACCAACAGCCCGTTAAAAGGTTCTGTACCTGATGGTGAGCTGACACTTCTGTCCGGTCGTATGGATTAGTAGCTACACTTCCAGCAGTTCAAATGTAATTTTCCTTTACCTATGGGGGAGAAATTTTGGTGTTTTCATTTTCTTGCAATTTTTTTTATTAATGTTGAGGTCATTAGTGACGAGGAACTGAAATAGTCTCGAAGTCCTAAAGAGGTACGGTTCAGGAATACCTGCCAGAAAGCTTTTTAGTCGCAGCTGAGGTCTTCCTTACCCCAGCAGGGAGGTGCCTTGCAGCATGGATCACGAGCAGAGTTCCAGATTTTAAATACACGCGGGACAGTCGAACGCACGGAGTGTCAGCCTCTTGCAGCTAGCGAAATCCGAGAGACTTTTCGAAGGCGTTAAACGTATTCACTGCGCGCGTAGTACATTTCAATGTTCTTTTGACGAAGAAGCACGCCTTGCTGGCAATAATGGTGATCTATCAAAAATAATGTGAAGTGACTTTCTACCAAGGCAGGTGATTTCCCGGATTGAACATTTTTGTTGGGTTTATAAAAGAGCATTAAAAAAAGGTAGAGGGGGGAGCCCCAGTTCGCTAGTCAAGCCAACGTTTCGACAAGTCTTTATCCGGGCCTGGATTTTTTCAAAGCCGAAAGTGCTCTTCCTAAGACGCAAAGCTTTTCAGAAAGAGCGCCGTGTAGCTATTGCTTCTAAATAATCTGACGTCAAATAGCTGAGCAGCTTATCAACTTCACCTTGCTGACATCGAAGTAACGCGCACATCAACACATAGGGAAGAAAAAACAGGAAAAATTTATGTGCGTGCTTTGACATTGATATCATGTATTACCAACACACTCAAACTGCTGATTTTGTGAATTTTGTGAAAAGTGATTGTGATTCAGTGAAAAAAAAACCTTCACGCTATTTCATGCGTTCCGACGTATTTTCTCATATCGCAATTCTTGTTAGCTACACACGGGTTCAAATAGCACGAAAGAAATGGAACGGGCGTCACGGTTACAACTGCTTTGACGTATTCCTGTCCGCGTTTCTGTGGTCGAGAGCCCGGGCCTCGACCATTTTCTTCGGGTAATGGGCGTGGCAGGTGTCGTTTTCTTCATCTGTTATTCTGTTCCTTTGTCCTTCTAACCTTCTCGCAGAAAATGTTACAGAACTATTCCTCAACAGCTGTGTTCTTTATCAGGACTCTTTGGAATGCCTGTCCCATTACAAGAAAGGCATGTCAGCATCGACCCTGCTTTAGGTGCTCACTCATCATCCACCCACAGTGTAGTTTTTACTGCAGCTGCCGTTTTTTTTTTTTTTTCAGGCTATGCGATCGCCGGCTCCCAGCTTAGAAACACATACCGAAAGAGCATTCATTCCCTCATTGTCCTATTTCTCTCCCCACATCTTCCTCCCTCCTCCATCCTGGATTTTCTTCTTTGCAAGGACAAGCGTATTTAGACCCCCGCCAGTGATGATCGCGCTCCCCAGAGAAAGACAAATTAACTGCTTGTGTAAAGAAGACAAAGAACAGAAAACGCTGCGGCATCGCCATCACCATCGCTTGTCTCCGGCGCCCATCTCGCTCGCGCTAAAGCTGTGCCCTGCGGCTGGTAATTCGATCCTGCTGTTCCCAAAGTACTGCCAGCGCTAGACGTTCCAACCAACCATTAAATCCACATTTCACTTGGTGGAGGTGCTGGGTAACGGGTCGTCGGCGCATTGGCGAATTGGAGCGGCGACGTGGTGATGGCGAACGACGAGGGAGGAAGTCCGGAGGATCAGGGGGTGCTTTTGGAGGACCCGATGGGACTGGGAACTGGGCGGCCAAATAAGGTGGCGCAGGCCGCGCAGCAAACGCCATATTTATTCGGCGCCTGCAGTAGCGTTTAGTGTGCCCAGGGATGCCGCAGTGGTAGCAAATTGGCCTGTTGTCTGCAGTGCGCCATGGAGATGGTGTCTGACGCAAGGGGGGAGCAAAAGCTGTTGGTGAGGACCGCATGGGGGGCGAAGCATAGGCATATGCTTGCTCAGGCGGTGGACGTGAAGTGACTTCGGCATACGTGCGACGCAATACTTGAGGAGGAGCCGGCGCGAATGCTGGAGCGTAGCTCAGTGGCGCAACGCCGGACGGTGAAACTGTGGGCGTGAGTAACAGCATTGAGGGTGCGACCGGAGCTGATTTAGGAACAGGATTAGGGAGGACTTCAGATACATGCTGCTGGATTGCATGGCAAAGCTCCGGAACAAGGCCAGTTGTTGACGACTCCTTAACATATGGCTGTAGGGACAGTTGTCGCGCGACCTCTTGACGTACAAAAGCCGTGATGTCTTCAGAGAGGCTAGATGACTCCCTCTCCGCGGCTGATCCAGCGAGTGATGCATGAGGCTGGCGAATCAAAGCACGCTCCTTGCGGAGTTCGTCGTAGCTTTGACAGAGGTAGATTTCCTTGACCGTATTGGGGCCTTTGGCGATAAGCATGTTGAAAGCGCCGGCATCAATTCCTGTGAGGACATGATTTATCTTAACGGCCTCGGTCATGGTCGGGTCAACGCGGCGACACAAATCAACAACGTCCTCAATATAACTGGTGAACGTTTCACCGGGCAGCTGTAGTCGCGATCGAAGACGCTGTTCCGCGCGGAGTTTTCGGACGGCGGGGCAGCCAAAGACATCAGAAAATTTCGTCTTGAAATTCGCCCAGGTGGCAAAGTCCGACTCGTGGTTTCGAAACCACAGATTAGCGACGTCGCTCAAGTAAAAGATGACATTGTTGAGCTTACGGTTGTCGTCCCAGTTATTGTGACGGCTGACCCGTTAGTAAGTGGTCAGCCAATCGTCTACGTCGTCATCGCTACTTCCACTGAAGGTAGCCGGGTCCCGTTGACGAAGCGCACCTGTGCAGGTGACGGGCGGAGGCAGGTGCAATGAAGTCGGCTCCGTTATTGGGGTAGTCAATGTTCTGTTGCGGGGTAGTCAATGTACCGCCTGTCAACAACGCAAGATTTCTCGCCACCCTGCTGGCCCTCTCCAGCCTTTACCGTGTCCAGCTCGCCCGTTTGATCGCGTGGGAATTGACCTTTATGGTCCGCTATCATGCAGTGCCGCTGGTAATCGATGGGTCATCGTCACCGTCGACCACCTGACCCGTTACGCCGAGACTGCTGCACTTCCCGCGGCGACAGCCCGAGAGGTAGCCCATTTTCTTCTGCACCACTTCATTCTTCAACACGGCGCCCCTCGCGAGCTACTGAGTGATAGAGGTCGTGTGTTTCTTTCCGAAGCAGTCCAAGAGCTCCTGTCGTCTTGTAAATCTATACATCGGGCTACAACTGCGTACCACCCACAAACAAACGGCCTCACGGAGCGCTTCAACCGTACGCTTGGGGACATGCTCGCAATGTATGTTACATCTGAATCGGGAAGCTCCAACTGGGACCAGGTACTGCCATTCGTAACGTTCGCGTACAACACTGCCACCCAAGCAACAACTGGGTTTTCGCCCTTCTTTCTCTTATATGGCCGTGAACCATCTTGTACTCTGGACACAATTTTGTCATACCATCCAGATGCCTCTGAGTACAGTGCTTTGTCAGATATTGCACAGAAGGCCGAGGAATGCCGTCAGCTAGCTCGCACGTTTATCTCCAACACTCAAGGCTATCGCAAAGATCAGCATGATACCGATACCCCTGCTCCCACGTTCCTGGCCGACAGCTTCGTTTGGCTATGCGTTCCTGCCACCAACAAACTAGACACCAAATACCACGGACCTTATCGCGTCTTGGAACGCACATCCCCTGTGAACTACGTCATCGAGCCAGTCACCCCTTCTTCCGACCACCGCCGTCGCGGCCGCGAGGTTGTCCACGTTAGCCGCCTCAAGCCATATTACAACCCTCTGGTCGTCTCTTCTCCCTGAGTCGCCAGGATGGCGACTTCTTCACGCGGGGGAAATGTAAAGAAGACAAAGAACAGAAAACGCTGCGGCATCACCATCACCATCGCTTGTCTCCGGCGCCCATCTCGCTCGCGCTGAAGCTGTGCCCTGCGGCTGGTAATTCGATCCTGCTGTGCCCAAAGTACTGCCAGCGCTAGACGTTCCAACTAACCATTAAATCCACATTTCACTTGAAACGTTGGCTCGGCTTGCGATTTTGCCCTATTTCAGTGCATCTTTCATGCTGCGTAGGCATATTTCTCTCGTTCTGCCCTGAACGCACCAGAGAACACGAAGGCCGATACGAGCACATATGAATACAACTGAACCAATGAAGTATGCTTTTTGTAGATGAAGAAAGCACGCTATGGATAGAAGTTTGCAAAGCGTCATTGATTATGAGCATGGTTTACTGATCATCTAAGGTATTGTGTACAATGTTCAGGGTGAGAAATCCAAGTCACTTGTGTTGGGCGTCGTAGCATAGGGCTCCAGATTAATTTCGACCATCTAGGATTGTTTAACGTGCCCCGCCCTCGGATAGTCTCTTCGTTGTTTTAGTTTTGAATCGTCAGACTTAAAAACGGGTGCTTTGTGTTTCATTTCGATGAAACACTGCCCCTCAGACGGGGTCTGCACGTGTTGGGGCACCCTACTCGTGCACCCCAACAACTTGGGCACGGCTGCATGCTTGTATAGGCAACGGATATCATGGCCGAGCGCATGTCCTCAGAAAATGGCCCAGATTTCAGCAGAGTACGAATTTTAGTGCTTCCGCAGGTTTCAGCCCATTCGCCTGCTCTTTATTGTCATAGGCCGGCACCATTCAGTGCTGTCCACAGTCGCAGGCAATAGCGGGGTTAAAGTGCATTGCGGTGAACTTCGGCCCGAATTTTCGGCGTCACACTGCGTTCAGATAATCAGATACAAAATACATTTAGGCCTAGCACGCCTATGTCGAGACATTTAGAGCTCAATAAAACTTTCATAACCTGCAATATATGTTTCAATCCAGTTCCCGAAATATCGAGCTCGCGAAAGATAAGATTCCGTCCACCAGCTGACAGTCAGCTCCCGCTGGTACGCCAATTTTCCAGCCGCTGAACGTACTCGCACAGGTGATATTTGAAATGGCATTTCGTATAGGTAAAATAAGACAACGGGAGAGACTATAGTACTCACCAGACGTGGTTTCCAATAAAGGTGTCTCTGTCACGGCTTTCCTCTTCCGTCGTTTGCTCGAAAGAATCTCGCAGCGATATCGCACAGCGAACAACACACCGATGCACACCGTTCTTCCGCAGCTAAATAGTGTGGGTACGGGCCAGTTGAGCGAATATCATCACTAGTGCGCATGATCGGCCCGTTCTGCAGTTCGGGCGCGGTACGCGGCGCGTGACCTCGGGGGCGGCTTGATAATGAAGCGACAAGGCAAGGTCAAGCGGACCACCGAAGGTGCTTAGCTCGGGAATGCTGCTCGTGCACACCTGCAACATCGGAATATCTTCAGCATGGGCTAATCAGCCTTCTTCTGTCGTACCAAAGGTGATTATTCATGGCTTCGAAGAGCGTATATAGAATGAAAACAAAGTGTCAAAAATAGCCGTTGGCAGTGAAACTGATGTCTCAAAATGATCTGGCCGGACTAGCAATGCTATGAAAGAAGCAATTTGAGCGATTCTGAGTTCGTATAGCCTACGCGAGGTACTGATAGTACTTAATACTACCTACCTACTTCGGATGAGACAGTATCTGCGATATGTTGCGCAATTCACAGAACATGGCATAACATGATACTGCTTGTTCCGAGTTGCGTGGCACATTTGTCAGCACTTCTGTCTCGCATCTAGATGACAGTAATTTCAAATGCCGCCTGTAGCGCGAAATGTTGCTTCAAAGGAACATACACCTCTCATTGTTAGGTTCCTCCCTTATCCTTTGCAATTATGCGTAAGATACTACTGTACACCTAACACAGCGTGGAACGGGGGAGGGTGAAGGCCTCTCCCATATTTCTCCAATTAACTCGGTTCTGTGCTAGCTGCATCCACTTGACCCCTGTGAACTTCTTAACCTCATCCGCCCACCTAATTTTCTGCCGCCCCCTGCTACGCTTTCCTTCCCTTCGAATCCAGTTTGTTACCTCAAGCGACCATCTGTTATTCTCTCTTCGCACTACATGTCCTGCCCATGCCCATTTCTTCTTCTTGATTCCCACTAGAATGTTAGTAACTTGAGTTATTTCTCTGACCCACTCTGCACGCTTCCTATCTCTTAATGTTACCCCTACCATTTTTCGTTCCATAGCCCTCTGCGTTGTCCTCAACTTAAGTAGAATCCCCTTGGTTAGCCTCCACGTTTCAGCCCCATAGGCGAGCACCTCGTAATATATAATAGAGTTATTGTCCCATCTGTTTCGCTTTGAACAGTCGAGTGATGATCGTCTCATCAAATTCGTCTATGACAGGCGAAGAATTAATATCAGCTCTATAAACAATCCTCGGTAGTTTTAATTCACTACAGTGCTAAAGCCAGCCTGTCTGTACAATAAGAATCAGGTGTGAATAAACGCCAATTATATCAGTGTTTTGACGTCCTTCACACGACCTAGACTTGACGTCGCAGCCATCCCTGGCTTCTGGAACAGAAACTGTTGAGAAAAAGTCAATTAAAAATTTTGTCCTAAACGACGTGGTCTTGCGCAGCGTTAACAAGAAGAAAGATGTATCGGTGGCCACTTTTAGATGGAGGCAGAAAAGTAAGGCGCCCGTGTGCTATGAGATGTCAGCGCACGTTAAAGAACATCAAGTTGTTGAAATTTCCGGAGCCCTCCATCACGGCGTGTTTCATATAGCCTAATATCCATGGGATGCTAAACCCCAAAGCCAAACCAATCCGAAAATGCCTCCAAAATATCATGTTTATACTCCATGAATTGACAATCTTTCAAAAAGACATATCATTTCATGGATACTGTGCCCACTATTAGCGTCGTATGTCATTTTATTCAATTTTATTTCACTGTAACGGTTATGTGAAGTCTAAACTCACCGCGCCTTATCACGTAGTAGTGACGTTAGTGAGTACGATGACGAATTTTGTTGCCGCATAACCTATAATGCTTTGGCATGAAACGCTCTTCGCTGGTTTACTCGTCAATTCAAACCTTTCGCTCACATTACATTTGAGGCAAAAGTATAGTAATGTATTTTTGACGCCCCGTACAACACACCTGTACAAACGTGTATGCCTCGTTACTGTGCGACTTCTTCGCTTACAGCAAAGACAGCTCACTTAAGAAAACTAATCTTCTGCGCATGACCCAGGTTTTTATCATTAGTCGAATCAGCTATTCTACTCCGTGCTAGCGCCTGAAAACAGCAGAATTAGAGAAATTGATGACCTCATTCGCACAAGTGTTAAAGCAGCCCTATATGTACAGTTGCGGACATTAAACGGAGCACGCTTTCCTCTTGAGCTTAAGATCATCTCTCCGACATCGGAGATAACAATAAACAATATTTGTTCATGTGAAAGGGCACTGGCGTCTACTAACGGTTTCAATTATGCAGTTTCAATTATGTCTGCCAGTTTCAATTATGCAGTGCATGAAAATGTTTGAAGGAAATAACGTGCTCAGTTTACTTTTGTCCGCACCGGTGCCTTCACCACGCGCCTCCTGCAGGTGCGCATACATGACACATGGCATGAGATGGCGGAAGTGGTGTGTACCTCGCAGGTAAAGCGGCTCCTCATAACCTCCGCAGGCAGATGCATACTAGAAAAACTAGGTACTGAGGCTTGCGGAGGCGCTCAGCCCAAATTTGAAATAGACAAGACTGTAACGCGATAAGGCACGGATGATACTCCTATTGCCAAGAAAACGCGCATCCCGAACAAAATAAGGAGCATCGAGAAGAAGATGAAATGCTAAATAGAGAATTTAGCCGCTTGCCGCCGGAGGAAGTAATCTTCGTCGATGCTGCTGGAGGCATAAGCACTTTTATGGTTGCAGTGGTAACGAGCAGGTCGGGCAGACCGTTCACCGCGGTCGCCCTGAAAAACTAGATCTCCGGAGATAGCTGAGGAAGTGGCTGTGGCTCTAGCCTGCGCCACAGACGAAGGCACTTTTCATGGTCTGCGACTGCAATAGTGCCTTACAAAATTACAAACGTGGGTTGATTGGTCCCCAGCAGAATAGAATACTACACCAATCTATCTCCAATCTCGCGAACTATACCGCTGATGTGGCCGCTGGCGAACACTGGCGTTCCCGCAAACGAATCAGCCCATACCCTGCCTCGAAGCCTCTACACCGCACCATCGGTACGGAGATGATGTTTCGAGCGGGGAACGTAGCGTCGTAAAACGAAATTCTACAGCTCTATTGACGGAGTAGGCAAGTGGCGGCTGCGCCAGCGCTAACCTTAATTGCAAGCAGGCCGTCGCCTGGCGTCGACTGCAGACTGGCATTCCCACACCCGCTCCTGTTCACCCATATTCTCACGGGGGAAACATCCGAATTGTGTAAAAGCTGTGAGTCGAGAGGAACCCTCGAAAACACCATTTTGGGCACTCCCTTTCTTCTTCGGGAGGCGCCTAAATTTGACGCCGCCGCTCTGGGAGACCTTGCAGCCCTGCCCGGACCCTGGGCACCAGCTATAGCGCCGTCCCGCTGGCCTGTTACGCCTCCAGCCAACAATGTCTGCCGGCCTGCGTCTGAGGCGTGGCGGCCGACATCCATCCCAAGCGACGTAGGGCTGGAGCTCCCTCATCCGCTGGTCTGCATAAAAAGTTCTACTCTCTATCTCTCGAACAACGCTCGAAGATGAAGTTGTTTTACAACGCTTCGATAGGCTTTCCTCTGGCCGCCATGAAAGGCATCGGCTCTAGCGTCTTAATTGGGGACAATGGGCATCCATGGAAGTTTCCTGCCCCTGTCCGCCCTGTCCAGTCGAGCAGAGGAATATAAACCAGAAAGTTCGCGCTTACTAGGCAGCCGCGCCATGGAGGAGAGTGGGAAACGGCACAGGGGGGAAAGCAATGGATTTGGTCTTCAATAAGGGGTCCCTGGCGTCTCGCAATGTGTACCCAGGCGGCACCCAACCTCCTCACTGAGCATCAGTTCGTCTTCATAGCAATAAAGGAGCAAAGCGAGGAACGTTGAACACAGTCTATCTATGAAGGAAAGAAGCCAACAGTCGGCGAGGCCAAGGAAAGCGTTGGGGATGGTACTTTATGTTTTTTTTTTTTAATGTTTACTTGGATAATCACAGAGATTAGTAATGTAATCTGTTTAGGGGAAAGATAATTAAACACAAAGTAGAAGAAAAACATAAAAAACATAAAGTACCATCCCCAACGCTTTCCTTGGCCTCGCCGACTGTTGGCTTCTTTCCCTCATGTATTACAACCACCACCCTCATTTCCCCTTAATTGATCTGCTTGTAGCTTACGGGGGTCTCGGTTCTGGCAGTCTTGAAGCCATAGGTAGCGTAAGAGGGTTCTAGCACAGCTTTCGCCCTCGCTGTTGATCACGTTCCACGTGACGCTGGCGGTAACAAAGGACGTTCCACGTCCACCACCTTGGCTGAAGCTGAAGGGTGGCGCTGGTGAACTCTCAAGGTTCGTATACAGACAACATAAATACCCAAGAAAGTAGCAGGGGGGACAGCGGCCGATGTAGCTCAGTTGGAAGAGCACCGGACGCGTTATTCGGAGGTCGTGGGTTCGGTCCCCACCATCGGCACATTGTTTTTTCTTCTACTTTGTGTTTAATTATCTTTCCCCTAAACAGATTACATTACTAATCTCTGTGATTACCCAAGTAAACATTAAAAAAAAACATAAAGTACCATCCCCAACGCTTTCCTTGGCCTCGCCGACTGTTGGCTTCTTTCCTTCATGTATTACAACCAGCACCCTCATTTCCCCTTAACTGATCTGCTTACAGTCTATCTATGTTTAACACTGCTTTCACTTGGATAACAACGTTAGGTCACTGGCAGTTTTTTTTTTTTTCATTCTACGTATTTGGCATTGGCCACCTTTCTTATACTGCACAAAATTGGGGCGATGCTGCTTTGAAGTGGGAGTATTGGAGCGAATATTTGTTTTGTTTCCTAGTTTACGCTCAGCGCGGCCGTACGCAACTTTTTCACTTGGTACCGCCAGGTGCGCCGAGGTCGTAATCTCCTATGACCTCAATGTTTAGCTCCCGGCAGTAAAATGAATCGTTCCTACAGCGGCGACTATTATATATTTCACCAACCTTCTAGGACGCTGGCTGGTGCCCCTGCCTCAGTCGGAGTCGTACAGTTATCTGTCGGCAAACGTCTGCCCATGAATTTTTTTTTCCGCAAAGGCGTCTTCGTTTGCAGCATTCCTAGTTTTTAGAACTACGTGATGATATCGATCTACCGCTGGCTCTGGCCCCTCCTGTCCCAACCGCAGCTGATATTGTTCGCTCAAACTACGCTTGATGATATGAACGACACGGTGCTCGAATGCGCAAGTCAAGTGGTTTCTTTTGTATTTTATAAGTTTTCTTTACATGGGAACAAAATAAGAGTTCTTGGGCAGTCTTTTATGATCACGATGAAATAAATGAGGAACACTGGCTTAGTGGCCACTGAATGTTTCCTGTAACTGAAGGTCAGCATCCGCCTCACAAAGGGCCGACAGAATTAAAGGATATTGTATGATTTCGATATAGTTAACAGATTATGAAGGCGGAAGCTTTAGAGCATAGATTACACTTAATGTAGAGAACGACATGCAGTTCACAGCGCAAGATTGTATTGCAGTTCAGCTCGCATTATGACTGGATGCGCGGCAGTAGCTGCGACGCTCTGTATACTCATTTCCAGGAAGGTATTTCTGAGTTCGGCTCCACTCGAATGGGCTGTCTTTTGTTGCAACTCGGCAGGTGCAAACTCCAACATTATTGGTTTAATATTAAACTGAAGTAGTCCTGTAGCGCTAAATGAATGGCCCACACAAGGTCTTCCATACGGCTATTATTAGTAGTGGGTTCCTCAAAGTGATTCTCAATTTACAGAAGTCCTACTTTCGAAGCGTCAGCACAAATATGATTGCTTTCCTGGTTATGCAGAGATGTTCCCTAAGCAATCCTAAACTCGCACGCTGCCGCGAATATATTTTAATTTGATTTTAAAAATAACCCTGGCAAGTACTGCGTTTTATTGCGCTAGCAATACTGCGCCAGGTTTCAGCCCGTCCCGCAGTCCCGGGAAGAGCCACGTTTGATCTTGAGCCACAGCTGAGCCGAATACAGCTTTAACCAAGCCGTATGAACATGTCTTAGTGGTCTATAAGGGTAACGTGAATGCCATGGTTCTGGCAGGCTGATTCTGACATAACCGTCCCATGTGAAACGAGAGACCTAAGTATTGCTAACGTAATTCAACCCGGTGTAACCACCGCTAAACCCTAGCCAATTTTTTTAAACCCATCGTCAACGACATCACTGTGACGAAAACTTCATGGGTAAACAACATGACGTCATCAAACAACCGTCACTTGTAAGTTAGCAAAGATTGATTGATTAAAACTTTAATTTCCACCGATTTAGGAGGCCCCCTACTCCCCGCTCCTGGCACGCAGGCCTGAGAAACGGGGGCTGGAACCTCCGCGACTAAGGACTGGCGAATATACATTGGTTATTCGCGGCCTCAGCCGCCATGCGGACGGCTTTCTGCTGGTCAGCGGGGACGTCGCTTCGCAGCAGGGTTACCCAGGCTTCTCTACTTTTAATGTTGTCCCTAGCGCCCGGACACTTAAGGCATTCCCAAAGTATATGGTCGAGGGTCCCCCTCGCTTCGCAGGCTTTACATTTATCGTTTTTTCTCTCATCTATCTGGGTGTGAAACAACCAGGCAGGGTTCGGGAAATTTACGACTTGTAATCGCCGCCAAGCTATGCCTCTTTATTATTTAAGCTAGGATCCGGTGGCGGCATCAGACGTCTTCCTAATCTATAATTTTCGATTATTTCTTTATAAGTTTGCAAACGTTCGTCCATCGCCTGGAAGTCGGGCGGCTCCGCGTTTGCCCGGAAGTAGAGATCTCGGGCTAAATCATGGGCCGCCTCGTTGCCGGGGACGGACGTGTGTGCTGGGACCCAAATTAGGGTGATTTTGTGATCGATTTTAGTTGCAGCTTTTAGAATTCGGGCGGCTTCTTGCGAGACCCTGCCTTTTCCGATATTCCAGAGAGCAGTTTTACTGTCGCTAAAGATCAATCTAGCCTTCGTTCCGACGCAAGCGAGCGCTATTGCGACCTCCAGCCGTGTCTATGTTTCTGCTTCGGATGGTGGCGGAGACGACTGGTGCGCCGCTACCCTCGACTACCGCGGCGACTGCCGCCCCTGATCGGCCGCTTGCAGCTTCTACGTAGGCAACTTCTTTTACTCTGAATTCTTTTGCACTTTTAACCAGTGCTTCTGCTCTCTTCTCCCGTCTCTCCTTGTGGTATTCTGGGTGCATGTTGCGGGGAAGAGGACGGAAAATGATGTTCTCGCGACATTGTGGTGGTAGGGCAACCTTGTCGGCTGTGCCCCTATCTATTTTTCGACCCACCCATTCTAAGATGGCTCGACCCGTGCTCGACCTACTTAATATTTCATGTTAGGCGATTCTCACCGCTTCAGCAAGTTTCGTCCAGCTATTATGCACTCCCATTTCTATTAGGCGTACCGTAGAAGAGGAGATGGGTAGACCCAGCGCCCTCTTGACGCAACGCCTGATGAGTGCGCCTATCTTATCTTTTTCATTGGTCCTGATGTTGAGGAACGGTGTGGCATAGCATATTCGACTTATTATGTACGCCTGCATCAGTCTCAAGAGGCTTCTCTCTTTGAGGCCTCTGCCTTTGAATGCAATCCTCCTAAATATCCCTGTTACTTGCGTCGCGTAGGTAGTGAGTTTTTTTATCGTTCCGTCATTATACCCGTCCTCCTGAATAAAAAGTCCGAGGATTCTGATTTGCTGGACCTTGGTACGGTTTTGCCGTCGACCTTAATTTCAACGTTAAAGTCGCCCTTGCACCTCATTGATTTTGGATTATATATGAAAAGTTCGGATTTTTGCGGAGATCACGAAAAACCCCTTTCGGCCGCGTAGGACACAATGGTGTCCGCCGCCGCCTGTAGGCGTTCCTCTATACTGCCATCGCTGCCATTGTTCATCGAGAGATTAACGTCGTCCGCGTAAATACTGAACTTCAGGTCTTTTATGACTTTAAGAGCGGCAGGAAGGCCTCTCATCACCACTTTAAAAAGGAAGGGGGAAAGCACCGAGCCTTGCGGAGTTCCTTTACTTCCCAGGTGGACAGTGGGGGATTCTATGTCCTGAAACTTTAGTTTTAACGTCCTGTTTGTCAGGAAGTCCAATACGTAATTATATGTCCTCTCGCCGACTCCTAATTCCTGTAGTCCCGCGAAAATTGCCTGGTGTTTTACGTTGTCAAATGCTTTTGTTAGATCTAGTGCTAGAATTACCTTCGCGTCTCTGGATTTCGAGTCAATTATGTCATGTTGTAATCGGAGCATTACATCCTGTGTGCACAGGCCCGGTCGGAACCCGACCATCTCGTGCGGCCACCGGTCGTTTTTCTCCATGCAATTAGTTAGCCTTGTTTGGATTACTCGTTCTATAAGCTTTCCAATGCATGAGGTTAGAGAAATAGGTCTGAGGTTTTCCAATTTCGGGGGCTTGCCAGGTTTTGGAATTAGCACACCCTTTGCAGTTTTCCACTGCTGGGGAAGACGACCGCTACTCCATACTTCTTGCATGTAGTTCGTGAGTGCCGTTATGGAAGCGTCGTCTAGGTTTCGTAGCATTTTATTTGTTATTCCATTGGGGCCGGGAGCTGATCGCGTTTTTAAGCTCAGGATTTCGGCTCTTACTTCCCCTTCCGAGGTGGGCGCGTCGAGGGCCTCGTTCGGTGGGCCCGCGTATTGCCTAAGAGGGAGGGATGTTGTATAGCCGACATATGTGTCTACGAGTTTAGTTATTAGTTTCGCGTCAGTCCCCTCGAACGCGTATCTTGCCTTTGCTATTGTGGTGTTTTACTGTGTTTTCGAACTGTCGGGATCAAGAAGATATCGTAGCAGGCTCCACGTCTTTGAAAGGCTCATGTTGCCCTCCATTTCATCGCACCTGTTACACCAGTTTTGCTGGCAGAGTTTAATTGCATAATGCTCAATTTCCTTATTGTGCCTGGCTATTTTTCGCCTTAGGTTTCGGTTCCATCTCTGACACCGGAGGCGTCTTTCCATACCTTTGTTTGCTTCCCACATGTGTAGGAGTTTCCTGTCGACTGTTTTCGGTGCATCGTTCCCCTCTAGGGTAATGGTAGCGGATTTAACGTGGTGCAGGAGGGTTTCTGCCCAATCGTCGATATTTTCAATATTTTCGTCCATGTTTGCAGATTCCCTAATTTGTATGAATTTCTCCCATTCGATTGCGCTGATGATCTTTTCTCGTCTTTCTTTGACTCCCCGTTTAAGCGTTATTTCGAGGACGTAATGATCGCTTCCAAAGTTGAGCTCTGTGTTCTTCCACCTAAGCTCCTCTATATTTTTGGTGAATGTTAAGTCTGGGGTTGTGTCTTTGCTCACACTGTTTCCCACCCTGGTCGTGCAGCCAGAGTCTGTCTTCACGGTGAGGTTTAATTCGTGAAAATCTTCCCATAACTGCCTGCCCTTCGGATCTTGCCTATTATATCCCAATCTTGGTGGCAGGCGTTGCATTCTCCTACAATTAGTAGGGGGTTAGCTCCGGCTGCCTTCGTTGCTTTGCGAAATAATGTCTTGAACCTAACTTTGCGCTGCTGAGGAGAGCTATATATGTTTAGGACGAAAATACTGGGCTCTTTCTTCCTGCCCGTGATGATTTCAACGCAAACCGCCTCAATGTCACGAGAACTAATTTCATGTTCGATCACCGCTACGTTCATTTTGACGAATGTAGTGACCGGGGATTTTTCTCCCCGAACACTAGCAAACGCTTGATATCCTGATAATTTAATTACTCCTTTGCCAGTTTCCTGTAGGGCTACGGCTGCAAAGACCTGTGACGACACATGACATCTCACCGGGCCGGACGCTTTTGAGTCCTACTATTCAAGGCACTATAGTCCTACAACTGGTCCTGATAATTGTCCTGAGAATTACTTGAGCTGTGCTGGGGCTGTTGTTTGAAGGTTTGAAGGTTTATTAAAACGAAATACAAGTCAATTATAAGTGCATAAAAACGTTTGTACAGTAGGAGGTCACGAAGTAAGACTGTCTGGGGGACCTCCCATCAGGAATACATGAGTATAAATGCACAAGTGTGGCAGAGGATCTAGAAAAAGATATAATCAAATTGAAACCTATTAAAATTTCCGCAATTAATAAGTTACACAGTAGTAAGCGGGCGTAATTTTTCAAACAAGAAAAAAGAAAAAGAAAAAAAAGCAATCAAAGGCATACATCAGCCAAAGCGCAAGAACATTATGAAAAATACAAAAAAATATCAGACATGGAATGGGCAATGGATGGATGCAAGGATAATATGAACGGAAGCGGAGACAGATAAGAATGTTCACAATGACAAACACCTTGACCGTTTGGTGTCGGAGTGGGGAACAGAAAATGCGATTAAGGTAACCTTGGGTAAGGTATGAAGCTGAATTGTTTGATAAGAGATGTTTTTTAGTAGAGTGTAGAAAGTGGGTTGCGAACGGGCGGATTTAACTGCTAGCGGTAATGAATTCCAAGTTTTATGGCGGAGAAAAAAGTAGTTTGTTTTCCGTAATTTGTGTTTACTTTTGGTAGTAGCATATTATTTTGTTCAGAGAATCGAGTGTTATTATTATTAGCGAGGAAAGATTCAGAGAAACAGAGAAACAGAAACAGTTGTTGTTGTGGCTGTAGAAAGGAGGAAAAGAAAATGCACGGGCCTGCTATTGGCTATTGGAGAAGAAGCAGAAGAAGAAGAGCTTCTCGCTGGCAAAGAGACTTAGTATTAGGGCACCGCTACGAGCAGAAGGCGTGAATCGGCTAAGTATTGGGCGGCTAGTCCTCTTTTTTCTGTTTTCCCCTGCGCATTTGCGCTTTTCACCGTGTTGATAACGCTCGCAGAGAGATTGAAACTGTAAAGTGATGTCTACGCAGTCTCCCGGCCAGGGGCGCTCCCCCTGGTCGGCTTTCATTACTCCTCACGATCTACCTCTGGAAACGTTCCAACGATCTGGCGTTCCAAACATTCCTGTGGCGCTGGTGCCCAAGGATGGCGGATTTATTAAAATGAATAACCCTGGGACTGTTCGAGCTGCTCTCCAGGCAGCCTCTACCCTGTATGACTCGATCACAGAAGTGAGGCAGTTTGGGCGTGGCGGGATACTGTGCCGATCTCCAGACCTCAATTGCGTGAAGGATCTGCTTAAATGCAATTCATTTGGATCACTTCAGGTGAGCAGCTTTATCCCTACTCATCTTGCATGCACAAAGGGATTAGTCCGAGGAGTAGACTTTTCTTTAACTCCAGCTGAGACCCTCGACCTTCTTTCGGCGGCTGGTGTGGTAGCGGTGTACCGTTGCAGCCGGGAGGTTAATAATACGCGGGTACCAACAGAGTCGGTGATTGCCACATTTGCGGGAACTTCATGCCCGTCAGAGATAAAAGCATGGCCATTGACCTTCCGTGTGGATCCTCTTGATTCTAAGCCACTGCAGTGCACTAATTGCTGGCGATATGGTCACAGTGCTCGTGGTTGTAAGTCCTCCGTGCGGTGTTCCAAATGTGGCGATGGTCATCATTCGTCATCATGTTCACAACAACACGACAAATGCTGCCTTTGCGGTGGAGCCCACGCTGCAAACTCCTTGGAGTGTCCATCTCGAAAACAGGAGCTGCAAATTTTAGAGGTAATAGATAGAAAACGCTGTTCGCGTCGTGACGCTGTAATAGCAGTTAAGGACCGATTACACGGTTATGCAGGTGTGTCAGCCCGATCAGGTGTGCCTCTGGATGCATCAATCTCAAAGGCGATAATGACTGCAGTGGAAGCATCAATGAATAAAATGGTCGACCGAATAGTTGCTACTGTCACAGAGTGTTTTTCTAACGTTCTGGCAGTTCAGCTAACGCAAGCCCTGCAATCAGGAACAGCCCCTTTCATAGCAAATATGCCCTCTGAAAGCTCTCAACTGCTTGGAAGCACTACTGTTGCTTCGCCTAACAAGGCTGCTCTCCCAGATGACGATGAAAACATTGATGACGCAGAGATGGTAGAATCAGATGTGAGAATTCTAAAACGGTGTGGGTCTCCCATATCCAATCATTCTTCTCCGCGGTCCCAACCAAAATCAAAGAAACATCAGCATACATTAAAGCCAAATGATAATATTTTGGGGCAGGCAGTTGCGGCTGCCAAGATTTCACAATCATAGGGGCACTAAGAGTTATCCAGTGGAACTGTCGTTCAATTCTAACAGCTTCAACAGATTTAGTTTACATTTCTTCTCAATATAATCCACACATAATTATTTTGCAAGAAACTTGGCTAACAGCCGAAAAGCATTTCTATTTACAAAATTATCATTCATTCCGACAAGATCGCCAATCAAAAGGAGGAGGTTTAATTATATTTGTCTGTACAAAATTCTGTCACAGGGCTAAGATTTCTTTCCAGTTATCTTCTATAGATTGTGAGTTATTGGCCCTAGACTTTGAAATTCCAGGGCACTGTCCGTTTTCCTTAGTGAATGCTTATTTCCCTAGCGGTGTACAAGATACAAAACCTCTAGATCTGCTATTAGTTAATTGTCGAAACTCAGTTCTTCTGGCTGGTGATTTTAATTCGCATCATGTGTCATGGGGCTACAAGACAGATAGTTGTGGCAAGCGTCTTTGGGATTGGATAACAAATAATAACTTTTCCTGCAGAAATTCGGGTTCGGCCACATTTATAAGAAAACACAGTCAATCTGTGTTAGATTTAACTTTTACCTCTCCCAGTCTCTTCGTTAATAATTGGTCGACACTTGATTGTGGCACCTCTAGTGACCACATACCGATTGCGTTTGAGGTTAATCACCCTGTAACTCCAGCGACTTCTCAGTTGAAGTCATTTATCAACTATAATAACTTTCAGTCAACGTTACGCTCTAATCTTGAGTCATTGACTAACACGGATGAAGAAGAAAAATCAAAACGCTTATGCTCGGTGATTGAGGATTGCCGTAAGAAGTCTGAGATCTTGGTACGGAGCTCAAAGGGGAATACTTCAGCTGCTTGGTGGAATGCTGATTGTTCCCGAGATTACAGACGTAGAAAGGCGGCATGGAAAAAGCTTCTCCACAACCAGTGCCCGAAAAACTGGCAGGATTACAAGTTCATTGCAGCTACTTTTAAACGTACAGTTGCAAAAGCGAAGGACGAGTATGATGCTAAGCATTTTTATTTCCTCTCTAAATCTGGCAATCGAACTGCTCTTTTTGGTTTTTTACGCTCGCGGAAAAAGATTCCGCAAGCACAAAATCTACATTCCTTTATTTTGACTCCACATGAAGCAATAGACACAATTGAAACAATTGCCAAAGGACTGGAGAAGCGTTTCTCGTCTGCACTTCCTTCGGGCTCGATACCTGTAATGCCAATGGAACCAGTTAATTATGATCCCCAAATTTCCGTTTCTGAGCTTTCTCCTATAGTTATGAGATTACCAGCCGCTGCTCCCGGTCCTGATAAAGTAACTTCAAAAATGTTAAAAATTCTTTTTGACGAGTCACCTCGGACGTTATTAGAGCTAGTAAATTATTCCATCAAACATGCTTGGATACACCCAGAATGGAAACTTGCCAAAATAATTCCTTTACTTAAGAATAAAGGCGGTGCCTTGTCCATTGATAATATTAGACCAATTGCATTAACATCAAACATTGTAAAATTAATTGAAAGAGTCATACTTATACGTGTTTCGGAATTCATGAATAAAGAAAATATCCTCAGCCCTTGCCAAATTGGTTTCCGTAAAAAGTGTTCCATCTGGAATGCGCATGCTGATCTCGAAAGTCGAATTCTTTTAGCGCGACGCCAAAAAATGTACGCTGCCTTGATAACGCTAGATATAGCCAATGCCTATGATAGCGTTGAGCATAGCATTCTATTGCAAAAATTGAAATCTCTTCAGTTTCCACATTATTTAGTAGCCTGGATATCTGAATTCCTCCAAAACCGAGAGTTTTACTGTGCACTAAATGGCGTCCATTCTGGCACATATAAGCAAGCCAGGGGAGTGCCGCAAGGAGCAGTCCTTTCACCAGTCCTTTTCAACATACTACTCAGCTCAATACCAGTTAATTATGACGTTCGCACTTACGTATATGCGGATGATATTGCGTTTTTTGCAACTGCATCGGATATTCAATCCCTTTATCTCCACTTGCAAACGTACCTAAACTCTATTGAGAATTGGTTGTGTGGCTTGCGTCTCACATTAAATGTCAACAAAAGCGCAGTCCTTGTATTTAACATAAAAGATTCTGTAAGTCTGTCTGTAATGTATCAGCAGCAAATAATACCACAGGTTAAATCATTAAAGTATTTAGGGGTCACTTATGATGATAATCTTTCATGGCAGCCCCACATTAACCATATTGCTACGAAAGGGGCTCGGGCCGTGGGCATGTTGCGCCGAATTAGTCGTCCCAGGTCTGGAATGCGGAGAGATGTCCTTTTAATGATTTATATTATGTATGTGCGTCCAATTTTAGAGTTTGGTTCAGTCTTGTTTTCTGGATCAGCAACTTATAAAATTCGACCGCTAGTTCTGTTGGAGCGAGAAGCCCTTAGGTTGTGTCTGGGACTTCCAAAATTTGTTGCCAACAATGTGCTCTACCTTGAAGCCCGGATTCCACCCTTGATATATAGATTACAAATTCTAACCGTTCAGACGTACTTAAGGATATATGAATCAGAGTTTCACCGATCTATGTCTATTTTTTGCTGTCAACCGACCTACTTTTTCGGTGTCCATTGGTCTAAATTTCACACCCCGCAGGTTGTTATGGTCAAAAGTTTGCTGGACCCTTTAAATGTTTCCCTTCCTAGTATTCTACCCATACAAACCATCGGTTCATCTATTAAAATTGTCTTTGATGACATATTCCCGAATAATGCTAAAAACTTATCATCCGTTATTCTAAACGGATTATTAGAAGACCATTTAAGAAGTCTTTCTGCTAGTTTAGTTGTAGCTACTGACGCATCTCAAAGTAATGAAAAGGCGGGTGTGGGTATATATTGTCCACATTTAGACTGGTCTTTTTCTGTCCGGCTTCCGGACTTCACCCCAATTTTTGAGGCAGAGTTTCTGGCGGTGGTACTCGCTTTACGAAAATTAGACTCCTCTTTTTCTAAAGTGGCAGTAATTTCCGACTCTCTATCCTTGTGTTCATCTCTCTCTTCGTCGGTGGATTCTGCAATAGTAAAAACCTTTGTCTCCCTGATCCCTAGACATTTGAAAATTGTACATATGGTATGGGTTCCAGGCCACAGCAATGTGACTTTAAATGAATATGCTGACAATTTGGCAAAAGAGTCTCTTAATGGCCCCGTATTATCTATCCTTCCGGCGACCGCGTACATCACCGCAGCGAGGTTTCGAAGAAACGTCCTATTAAATATGAAAAATGGACACCTTTTAAGATCTGATGACTACCTGCATCTAAATTATTCTTGGAATAGAAAATTATGTCCTTCACGGCAACTTGAGATTTCACTAACAAGGCTGCGATGCCGTATCCCACCTTTAAATTTCTATCTTTACAGGTCTGGTTTGACACTGTCTCCCGTCTGCACAATTTGCGGTGAACAAGAAACATTAGATCACTTTTTATTGTTTTGCCGCCGCTTTACTAAGCTGAGAAAGCAGTTGATGGAAAAGCCATTGCAACAGCTTGGCCTTAGTTTAAGCAGCCCGACATTGTTATCATTTGGCGCCACAATCCTTGGGCACAGTCACAGGTCTGTGTTTACCGCCATGCAAAATTTTTTACTGGACTCAAATCGTTTGCCTTGCTAAATATTTAAACATCACTTGTTCTAAAATTGTACTGTCAATCTCCCGCGAGTGTTACCACTTTTCATTTTATATTTCACTTATTTCCCGTTTTGTTTCCTTTGCTCTAACCCTCAAATCATTTTTTTTATGCAAGTATATTAAAAAAAAAATTCTTTGCTACCCAATTCTTGGCCGATCCCCCTCTGTGGGTATGTGCCATAAGTTATTTGGACAACAACAACCTCCGCTGCCTCGAGCAGACAGAAGAGAAAATAGATAAGAATGAAAAGGAAGAGGGAAAGAAAGACGCGCGCCGCAACAACAGCAGTCGTCCACCACCAGCGGTGGCGTGTGCAATGACGGCCTAGAGCAGATAAAAATTCGGTGCCAGGCTAGCCCTCGCCGCAAGCGGCGGTGACCCACCTGTACCAGCCCCATCAGGGGAGACTGTCGTGTGCTGGGGCTTTTTTGGGTCACAGTGTCACCGTTTGAGACCATCGTGGATTGATTAATGCAATATACCAAGACAGAAAATGTACGTGTCTATACATCTTAAAACTTTGACTACCGGCACTTATTTCTCTCTTTCTTCTTTCAGTCCTACATTCTTCTTTTTCCTTCTGGTTCTTTGTTGTTGTGGCTATAGGAAGAAGGAAAAGAAAATGCACGGGCCTGCTACTGGCTCTGTAGCTGAGCCATCTACGCTGCCTCGTGCGGACAGAAGAGAGAAAATAGAGCCGAAAAAGAAGAGGGAGAGAAAGACGCGCACCGCAACAGCCGTCGTTCACCACCTAAGCGGTGGCGGGTGCAATGACGACCTACAACAGATAAACATTCGGTGGCAGGCAAGCCCCAGACGCAAGTGGCGTTGGCCTACTATCCCAGCCCCGTAGGGCCAGGATCCGGCACTCTTCACTCCCTCTGCTTCCTTGCGGTTTGGTGCATGTGTCCGCGCAGAATTGTGCAAGGTACTGCACCTTTTCTTTCCTGTAAACCAATTTGAAACCCCGCTGATGCCTGCTGTGCTGCGTCTGCTTCTGTAGACTGTGTGTTGCGGCGTTCAAGGAAACGCCAAATAAGGCGCTGCGCAGACGCCTGGATGGGACACCCGGTGGTGTCAGCTTCGTATGTGCGTGAATCGGCTGGTGAAATGACTAGTCATGAACACGGTGTAAGAATGGTCGTGATAGTACATCGCGCACCCCTTTTAGAACACATTAATGTCCTCCGGTGTTCTATAATTGGTTTATAGGAAACAAACAGCGATCTGTCAATGGCGGACTTCTGCTACATCATACTCACGGTAAACAATGAGAATTTCCTTCTTTCGGGTTTTACATCCCGCACCCGCGGCACTTTTTGACCACCGGCTACTAAGGAGGAGATCGCGATCAAACAGCAAGGACTGCCACCATTCACAGCCAAAGAGGGGGACTTCCCAAGGCTGGAGGAAGGAACCACCGCCAAGTCTAGGCGACGCCGCTCAAGCTCCGGTACCATGGACCGATCCAGCTCTGGAAGAAGGCCCTCCAGTTCGAGGACCTTGGCCGACTCCTCCACGGCCAGCAGCTCCGGGAGCTTTAAACGGGACCCAAAGACATCGTGGGGCCCACCTGCACGCAGATGCAGTCAGAGCGGAAATAAACAAAAAAGGTATAGCTTCACGGTTAGCAGTTCCCAGGTTTTAAAGAGGCAGATGAGAGAGTAGGAAACCAAGAAAAAGAGAATCGAGGGCGCAAGACCATGCTCAGCACGCTCCATGGAGATTGAAAACTTAATAATGGAAAAGTGTCCCCTCTTCCTTTACCGAGGAGCCAACTGGTACTCCAAAAACTGGTACAGAAACAGACGCTCCCTGCCCCACCTACAAAGATCGTAGTCACGCGCCTGAGCCGAGGGATAATGAGGAGGAGAAAATGATTACGGAAGCAATCAGGCTACCCCCGCAAAAACGTAAAGGGGACGAGACTGAGCCACTGCTGGCATTAGAAAGGAGACTGGACGCTAAATATGAAGTGAGATTTGAAAGAATCGAGACCCTCCTCACCGAATTAATGATTGCGGTAAATCAAATGCAGACGTAATTCACCGCGATGCAGAACGCCTTCGCGGAGAGGCTAACAAAATTAGAAAAGACGGTGACCAAAAGGCAGCAAAATGGACAGGCGCCGTAAAAATGAAGACTCTCTGGTGTGGCAGTGGAAGCGAGCGCTCTTGCAACAGCACTTAGAGCAGAGCGAAGAAAAAACTTTAGCTATAGCCCTCCAGGAAACAGGAAAAGGTCTATCCAAATTATCGGGATATCACGCGTTCCGCAGTGACCGGGGTGAACAATCTCGAATCTCCACACTAGTAGGAACATAGTGGCAGTCGAGCACGAGGTCAAATTGCGTAGCATCGAAGCTGTATTAATAGAAATTATAACTGGTAGCAAGGAAGAGCGTAGTCTGTTCATCTTAAACTTGTACAGCACCCCGCAGCAAAGAAAAGTAGGTTTCCGCGCCCTCGTCCGCAAAGCGATCAAAGTGGCAGGAAACAATTTTCTTATAATAGTAGGAGACTTCAATGCCGCCCATCAGAATGGGGCTACAAAAGACTCGACCCCGAGGGTAGGCAACTGTGGGAGGACATACACGAGCTCGGTCTCACCCTGCTGACAGACGCTAGCTGTCCGTCCAGTATGGAAAACAGTGTCTGCGCTGACACCACCCCGGACCTTAACCTTGGGAAACACACGAGAGACGCGATCTGCAAAAACACAGCTCAAAATTTCGGCAGCGACCACTTTGTTCTGGCTCTCACCCACAGCAAGGGCGTCAAAACGCGTCGCTTCAAAAAGCCCAAAATAACCGATTGGGACAAGTTTAGGCAAGTCGGGGAAAACAGCGAATCAGGAGATGAAATCCAAAACACAGACAAATGGACGGAGAGGCTTAAGAAACAAGTCGAGAAAGCAACCACTACCCTACGAGAAAGCGAAAGCCTTTAATGGCTCATACTGTCATTGACAAAGTGTATCCCGCGTTTGCGGCTGCTGCCGCATGGCGTTCCTTGGCGCGCGTTCAAGTGTGGGATTGCAGATTGCAGGGAGGCAGGACGAGATATCTCAGGCTTTCGCCTTTCACTACTTTAGTCGCTAAAGTCCATTGTAATTTTTTATTTTTTTATGACGTCATCAGGACGACTGACAAGCGGAATGACGTGATATCACGCGGAATCCGTATAGTGTATCTTGCAGCGTTCGAGAGAGAGAGAGTAAACTTTAATTGGTTAGCGGCAATGCGTGAGGTACGTATTTCCTTAGTCCAGGATACCATTAGCTTGGGCTGCCACCCGGGTCCTGGTGAGCCAGGCTGCGCTGCTCAGAGAGACCCATGTGGGCCAGCTCTGCCTACCACTCCGCTTGGCAGAGTGCTCGAGCTTTATATTTCCCTAATTAATGTTTGTAGTTCCATATCATATGCAGAATGTCTGAGACTTCACCGCATGCAGTGCTTGTGCAATTTTATAATGTTTTGGGACAGTCTTGTGGTACTTTTTTAGGTCTGGGGAAGTCCTAGCTTGTATTTTCTTCCAGGCTACTGCCTCCTGTCTGCTGAGACCTTTGTGTGATTCTGCATATCATTTTCTTCCTAATTTGAAGTATTGTATTAGTTCCCCGTATGTGAGAGCGGTTGAAGGCTCTGGTGCAGCCGGTGGTGGTGGTGGTGAAAACATATATTATTATAATACATATAGGTTTGTACACTAGGTGGGATGCCTAGACAGGCACTCCATTGGCGTTTGCCGCAGCCCGGGCGCGCTGCGTTAAGACCTTTTGGGCCTCTAGGGTGCAGCAGCCGGACAGGGTCGCCTCCCAGTTCTCTCGGGTGGGGTTGGGGATAGGGGGCAAAGATGGGGTTTTCTGGCAGGCCCACACCATGTGGTAGATGTCAGACACCTCCCCACAGTGCGAGCACAGCCCGTCGAATTGCGGATCAAAATGTTTTAGAATAGCCGGGCACAGCATTGTATTGGTGAGCAGGCGCAGGAGCACCCGCTCGTTAGCCTTCCCCAGCCCTTTGCACGGGGTGGGAAGAGTTTGGTGCGTAGATCTGTAATATTCACATATTTCTTTAAATTTGTACACTGGGCTGAAATCAAAATCCCGGTCCGCGTCGGGTCCCGTGGGAAATGCCCGGAGAGAAAGCGCGCGGGCGGCGGCGTCGGCTGCCTCATCCCCTTGGAGACCTTGGTGACCTGGAGCCCAAACGAGAGATCGGTACGCGGGATCCGAATCTCGACTGCAATTTTTGTATATGCGATAAGCTAGAGGAGCAGTCCACCCTTGCTGGACGTTCCGACAAGCCCCTCGCGAGTCGGTTATGATGTATTTGGAGGAGGAGTCAGAGGCTGCGAGGGCGATGGCAACCTCTTCTGCGTGTGTTGGTGACTGGGCCTTGAACGTAAGGCCATCTACTGTTTTGCCCTTGTGGATGACCGCGGCTGTGTACCAACCCCTAGAGTTTGGGCCGGAGACATCCACATAGAAAACTCCTGGTTTGCTTCCATAATGGCGGTCCAAGGCTTCCGCTCGCGCGAGGCGCCGACCATTATGGTCCTCTTTGGACATGTTGGCGGGGAGAGGCCGCACATGGACGGCGCGTCTCCATTTTTCGGGAATGCGACATCTCTCCTCTGTGAGTTGGGTGTGTTGGATGTGAAGTCGGGCAAGAAGACGGCGACCCGACTCTGTCTTCGTTAGACGCGTGTACTGATTGGTGAGGTGGGCCTCCCGAAGCTCCTTGAAAGTATTCACCACACCCAGCGCCATGAGACGGCTGGTAGAGGTGGAGACCGGGAGGTCCAGTGCTCGTTTCATGATTTTACGGAGGATAGCTTCGAGAGTATCCTCCACCTGTTTCCGCAGGTGGAGGTAGGGAGTCGAATACAAGATTCGACTAGTCACGAATGCGTTCGCCAGCCGCAAGGCGTCCTTGCATCGTAACCCACCGCGCTTGTTGGAAACCCGGCGGACCATGCGGCCCACCTGGTCCGCCACCTGCCGGAGCTTGGCGAGTATTGTGTCGCATCGTCTCTGGTTGTGTATAAAGAGCCCAAGAACTCTGATTTCCTTAGATTCTTGAATGGGACCGCTTTGCAAGGTGAGATTGATTTGAGTCGAGCATGAGAGCGAGGGGCGCAGATGCACGAATTCAGATTTCTGCGGTGAGCATTGGAGGCCACTGCCGCGGGCATAGCGGTCCACTATGCTAGCAGCCGTTTGCAGGCTTGTCTCCATGTCCCCCAGACGGCCTTGCGTGGTCCAGAGGGTGATGTCGTCGGCGTACAGCGCGTGCTGCACACCATCGACCGCACCCAACAGAGCAGGCAAGCGCATCATTGCAACGTTGAATAGCAGAGGGGACAGCACTGCGCCTTGCGGAGTGCCCCTCGTGCCGAGCAAAAAAGGTCCGTGTTCTTGATCCTGTATTCGAATATAAGACAGTCTGTCTGTGAGAAATTGTTTGATGTAGTTGAAAGTGTTCGTGCCGCAGTGCGTTTGACTCAAGTGCGTGAGTATGACCTCGTGTGTTACATTGTCGAATGCCCCTTTGAGATCCAGGGCGACGACGATTTTGTCGTTTCTTGTGCATGTGATGGGGTTCAGTATTTCGCGGTCGAGTTGAAGCAGGACATCCTGTGCGGATCTGTGTGGGCGAAATCCGAACATGGTGTCCGCGAAAGTGTTGTGTTGTTCAAGGTACTCAGACAGCCGATCCCGCACCATCGTCTCCATCAATTTGCCCACACACGAGGTGAGAGAGATGGGTCGGAGGTTGTCCGTGTCGACTGGTTTCCCAGCTTTGGGAATAAAGGTGACGAGAGCCGTCTTCCATTCAATGGGTAGGGGGGTTTCCCCTGTCCAGATTGCATTTATATAGTCAAGAAGGCACTGGTGCGCCGTGTCAGGGAGGTTCGCCAGAAGTTTAACGGTGACCTTGTCCCTGCCTGGCGCAGTGCCCTTCTTCATTTTGGCCAGACTGGCCCGCAGATCGTGGAGCCGGAATGGGTTATCCAACTCCGAGTTTTCCCTGCCTGCATAGGAATAGGCCGATCCGCGGGGGTCCTGAATTGTGCACAGGTAGCGATCGCATAGCGCCACTGCCAGCTGCATTGTGTTTCCTTGGAATGAGTGCATGGCTTTGTGTATGTGTTTTTGCGTTTCCGTACGTGTCTGTGTTGGATTGATGAGGGCTCGGAAGAGCCGCCACGTGTTGCGGCTCGACATTTGCCTCGCCGCCGTGTTGCAACGGTCCACCCAGTTAGAGTCAGCGAGTTGGGCCGCGTACTCTGCTGCCTGCCTGGTGAGATCCGCAATGCGAGCTTTCAGCTTCTTGTTGTGTTTCTGACGCTTCCAGCGGCGCGTGAGGCCACGGCGTGCTTCCCAGAGATGCAGGAGGTGGTTGTCCACGTCCGTAACTACCTCTGTGAGCTGTATTTGAAGGTGCGCCATGACTGACTGGGACCAGGTCGTGTAGCCCTGCTCTGTGATGTTCGTGTTAGTTTCTGTTGGGAAATTTTGGCGAAAGGTAGTCCAATCGGGGATGCGGGCTTTCGTTGTGGGGCGCTTCAGGGAGCGTGTGTAAACTGTTGTGTTGGGGATACAGTGGTCGCTACCGAGGGTCTCCTCGGTGTTGATCCAGTCTGCGTGTCTTATGTTGCGAGTGAAGGTGAGGTCCGGGCATGTGTCTCGGGTCACCGAGTTGCCTACGCGGGTGGGAAATGCTGGGTCGGTGTGGAGGGTGAGGCCCAATGTGGAAGCCAGTTCTGCCAGCATGCGTCCACGCACTTCCTCCTTACGATAGCCCCATAGCTGGCTAGGGGCGTTGAAGTCACCCACAATAAGCAGGGGATCACGACCCGCCTCTTTAAGCGCACGGCTAAAGAGGCCCGCGAAGGTCACTCGCTTTATTTTCGGGGAGCAGTATACGTTAAGCACGTGCAGGGCAGGATCCGATCGCCTAAGAGGGAGGATCCTCACCATCATGTATGAATAGGGTATGTTGAGATCGAGGTCAATTTCGGTGGCTGTGTATGATTTGTGCACGATGAGACACGACAAAGGGTCATGCTGGAACGTCGCGTGATTAGTCAACTTGGCTGCCGCTCCTGGCTCTTGAAGGGCGACCACGGCGGGCGAAGCCTCGAATGTTTCGAGGTAGAGACGCAGGTTCGCGCGTTTCTGCCGAGCCTTAAAGCCTCTACAGTTCCACTGCGTTACGGTTATGGAATTGTGAGCTTTGGGAGGAGAGGAACGCGTGTTGAGCCGTCCTGCCATGATTAGGAACGGAAATGATAGATGGGGGGTTATGAGACTCCGACCCAGAGCCAGCACCGGGTGGGGGTGCGGGTTTGGAGTCCTCTGATTTCGCATCTGTGGGACTGACGACAATTTTCTTGTGCCTGTTGAAGGCTTGGATCCCTTCGAGCCGATGGCTCGTTCGGGTGGTTGATTTCATGCAGCGGGTGATGGCTGCAGGGACCGATGCCTTACATTTGGTCTCCAAGCAGCCCATGGCCGCTTCTACCATTTTCTGGAAATGGGAGGTGAGGCGCGCCTCCATCGCGGCCATTGCCGACGCGAACGCGGGCGGCAATTCGGGCTCACTCTCCATGGCGTCGGGACTCGAGACACCCGTCACAGCGGACAGTTTTTCCTCTTAATTTTGAATTTTGGCGAGCAGTTGCCCGATCTGCGCTTTAAGCTGCTCATTTTGCCTGCGGCTTTCGACATCAACGCCGTGTATCGAGGAAGGGGAAGCGAGTGAGGATGAGGGAACGCAGGAGGCGGCCCGCGCCCAGCTGCTCACCTGAGTGTTTTGTTGCTGCGCCGGGGCCCGGGATCCGGCAGCGCCATCTGGATTGAGGGCGGGGAAGTGCTTAGCATCGTCTCCGTTGGGGGGCGGTGGCGGCGTCTGCTTCTTTTTCTTGTTTTTCTTCTTCCTCTTCCCCTTCTTCCCAGTTGACGACTGTAAGGGAAAGGAGGAGTCTGTGTTCACGTCACTTTGGTGTGAGCCGGTTGTAGGATCGCACCGTGGCGCTCCGCCATTGGCTCTGCCGGTGGAGTGACCTTGCTTGCTTTCAGACGCTGGCGTCTCAGGTCCTTCAGGTTGTGAAGGTCTGGCTCCGGCAAGATGGAGTCGGCGAAATTTGGCTGTGCAATCTCTCGATCCCGTGGGGTGGGCTAATCCACAGATTGCACAGGTCGGGTTGCATTCGTGTGGCGCAGGACCGTCCTGCGTCACAGTCACAGTTTGGCCGCAAAGGCCGCACCTTGGCGAGTTCGGCGTGGGGCAAATGTCCGAGCGGTGTCCTACAGCACCACACTTTACACATGCCGGCACAGTTCGCTTATAATCTCGGACGGGTGTAAGTTCCCCGTTGTAGTGGACGTGGTGCAACCGGCGCAGGTGCCCAGAAAGTATGTCCTCGGGCTATCTGATCGGCAGCCTCGTTGCCGTCGATTCCATCGTGTTTCGGTATCCACAAGGCTGTGTGCTTCAAGTTGCCCGTCTTTGTTGCCTGCTCCATTATTCGGTGTGCCTGTTTGCATAGGCGTCTTTGGAGGAAAGCACGACTGGGCTTTTGGGAATCGCTGAGGGTTATGTGTTTTCTACCTTGGCTGCTGGCGTGTTTAACTGCAAGGGCGATTGCAACTTCCTCTGCATCTTCTATGCAGTTATTGATCTTTACCGATGAGCTGGTCATCTCTATTCCGATGTGGTTAACTGTGGTGGCTACCGCCGCTTTTATTCCCAGATATGGACTGGCTTCTACATAAAGTAGGTTGCTATAGTTTCTAACGACGTTGTTTTGTATATGGTGACTTCTCGCTTGTCGTCTTTCGCTGCTGTGTAGGGGAGCGACAAATTAATGACGCCACATGGACGCCTGTTTCGGGCGCCCACTTGGTGACGTTATGACTGGATGTGACGTCATCATGACGGCTGTTCCGGTTATTAGACGTGTCCGGATATGATGGTATGACTGGTCCTGACGTCACAGCCTCGCGTTATCTCTTGGAATCTCGCGGGCACTTCTCACGAACACACGACGACGCTGGCGAGCCATTACAAGCTTTCGGCTCAATAGTGTAAGCTTCATTGCTCTGCATCCAGATGGCAGTGGCTGCCTCATGCTGCTGATAACACTTTAGTGAAGAGCCTACTATTCTAGTGGTTTTTTTTTCCTTTTTAATCTCCCTTTTCCAGCGCGGGTTATACCGGTCCAGCTAGATATAGTTGCTCAGCTGTGGTGTGAACTGACTGAAGGGCACTCTATGAATGATTAAAATGTGTTCGTTAAATGCATTCAGCTAATAATAATTACCGTTTATGAAAGCAGACTTAGGTGGCGCATGTTTACAGATAACGGAGTGTATAACATAACCAGAGGGATGTTTTTAATTGTAATAAGATCTGGCTATACAATGACCGGCATAAAATTAACACTGCTTTCACGGGAATAGCGGCAATATTGACAAAGTGATTACATCTGCAATAAATTCCACAAATTATGAGACAACGTCAAGATATTTGTTCTGAATTTCTTGGATTTATTCCTGTCTTCATGTCCACTTTCGAAATATCCGCTTGGAGAGCATACCAAAACTGTTCTATACACCTTTAAACTTTGACTATCGGCACTTATTTCTTTCTTTCTTTTTTAAGTCCTACCTTCTTCCTTTTCCTTCTGGTTGTTGTTTTTTTTTTTTTTTTTTGTGGCTAAAGGAAGAAGGAAAAGAAAATGCACGGGCCTGCTACTGGCTCTGTAGCTGAGCCATCTCCGCTGCCTCGTGCGGACAGAAGAGAGAAAATAAAGCTGAAAAAGAAGAGGGAGAAAAAGACGCGCACCGCAACAGCCGTCGTTCACCACCTAAGCGGTGGCGGGTGCAATGACGGCCTACAACAGATAAATATTCGGTGGCAGGCAAGCCCCAGCCGCAAGCGGCGTTGACCTACCATCCCAGCCCCGTGGGGCCAGGATCCGCCACCCTTCACTCCCTCTGCTTCCTTGCGGTTCGGTGCATGTGTCCGCGGAGAATTGTGACAGATACTGCACCTTTGCTTTCCTGTAAACCAATTTGAAACGCCGCTGATGCGTGCTGTACTTCGTCTGCTTCTGTAGGTGGTGGTAACAACTTTTATTACCACAAAATGAAAGGAATTATTTCGGGCTGGGTCGAGTCTAGGGTGGCTTCCATTCGGGAGCGACCTCTGAGCTTGCGTGACGAGGGGCAGTTGCGTAGTTTTTCTTTGGCTGGCCAACAGCTTGTCGCACTCATCCGCTGAGGGGGCTGGCAAGTGTCTTTGGAGGGGGATTGCTGGAGCATTCCCACAGTACATGGCCTTGAGTGGCCTGCGCCCCTTCACCGCAGTGCCGGCATGCAGGGTTGAAATTTCCGTTCGTAATTAACGATAATCGGTAGGGGCTAAGAATGGCCTTTGTTTGTAAGCGTCTGAGTGTCGTGGCTTGCGCCCGGTCGAGGTCGGGGTGAGGGGCGGGGTACGTGCATCTTAGCTCGCGATAAAAGTTTGTTATCTCCGCGTACGTGCGCGGCGCCTCGACAGGCGCGTCCGTTCCCGATAGATCTCCCGTCTCCCGGTTGGTTAAACCTTGGGCTAGACGGTCGACTCCTTCGTTTCCGGAGTTACCCGCGTGAGCCGGAACCCATACGAGATTGATGTTGTGATTGAGAGATCGGTTGCGCAGAATTCGCGCCGCAAGTGCGCTTACAGAATTTTTGGCGAACTTTTTAACGGCGCTTTTTGAGTCGCTTAGAATAGTTTTGGTGCGGGGATCCGCGATGGCCAGTGCGATAACTACTTCCTCTGCCTCGCATATGGAGCTAGCATGAAATGTTATGGCGTTAATGAAGGTTGACTTTGGAGTGGCCATACATGCCACGTATGCTCCGTTTTTGATGTGTTGAGCTGCATCCACGTACACTGCATGTGGATCGTCCTCGTACTGTTTATCAAGGGTCTGTGCCCTTGTCTTCCTGCGGGCATCATGTCTGCCTGGTAGCATGTTTTTGGCTATTGGTTTAACAACTAGTCTACTAGTTATGTCACCCGATAAATGGGACGTTGCGCACACCTCCTCAGTGGGGTGTATGTGGAGCTTGTCGAGAATTACGCGTCCCGCAAGGCTGCGTGACAAGCGGGTCACTTGTGCTGTCTTATGGGCTTCAATTAGTTCAGATAGCGTGTTAAAAATTCTCAGCTGCAGTAGTCTGAGTTAGCGTATACTGGCAAGCCAAGGGCCGCTTTGTATGCTGTTCTAATTATGCTATTAAGTGCATCTTCGTCCCTACGACGCAGATGATAGTACGGGCAAGCGTACATGATTCTGCTTATCATAACGGCTTGAATGATCCTGCACAGGTCGGCTTCTCTCACACCCCTGCGACGTGTGGCAATGCGTCTCACCAGCCCACCTATCTGGTGCGCCGTGACGCGTAGCCGGCGTATAGCTTCTGTGTTCTGCGTATTATTCTGAATCAACATTCCAAGAACTTTGATCGTGGCTACCGGAGGTATCAGATGGTTGTCAATGTGTAGCTGGATAGGTTCTCGAGAATCTGGTTCTGCCTGTGAAGCTTGTTTGTTCGTTATAACTAATAATTCTGATTTAGCCGGTGAACAGGTAAGGCCGTTTTCCTGCACATAAGACTGTACCGTGTCGATAGCTCGTTGTAATGACTCTGTAATATCTCCTTCCGAGCCAGAATTGGTCCCTATGGTGATGTCGTCGGCGTATATAGAATGTTGTATGTGTGGGATATCATCTAACAGACGCGGGAGGCCGCTCATAACGATGTTGAAGAGAAAAGGTGAAAGTATGGCGCCTTGCGGTGTTCCTCTCGTCCCTAGTGTAATTTTGTCGCTAGCTTGGTCAACGAACTGGAGCGTAGCCGTACGCGCATTCAGAAAGGCAGCGATGTAGTCGTATGTTCGTTTGCCTACGTTTAACTGTGAGAGGTGAGTGAGGATGGAAGCGTGTGACACATTGTCGAAGGCCTTACTCACATCGAGTCCCAGGATGGTTCGCGTGGCTCTTATGCGATTTGTATCTAGAATGTCTTGTTGAATTTGCCACATAATGTTCTGAGTCGAAAGACCTGCTCGAAACCCAGTCATGGACGGGGGAAACGTGCCTTCCGCATCGATGTGCATAATGAGCCTGTTTAAGACAACGTGTTCCATTACACAAGAATGCTAAATTGGGCGAGTTGGTGCATTCGCATTTTAGGAAAACGTAGCGCAAAGAAGACAAGGACAAAAAAAGAAGGAAAGCGCTGTTGTTGTTGTTGTTGTCCAAATAACTTATGGCACATACCCACAGAGGGGGATCGGCCAAGAATTGGGTAGCAAAGAATTTTTTTTTTTTAATATACTTGCATAAAAAGAAATTTATATATATATATATATATTAATAATAATTTGAGGGGTAGAGGAAACGAAACAAAATGGGAAATAAGTGAAATATAATATGAAAAGTGGTAACACTCACGGGAGATTGACACTATATTTGTAGGACAAGTGATGTTTAAATATTTAGCAAGGAAAACGATTTGAGTGCAGTAAAAAATTTTGCATGGCGGTAAAAATAGACGTGTGACTGTGCCCAAGGATGGTGGCGCCAAATGATAACAATGTCGGGCTGCTTAAACTAAGGCCAAGCTGTTGCAAAGGCCTTTCCATCAACTGTTTTCTCAGCGTAGTAAAGCGGCGGCAAAACAATAAAAAGTGATCTAATGTTTCTTGTTCCCCGCAAAATGCGCAGACGGGAGACATTGCCAAACCAGACCTGTGAAGATAGAAATTTAAAGGTGGGATGCAGCATCGCAGCCTTGTTAGTGAAATCTCAAGTTGCCGTGAATGACATAATTTTCTATTCCAAGAATAATTTAGATGCAGGTAGTCCTCAGATCTTAAAAGATGTCCGTTTTTCATATTTAATAGAACGTTTCTTCGAAACCTCGCTGCGGTGATGTACGCGGTCGCCGGAAGGATAGATAATACGGGGCCATTAAGGGACTCTTTTGCTAAATTGTCAGCATATTCATTTAAATCCACATTGCTGTGGCCTGGTACCCATACCATATGTACAATTTTCAAATGTTTTGGGATCAGGGAGACAAAGGTTTTTACTATTGCAGAATCCACCGACGAAGAGAGAGATGAACACAAGGATAGAGAGTCGGAAATTACTGCCACTTTAGAAAAAGAGGAGTCTAATTTACGTAGAGCGAGTACCACCGCCAGAAACTCCGCCTCAAAAATTGGGGTGAAGTCCGGAAGCCGGACAGAAAAAGACCAGTCTAAATGTGGACAATATATACCCACTCCCGCCTTTTCATTACTTTCAGATGCGTCAGTAGCTACAACTAAACTAGCAGAAAGACTTCTTAAATGATCTTCTAATAATCCGTTTAGAATAACGGATGATAAGTTTTTACCATTATTCGGGAATATGTCGTCAAAGACAATTTTAATAGATGAACCGATGGTTTGTATGGGTAGAATACTAGGAAGGGAAACATTTAAGGGGTCCAGCAAATTTTTGACCATAACAACCTGCGGGGTGTGAAATTTAGACCAATGGACACCGAAAAAGGAGGTCGGTTGACAGCAAAAAATAGACATACATCGGTGAAACTCTGATTCATATATCCTTAAGTACGTCTGAACGGTTAGAATTTGTAATCTATATATCAAGGGTGGAATCCGGGCTTCAAGGTAGAGCACATTGTTGGCAACAAATTTTGGAAGTCCCATACACAAACGAAGCGCTTCTCGCTCCAAAAGAACAAGCGGTCGAATTTTATAAGCTGCTGATCCAGAAAACAAGACTGAACCGAACTCTAAAATTGGACGCACATACATAACATAAATCATTAAAAGGACATCTCTCCGCATTCCAGACCTGGGACGACTAATTCAGCGCAACATGCCCACGGCCCGAGCCCCTTTCGTAGCAATATGGTTAATGTGGGGCTGCCATGAAAGATTATCATCATAAGTGACCCCTAAATACTTTAATGATTTAACCTGTGGTATTATTTGTTGCTGATACATTACAGACAGACTTACAGAATCTTTTATATTAAATACGAGGACTGCGCTTTTGTTGACATTTAATGTGAGATGCAAGCCACACAACCAATTCTCAATAGAGTTTAGGTACGTTTGCAAGTGGAGATAAAGGGATTGAATATCCGATGCAGTTGCAAAAAACGCAATATCATCAGCATATACGTAAGTGCGAACGTCATGATTAACAGGTATTGAGCTGAGTAGTATATTGAAAAGGACTGGTGAAAGGACTGCTCCTTGCGGCACTCCCCTGGCTTGCTTATATCTGCCAGAATGGACGCCATTTAATGCACAGTAAAACTCTCGGTTTTGGAGGAATTCGGATATCCAGGCTACTAAATAATGTGGAAACTGAAGAGATTTTAATTTTTGCAATAGAATGCTATGCTCAACGCTATCATAGGCCTTGGCTATATCTAGCGTTATCAAGGCAGCCTGCATTTTTTGGCGCCGCGCTAGAAGAACTCGACTCTCGAGATCAGCATGCGCATTCCAGATGGAACACTTTTGACGGAAACCAATTTGGCAAGGACTGAGGATATTTTCTTTATTCATGAATTCCGAAACACGTATAAGTATGACTCTTTCAATTAATTTTACAATGTTTGATGTTAATGCAATTGGTCTTATATTATCAATAGACAAGGCACCGCCTTTATTCTTAAGTAAAGGAATTATTTTGGCAAGTTTTCATTCTGGGTGTATCCAAGCATGTTTAATGGAATAATTTACTAGCTCTAATAACGTCAGAGGTGACTCGTCAAAAAGAATTTTTAACATTTTTGAAGTTACTTTATCAGGACCGGAAGCAGCGGCTGGTAATCTCATAACTATTGGAGTAAGCTCAGAAACGGAAATTTGAGGATCATAATTAACAGGTTCCATTGGCATTACAGATATCGAGCTTGAAGGTAGTGCAGACGAGAAACGTTTCTCCAGTCCTTTGGCAATTTTTTCAATTGTGTCTATTGCTTCATGGGGAGTCAAAATAAAGGAATGTAGATTTTGTGCTTGCGGAATCTTTTTCCGCGAGCGTAAAAAACCAAAAAGTGCAGTTCGATTGCCTGATTTAGAGAGGAAATCAAAATGCTTTGCATCATACTCGTCCTTCGCTTTTGCAACTGTACGTTTAAATGTAGCTGCAATGAACTTGTAATCCTGCCAGTTTTTCGGGCACTGGTTGTGGAGAAGCTTTTTCCGTGCCGCCTTTCTACGTCTGTAATCTCGGGAACAATCAGCATTTCACCAAACAGCTGAAGTATTCACCTTTGAGCTCCGTACCAAGATCTCAGACTTCTTACGGCAATCCTCAATCACCGAGCATAAGCGTTTTGATTTTTGTTCTTCATCCGTGTTAGTCAATGATTCAAGATTAGAGCGTAACGTTGACTGAAAGTTATTATAGTTGATAAATGACCTCAACTGAGAGGTCGCTGGAGTTACAGGGTGATTAACCTCAATCGCAATCGGTATGTGGTCACTAGAGGTGCCACAATCAAGTGTTGACCAATTATTAACGAAGAGACTGGGAGAGGTAAAAGTTAAATCTAACACAGATTGACTGTGTTTTCTTATAAAAGTGGCCGAACCCGAATTTCTACAGGAAAAGTTATTATTTGTTACCCAATCCCAAAGACGCTTGCCACAACTATCTGTCTTGTAGCCCATGACACATGATGCGAATTAAAATCACCAGCCAGAAGAACTGAGTTTCGACAATTAACTAATAGCAGATCTAGAGGTTTTGTATCTTGTACACCGCTAGGGAAATAAGCATTCACTAATGAAAACGGACAGTGCCCTGGAATTTCAAAGTCTAGGGCCAATAACTCACAATCTATAGAAGATAACTGGAAAGAAATCCTAGCCCTGTGACAGAATTTTGTACAGACAAATATAATTAAACCTCCTCCTTTTGATTGGCGATCTTGTCTGAATGAATTATAATTTTGTAAATAGAAATGCTTTTCAGCTGTTAGCCAAGTTTCTTGCAAAATAATTATATGTGGATTATATTTAGAAGAAATGTAAACTAAATCTGTTGAAGCTGTTAGAATTGAACGACAGTTCCACTGGATAACTCTTAGTGCCCCTATGATTGTGGAATCTTGGCAGCCGCAACTGCCTGCCCCAAAATATTATCCTTTGGCTTTAATGTATGCTGATGTTTCTTTGATTTTGGCTGGGACCGCGGAGAAGAATGATTGGACATGGGAGACCCACACCGTTTCAAAATTCTTACATCTGATTCTACCATCTCTGCTTCATTAATGTTTTCATCGTCATCTGGAGGAGCAGCCCTGTTAGGCGAAGCAACAGCAGTGCTTTCAAGCGGTTGAGAGCTTTCAGAGGGCATATTTGCTATGAAAGGGGCTGTTCCTGATTGCAGGGCTTGCGTTAGCTGAACTGCCAGAACGTTAGAAAAACACTCTGTGACAGTAGAAACTATTCGGTCGACCATTTTAGTCATTGATGATTCCACTGCAGTCATTATCGTCTTTGAGATTGATGCATCCAGAGGCACACCTGATCGGGCTGATACACCTGCATAACCGTGTAATCGTTCCTTAACCTCTGTTAAAGCGTCACGACGCGAACAGCGTTTTCTATCTATTACCTCTAGAATTTGCAGCTCCTGTTTTCGAGATGGACACTGCAAGGAGTTTGCAGCGTGGGCTCCACCGCAAAGGCAGCATTTATCGTTTTGTTGTGAACAAGATGACGAATGATGACCATCGCCACATTTGGAACACCGCACGGAGGACTTACAACCACGAGCACTGTGACCATATCGCCAGCAATTAGTGCACTGCAGTGGCTTAGATTTAAGAGGATCCACACGGAAGATCAATGGCCATGCTTTTATCTCTGACGGGCATGAAGTTCCCGCAAATGTGGCAATCACCGACTCTGTTGGTACCCGCGTATTATTAACCTCCCGGCTGCAACGATACACCGCTACCACACCAGCCGCCGAAAGAAGGTCGAGGGTCTCAGCTGGAGTTAAAGAAGAGTCTACTCCTCGGACTAATCCCTTTGTGCATGCAAGATGAGTAGGGATAAAGCTGCTCACCTGAAGCGATCCAAATGAATTGCATTTAAGCAGATCCTTCACGCAATTGAGATCTGGAGATCGGCACAGTATCCCGCCGCGCCCAAACTGCCTCACTTCTGTGATTGAGTCATACAGGGTAGAGGCTGCCTGGAGAGCAGCTCGAACAGTCCCAGGGTTATTCATTTTAATAAATCCGCCATCCTTGGGCACTAGCGCCACAGGAATGTTTGGAACGCCAGATCGTTGGAACGCTTCCAGAGGTAGATCTTGAGGAGTAATGAAAGCCGACCAGGGGGAGCGCCCCTGGCCGGGAGACTGCGTAGACATCACTTTACAGTTACAATCTCTCTGCGAGCGTTATCAACACGGTGAAAAGCGCAAATGCGCAGGGGAAAACAGAAAAAGAGGACTAGCCGCCCAATACTTAGCCGAATCACGCCTTCTGCTCGTAGCGGTGCCCTAACGTGCTAACAAGCACGGCGTTACTTCATAGCTATGTTGTTGTTGTAGAGGATGGCTGGCAGGATACGCGTCGTCGGCTTTTTCTCGAGCTCGTCTGTGTTTCCTTCTTTTTTTTGTCCTTGTCTTCTTTGCGCTACGTTCTCCTAAAAGTGTTCCATTACCTTCCCGAGACATGACGTTAGCGAGAGTGGGCGGAGGTTCCCCATCTCGAGTCTTTTGCCCGGTTTAGGTATGAAAATAATTTTAGCGTGCTTCCATTCCTCAGGGACGATGCCCTCTGTCCAGTACCTGTTGGAGAGGTCCGTAAGAGCCTCTACTGACTGGTCCTCTAAATTGCGCAACATCTTATTGGTGATGCAATCTTCCCCCGGTGCCGAGGTGGTGTTAATTTGGCTAAGAGCAGCCCTAATCTCTGCTACGGCAAAGACGCTATCCATGCGAGGATTATCCAATCCCGAGTACCCATCTGGCGTGGGTATATCCTGGGAGATGTTAATGTATTTATCTTTTAATGTGCTCATGAGCTCTTCGTCGGTGCCTTGGAAAGATTGCGAGATCATATGTAGGTTCTTGTGGGAATCGGCCTTAGTCCTCGTAGGATCCAGTAAATGTCTAAGTAAAAACCACGTGTTCTTGTTGCCCAGTTGCCCATTAAAGCGGTCGCAAGTCTGATGCCACTGTTCTCGGCTAAGTTCCCACGAGTAAGCCTCAGTTTCCTTTTCAAGCCGGGTTAGCCGAATTTTTAAACGTCGGTTGTGCTTATTTTTACGCCATCGAGCATGGATACTTTCTTGTGCTTCAATCATGTGCACTAGCTTAGCGTCCGAGCTGGGACTGCTGTCCTCCAGGGTAACAGTTTTTGAAGTGTTTGCGGCGTCTTGCAACAGACGCTCCGTCCATTGTCTTAAATCTACTATACCTTCCGCTGGCCTTTGCGAGCGGACATATCTAAAGGCGTTCCAGTTCGCGTGCTTCACTTCCTGGCGACGCATTTTGCAATGCGTGGCTCGGAAAGTGGTGCATAGTACATAGTGGTCGCTTCCTATGTTTGTATTTAGGTTTTCCCATCTCGCATCGGGGATATTTCTCGCAAAGGTAAGGTCAGGGCACGTATCCCTGGTGACACTGTTACCAATGCGCGTAGGTTTATCAGGGTCGATGAGTAAGGTATGCCCTAGCGCCTGGGCTGTCTCCCATAATTTAGTTCCCTTTCTACTGTTAACTGAGTAGCCCCATTCTGCATGGGGTGCGTTAAAGTCTCCAACAGTCAGCAACATTCCATTATGAGCGGTTACATGCGCCTTACGGAAGAGTGTGGCTATTTTCGTGCTGTTGGTGGACTATATACGTTTAGAATGTAAAGGGGAGATTGTGTTCGTTTGTTCGGCAGGATTTGTATAAATGTATGAGAGACCTCCGGTGTTTCCAAATCTAGTTGGTTTGCAGTTAGATTACGGTGTACAAGTGTAGCTGTGATTGGCCGGCACTCAGCCGACACTTTTTCATTGAAGGCTGTATACCCTGCAAGCTTTACTTCTGTATTCGTCTCTTGAAGTGCTATGACTGCCGGTCTGTTTGTTTGGGCCAAAACTGCATATTCCAGAGCCTTGCGCTTGGCTCGAAATCCCCAGCAGTTCCATGGCCACACTATAACAGGTGTACTAGCCATCGTGTATGGGGTAAGGTTCCGCTCGCGCGGGTTGCAATACGCTGGGTCGGAGAATGCTGCTAGGGGACGGACGCGCCGAAGCACCGTCAGCTGGGCGTGAGAATGCAGTGTGGGCGGGAGGCAAAGATCCTGCATTTGGCGTTGGAGATATCATTAGATTGCTAGTTGATGCTAGTGCGTTAACCCTGGTTGTAAGCGTGTCGAGTTTAGCTAGGACAGTTTCGAAAGTAGTCGGAAAATTTTTCCATTGTGTCAGTTACTTGGTAAGCTGTGGTATTAATTTCTGGATAGTTTCCTCCACCTTGGCTAGTCTTTGGTCTATTTTTGCAAATCTCTCTTCATAATTACTCTCTAAGTGATCTGTATCTGGCCGAGGTACCAAAGGTGCCTTTTGTTTGTTACGGCGGTTTTGATCTACTTCCATATCCTCATTGCGGCTGACTTCAACGCGAGCGCAAGCCACAGACGACTTTTCATTTTTTGATTGCGCATTTTCAGTTTCTAGCTGTTTGATTTTTGCGTTAGACTGAGCTAACTGTTGTTGCAGTTGTCGGACTAACTCTGCCAGCTCCCTTACCTGTGGGTCGGGTGCTCGGCGTTGCTTGTCGTCTGTAAGTGGCGTCTTCCATGCCAAATGTTTGACAGGTCTTCCTTCTGCTCCGGAGTTGGAGTTGATCCGCGAGCTGCGTCTCTGGGACGACGACCTGCTCCTATCTCTGCTCCCACTTCGTCCCCGTGGAGGGGGAAAAGAGTCATCTCTTCGTTCCTGCGGCTTAAATGGTTGGCTTGTGGCGGGGTCAGTTGAGGGACTGCTGCTTTGCAGTGGCGGGAAGGATTCAACCTTGGGGGTGGTTGTTGGTGGCCGCGTTCTCGGGGAAGGGACTGGCGGCCGCTTGGCGAACTGCCTGGGTCAGTGGCAGTGTCCGTGGGGGATTGTGATGATTTGGGCCTGTGGCTAGACACGAAGCGGTATTTGCAGCTTCTGCTGCCTGTTGGGTTTGAGCCTTTGCAGACGATGCGCATGGCTTGACTAAAGCCCCTCTTTAGGCTTGAAAGGTAGGTGGTTGGCCGGCTGGTGGGGAGTCGTGAGCGACGCCGCAGCGGCGGCAAGTAGGTATTCGTGGTTGGGGGCACACGTCCGCTCGGTGACCCAGCTTGCGACAGTTGAAGCACGCCTCCGGGCGAGACTTCAAAGGGAAGACTTCGAAAGTAAACCCCAAGTACCGCACGTATCGGGGCAGCTCGGTGTTGGCGAACGTAACGACGAAGTGCTGCTTCTTGCCCATACGACGCGCAGCAACGATGGGTAGATCGGGATTACGAGCGCGGAGCTCAGCCAGGATCTCGGCATCGTTTTCGTAACTGTAGGCTCGGTACAAAATCCCCCGTACGGAATTGTCCGGGGCTGGGGTGTAGGCGGCAACCGGGACTACTGTCTTGTCGATGGTGATGGTGCCGATCTTGGCGTAAGACACGGCACGGGCATTGTCGGGCGTGCTCACGGTGATGGTGTTGTTAGTGGGGTATATGCGAACTTGGTCGGCAGTAACCGCTAGGAGGTGGTCGACGTTGGCGGCTGCGTAGATAGCAAGTGCAAGTCGTGCGGGGCCTACGGTGTGGAGGTTCAGTGTGCCCTGTGGACGGAGGACGATCTTGAGGTGTTCCGAGGGCAGGCGGGGCAGAGGACGCTTTTTGGTCAAAGGTAGAGGGCGTCCTCGTGGTCGCGGATTCGGTGGAGTCGATGTCGTGGCTGGCGTCTTGGCCTCGGCAGGTTGTTTCTGGGGCGGAGATGGTCTTCGGTACCGGCGTCGCATCTCGAACGCCGTCCATGAGCCATCGGATAACTCCGCGGCAGTAATATCGGTGCCTTCCACAGTGTAAGGCATAGTCATGGCGGTGTTGAGCTTGGCGAGACGCGGCGTCGCCACCGCCGCTGCGCGCGAACGCGCCGATGTCGTGAGGCAGCTGATAGGCTTAGCTGTCGCAGCTGTTGCGGCCAAAAAAATTTGGTCGAAAAATCATCAAACTGCTTGCCTTGGTCTGGAAATCACCACACCGGGTACGGAGCGATAGACGAACGTCCAGGGCAAAGTTGATGAACGCAAGTCTCTGCTTCGGTAGACTGTGTGGTGCTGCGTTCGAGGAAGCGCCAAATAAGGCGCTGCGCAGACGCCTGGATGGGACACCCGGCGGGGTCAGCTTCGTATGTGCGTGAATCGGCTGGTGAAATGACTAGTCATGAACACGGTGTAAGAATGGTCGTGATAGTACATCGCGCACCCCTTTTAGAACACATTAATGTCCTCCGGTGTTCTATAATTGGTTTATAGGAAACAAACAGCGATCTGTCAATGGCGGAATTCTGCTACATCCTACTCACGGTAAACAATGAGAATTTCCTTTTTCGGGTAGTACATGCCGCACCTGCGGCACTTTTTGACCCCCGGCTACTAAGGAGGAGATCGCGATCAAACAGCAAGGACTGCCACCACTTCATAGTCAAAGAGGGGGACTTCCCAAGGCTAGAGGAAAGAACCACAGCCTAATCTAGGCGACGCCGCTCGAGCTCCGGTATCAGGGACCGATCCGGCAGTTCGAGGACCTTGGCCGACTCCTCCACGGCCAGCAGCTCCGGGAGCTTTAAACGGGACCCAAAGACATCGTGGGGCCTACCTGCACGCAGACGCAGTCCGAGCGGAAATCAAAAAAAGGTATAGCTTCACGGTTAGCAGTTTCCAGGTTTTAAAGAGGCAGATGAGAGAGTAGGAAACCAAGAAAAAGAGAATCGAGAGCCATGCTCAGCACGCTCCATGGAGATTGAAAATTTATTAATGTAAAAGTGTCCCCTCTTCCTTTACCGAGGAGCCAACTGGTACCCCAAAAACTGGTACAGAAACAGACGCTCTCTGGCCCAGCTACAAAGATCGTAGTCACGCGCCCTGAGCCGAGGGATAATGAGGAGGATAAATGATTACAGAAGCAATCAGGCCACCCCCGCAAAAACTTAAAGGGGACGAGACTGCGCCGCTGCTGGCATTAGAAAGGAGACTGGACGCTAAATACGAAGCGAGATTTGAAAGAATCGAGACCCTCCTCATCGAATTAATGATTGCGGTAAATCAAATGCAGACGTAATTCACCGCGATGCAGAACTCCTTCGCGGAGAGGCTAACAACATTAGAAAAGATGGTGACACAAATGCAGCAAAATGGACAGGTGCCGTAAAAATGAAGACTCTCTGGTGTGGCAGTGGAAGCGAGCGCTCTTTCAACAGCACTTAGAGGAGAGCAAAGAAAAACCTTTAGCTATAGCTCTCCAGGAAACAGGAAAAGGTCTACCCAAATTATCGGGATATCAGGCATTCCTCGGTGACCGGGGCGAACAATCTCGCGTCTCCACACTAGTTAAAAGGAACATAGCGGCAGTCGAGCATGAGGTCAACTCGCGTGACATCGAAGCTGTATTAATAGAAATTATCACTAGTAGCAAGGAAGAGCGTAGTCGGTTCATCTTAAACTTGTACAGCATCCCACAGCAAAGAAAAGTACGTTTCCGCGCCCTCGTTCGCAAAGCGATCAAAATGGCAGGAAACAATTTTCGTATAATAGTAGGAGACTTCAATGCCGCCCATCAAGAATGAGGCTACGAAAGACTCGACCCCGGGAGTAGGCAACTGTGGGAGGACACACACGAGCTCGGTCTCACCCTGCTGACAGACCCTAGCTGTCCGTCCGGTATGGAAAACAGTGTCTGTGCTGACACCACCTCGGACCTTAACCTTGGGAAACACACGAGAGACGCGATCTGCAAAAACACAGCTCAAAATTTCGGCAGCGACCACTTTGTTCTGGCTCTCACCCTCAGCAAGGGCGTCAAAACGCGTCGCTTCAAAAAGCCCAAAATAACCGATTGGGACAAGTTTAGGCAAATCAGGGAAAACAGCGAATCAGGAGATGAAATCCAAAACATAGACAAAAATCAAGTCGAGAAAGCAGCCACTACCCTACGAGAAAACGATGCGCCGGTGATGGTTGACAGCAAACTCCTTCATATGTGAGGAGCGAAATGCTGCATGGAGAGGCGTCTACGGTCGCAAAGATGGAACGGGAACCTCAGGCGAAGGATAGCAAGATATAACAAATAGATTTAAAATTACGCAGCGAAAATTTGCGAACAAAACTGGTATACTATAAGTGCGACGAGGTGGGAGGGAGCATGAGCCTTGCCAATACGGGGAGCTTATTCAGACACGTAATCGATACTGACAATTCGAAAACGCAATCGGGCATAAGACTGACTAAAGCCAGACACGCGTTCAAGGGCACGGACGAGGAACTCATGGCGGACCTAATTAACATGTACGTAGTCGACACACAAACCTTCCCCCTGCCGGAATACGAAGCACCCTCAAACGAGGCCCTAGACGCACCAATCACGGAGGCGGAGGTTCGGGCTGAAATATTAGGCCTAAAAAGAAAATCGGCTCCCGACGCAGACGGAATCATAAACAATGTTCTCCGCAATTTGGACGATAACTCCATCCGCGCGCTCACAAAATGCATGTGCGTCATATGGGACAGAGGCCGCCTCCCACAACTGTGGAAGATGGCAAACGTAATTTTGATACCGAAGCCAGACAAACCCCCGAAACTAGAGAACCTACGACCAATATATCTAACATCATGTATAGGGAAACTGATGGAGCGTGTAGTCCAAACACTACTAACGCGTTGCATGGAGCTTAACGGCCAATCCATGCCGAAAGTAGGAAATTAGGATCCTAGGGCTGTTTCTACAAGCAGATGGGTATAACTATACAACGTTAAAGAAACTGAACGGGTACGCCACACAAGTCACAGGTCTGTTCAGGAGAATCGTCCTCAAGGGCCGGGGCCTTAAGGAACGAAGCCTCCTGAAACTAATGCTGGCTTACATCAATCGCCACATATGTTACGCCACACCATTCCTAAACATCAGATCAGACGAAAAACAGAGAATAGACGCACTCATCAGATGATGCGCGGAGGGCACTGGGACTACCCATCTCGACCTCGACTGAACGCCTCCTCGAAATGAGCATACACAACAATTGGACTGAACTAGCGGAGTCTGCGCATAGCGCCACTAGAAAGATTGAGCAGAACCACCATGGGCAGAGCCGTTCTCGGCTGGGTGGGACGGCAAACGGTCAGATAGAGGAACAAGCGACAAAGCGGACATTCCACGAAAGTGCCGCGAGTATATATTAGTGCCCCCCCCCCCCCACCCTACCTAAATACATGCACCCTACGTACAACAAGAAAATGGTTACCCCACCGGGGTGGCGCAGTGGTTACGATCCTCGATTACTGTTCCGAAGGACGCGGGATCGACTCCCGGCCTCGGCGGCCGCTTTTCAATGGAGACGAAAAGCAAGGCGCCCGTGTGCTGTGCGATGTCAGTGCACGTTAAAGAACCCCAGGTGGTCGAAATTTCTTGAGTCCTCAACTACGGCGTCTCTTATAGCCTGAGTCGCTTAGGGACGTTAAACCCCACAAACCATGCCAAGCCATCTTCCCCACAGTGAGTGGCGGGCATCAAAATCGCCAGTAATGATCCAAAGAGCCCGGGTTGCCTCCTTGGTGGTCTTCAGTCATTCGCAGTCGATTTCTTCGCCTTGGAGCATCGACGCCATCTGTAAGCCGCGACCATCGACCGCGGACCCAGGGACATCGCCGAGCTGCTTCGCCCCAGCACTTCCAGCCCATACCCGACCAACTACCACACCCAGTCCCCAGCCAGGACCTGACGACAAGGAGAACAGACAGACCAACCAGAACCGAGACGAAGGACCCGAAAAACCTGACTGACCCGAAGGAATCGATGGACACGAACACGCAACCCCCACACAAGCCACCCGACGTGACCTCGAGCCATCGGTCCCATGGACTCTGGTGACGGATGGTTGAACAGCTCCAGGGGAGGCGGATCACCCACGCATCAGACATCGTGGTGGAAAGCAAGTCATTCACTCCTGTCTTTCCTTGAACATCTTCACCGTCACATCACCATCAACTTCAAGCGAACCGATCGGGACGATCGTTCGGTGGCCACGGGAAGTGTTACGAAAAAGATTGGGAGTGGCGCCAGAGAAGTCCTTGCGCTAGGCCACCCATTAAATCATCCTTCACCCTATCGCCATGTTGTGCTGTCCTCTTCGCTTGTCACCCCGTAAAATATATTCTGGCAATGTCTTGATTCCCCTGGCACCAAGGAAAACATAAATAGTAGAGAAGCCTGGGAACTGCTACTGCGGAGCGAGTCCCCCGCTAACAAGCAGCGAGCTATACGCCTGGCGGCTAAAGCCGCGAAAAAACACTGCCCCTTCGCCTGTCTTTAGTCGAGGAGGCCCGGCCTCCGTCCCATAGGCCTGCGTACCGGGGGTGGAAAGTACGGGGCCTCCTACATCGGTGGAAAAATAAAGTTATTAACAACAACCACAACCGTGAGAATTATGATGTGCGTTTGGCGATCCCGGGCGGGGCACAGTTGGTTGAAGCCCTCGGCTGTGGATGCGAGGGATCGAGACGAAATTTTAAAGCGAAAGCCTTTAATGGCTCATACTGTCATTGACGAAGTGTATCTTTCTTTTGCGGCTGCCGCCGCGTGGCGTTCCTTGGCGCGCGTTCAAGTGTAGAATTGCAGATTGCAGGAACGCAGGACAAGATGAGACATCTTAGGATTTCGCCTTTAACTACTTTAGTCGCTAAAGTCCCTCGTAATTTTTAATTTTTTTTATGACGTCGTCAGGATGACTGACAAGCGGAATGCCGTGATATCACGCGGAATCCGTATAGCGTATGGTGCAGCGTTCGAGAGAGAGAGAGAGAGAGTAAACTTTAATTGGTTAGCGGCATTGCGTGGGATACGTATTTCCTTAGTCCAGGATACCATTAGCTTGGGCTGCCTCCCGGGTCCTGGTGAGCAGGCTGCGCTCCTCAGAGAGACCCATGTGGGCCAGCTCTGCCTCCCACTCCACTTGGCTGAGTGCTCGAGCTTTACATTTCCCTAATTAATGTTTGTAGTTCCATATCATATGCAGAATGTCTGAGTCTTCACCGCATGCAGTGCATGGGCTGTTTTAGAATGTTTTGGGACAGTCTTGGGGTACTTTTTTAGGTTTGGGAAAGTCCTAGCCTGTATGTTCCTCCAGGCTACTGCCTCCTGTCTGCTGAGGTCATTGTGTGATTCTGCGTTTCATTTTCTTCCTAATTTGAAGTATTGTATTAGTTCCCCGTATGTGAGAGGAGTTGAAGGCTCCGGTGCAGCCGGCGCAGGTGCCCGGAAAGTATGCCTTCAGGCTATCCGGTCGGCAGCCTCGTTGCAGTCGATTCCCTAGTGTTTCGGTATCCACAAGGTTGTGTGCTTCAAGTTGCCCGTCTTTTTTGCCTGCTCCATTATTCGGTGTGCCTGTTTGCATAGACATCCTTGGAGGAAAGCATGACTGGGCTTTTGGGAATCGCTGAGGGTTATGTGTTTTCTACCTTGGCTGCTGGCGTGTTTAACTGCAAGGGCGATTGCAACTTCCTCTGCATCTTCTATGTAGTTATTGATCTTGACCGATGAGCTGGTCATCTCTATTCCGATGTGGTTAACTGTGGTGGCTACCGCCGCTTTTCTGCCCAAATATGGACTGGCGTCTACATAAAGTAGGTTGCTATAGTTTCTAACGACGTTGTTTTGTATGTGGTGACTTCTCGCTTCTCGTCTTTCGCTGCTGTGTAGGGGAGCGACAAATTAATGACGCCACATGGACGCCTGTTTCGGGCGCCCGCTTTGTGACGTTATGATTGGATGTGACGTCATCGTGACGGCTGTTCCGGTTATTAGACGTGTCCGGATATGACGGTATGACTGGTCATGACGTCACAGCCTCGCGTTATCTCTTGGAATCTCGCGGGTACTTCTCGCGAACACACGACCACGCTGGCGAGCCATTACAAGCTTTCGGCTTAATAGTGTAAGCTTCATTGCTCTGCATCCAAATGGCAGTGGCTGCCTCATGCTGCTGATAACACTTTAGTGAAGAGCCTACTATTCTAGTGGTTTTTTTTCTTTTTTTGATCTCCCTTCTGCTAGCGCGGGTTATACCGGTCCAGCTAGAGATAGTCGTTCAGCTGTGGTGTGAACTGACTGAAGGGCACTCTGTGAATGATTAAAATGTGTTCGTTAAATGCATTCAGCTGATAATAATTACCGTTTATGAAAGCAGACTTAGGTGGCGCATGTTTACAGATAACGGAGTGTATAACATAACCAGAGGGATGTTTTTAATTGTAATAAGATCTGGCTATACAATGACCGGCATAAAAGTGACACTACTTTCACGGGAATAGCGGCAATATTGACAAAGTGATTATATCTGCAATACATTCCACAACTTATGAGACAACGTCAAGACATTTGTTCTGAATTTCTTGGATATAATCCTGTCTTCATGTCCACTTTCGAAATATCCGCTTGGAGAGCATACCAAAACTATTCCCCCGGTTATCCCTCAGTCATCGTGAAACCTGCTTCTTGTATCATGGTGCAAGCAGAAACAGAAGTAAACTGCTGACCTTCTGCTTGTCTAGCACCGTTGATAATCGCAAGATTTACCTTTTTGCCGACGGTGCTTTGTTTTTTGTTTCTTTCGTGGTCTATCACCGTTATCGCCCCGACACTTACCGGCAAAACTTATTCGCATTACGTCAGTTCGCTATTTCCATCGTTGGGTGCTTATTGAGTCAGAAGACTGCCTTCACTATCCCCCTTCCTATTTTTACAGTGATGCGCTACGACGTTCGTAGTTAGTACGCGCTGGGCTGACGTGAACTGGACCGAGTTTTTGCTTTATGGACAAGGCTTTAGAGTGTAAAAAAAAAATCGGCTTAATTTCTAACAGTTGGGCCAGAACGCCAGACTTCGCTCCCGCAAATGGCTATCACTTTTTACCGTAGGCGAAGTACAAGATTCCCCTGCACTGTGCGTTTTCAGCGGAAGTTACAAACTATTATTTGAAGCCTCTCACTATAGCATCTCTAATATTTTGAGCTGCTTTCAGAACCATAAACGAAATAAAACAAACTTCCTGCCTTTATGGAGCAATTGTACATAAAATTGGTCAAGACGTCATTTTTAAATATGTATTCTAACGTATTAGGAGGTCTCCATAAGATGCTTCTAAAACGAGCAAAGTGAACACCGCAGGCACCACTATACCTGGCCCCTTGCTTTACGAACTCTGGCTCCTAGTATAATTTGCGTAGAAGCTGGTGCATTTTAAAGTGATAAACCATTGATTTTTCAAAATATCTTTATGAAGCAGCCTAGTATTGTGCTTAGTTCGTATTTTTGTCAGCGGGTGTCCTTTTGAGAGCTTTATGACTTCTTTCAACGCTGTCAAAATGAAAGAATAATGTAGACCGGCGCTCCGAGGTGCCTTCAGTGGCCCCTTTTCTTCGCAGCTATGCCAAACTGCAACCGATCTGCGGTGGTGGCGTAAACTCCGCCTATGTTGAACTTCCGTCGCAGTGGAGTAACTACGACTGCGCTCAGGTGCTATCATCTATCGGCTTGCGCCCACTAGTCGTGGCAAAGCTATCAGGTGCTACCGGGACAGCTTACACCTTTGTTGAGTAGGTGAACATTTGCAGAAACAGCTCAAACCGCATGAAGAAGAGAAGCCTCTTTCAACGCGTGTTGGCCGACGTCGTAGTGGCGCTCATTTGCGGCATCGCTGTCCTCCTGCTGCCGGTGCTTTCGCTGAGTTCTCGCGCTCGTCAATGGCTCTTCGTGGGGGTGCTCGTGATGCTGCGCTGGCTATGACGCGATTGCTTCAAGGACGCACGCAGAGAAACGATGACAGCGTTGGACGCCCTACAGTCCCACGATCCCGAATTGCGCGCCGACGGAGTGGTGCGGGTGCTCGAGATCGGCGCCGGTCTTGGAGCGAACTTCAACATGATGCGACGCAAGGTCAAGTACTGGAACGTCGACCCCAACACAGAGTTCTAGAGTGCGTTCCTGGAGACACTGAAAAAGTACCCGCTGGTTAGTGCACATCCTTTTTTTTCTTATATGTGAATCGAAATATAATTTGCAAACGTCAGTAAAGTCTCTTATCGCTTTGATTATTTTCCGTACTCTCGTAGTATTTATCTTATAAACAGAGTGAGAGGACGGAGCGGGGCTTGGTAGCTTAAAAATCCAGTTTGTTATATATGAGGTTTTACGGAGCATAAGCGACAGGCTTGAAAAATCGGATGACGAAAAACTTGTTTCAATCGCTTGTCTTCTGACAACTCGCTTGTTGACTGCAAATATATATTACCTTAGCCATGACACATACTAGCACACATTGCTTTTCAGATGTACAGCCTTGGTAAGAAGTACTGAAGCCAAAGCATTTTCACAAGATCAATAATCTGGTACTCAAATGCAAGGAAGCATATGGAAAATTGTCGGCTTGGTCAAACTTACATCGAATTAAGGTTAACGCTACCAAAAAAAAGCGATGAATATTTTGTACTAGGAATAAGAAAGCTCCGAGTAAACTTATATTTCAGTTTGATAGTCATCAAATGGAGGTTGTTCACGATCACAAAACCCTTGGTGTGCATATCTCATTTCTTTTAAGCTGGGACACTCATGTTAGACACCTGTGCACGAACCTTTCCTCCATTAAAGGGCCATTATCGAGACGTCGACACAAACTACCTCGAAAAACGAAACTTCAGACGTATCAGTCATTGCTCATATTTCAACAATATTACTGTACCTTCGTCTGGTGCTACCACAAAAACAAATACCACAGAAACAAAAATAACGCACAGACGTATATTTCCCCATATTGAAAGCATGGAACATACGGCTACTGCAAAAAATGCTTTCAGATTACTTAAAATAGTTCCTGTTGTGCATATGTATGAATTGCGGCTACTAAACAACTTTTATTTCTCCCCTCCTAAACCAAATAAACACATAGGCATGTCTAACCCGCCGAACCACTAATACACCGACACAAAATCTGGATACATGGGAAATCCCACGTTACCGTACATTCTACAAACACGAAGCTTTGTCAAATAATATTCTATCATTAGTAAAGAAATGCACACATACAATTGGCTCGAATTGTAAACCGGTTTGGTCCTTATTTCTGTATATAGATTGGGTTTTTAGTGCCTCTACGAGACACATACTTGATTGTTGCTTTGTGTATTGCTCTGAAATGTAATTTCATATAAATGTCATGGGCTAGTGTGACGTCATTAAAAAAAAACCTTACAATTTATTACTTTATTCGTGCCAACCATTAATGTATTTTATTTTACGCAGCTGCTGTGATTATGCTTGAGCCTTTTTAAGCCAAGGAGACCATCCAGGGTTACTGGAACATAAACTAAATTCAACCGAAGCCGCCATGGCACAATTAACACCTAAAAGGCCGTGAAACTTTATGGGGCAGTTTGTTTATGGGATAAGAAAACATTGCCTAGCATATTAAATGCCATTTGACTTTTAATGATGCCGTGACATTGGATCAGGACGTTTTACCGACACTCTACATACTTGCCATGAAACGTATGCTCCTAGGAGGGTCATTATTTCGTCACCAAAAAAGGTAAAACGCTTGCGTAAATAACGTTTGAAGTGCGGCTTGCGTCCGCTGACTCCCAAAAAAAAAAAAGGAACGTCTAGACTAACCGTCAGCTTAACCTCGAACATTTGGATTAAATGCTATAGCAAGATGATTCACTTCAAGAACAGTGGGTCAGTACGCCAGCACGCAACAAGAAGGGAAGACATCAGGCAGGATGAATTTCCTTCTGTGCTTTTTATCACACTATCATATGCAGCACTTCTTAATTTCTGTGTCTCGTAGTTGACACGCTTCAAAATGTTTGAAGATGCCACAGGTTTAGGTGGACGCTACACCGAACTCTTTTAATTACTGTTTCAATAGTGTATATCTGGTGTCTGCGAGTTTTGATGTGATCCATTGGTAAGGTCTAGATTTGGATCGCTAGCGAATGGGAGCAGTCTTCCTTAAAAAGACGCTGACAACGCTACTGGCAAGTAATATTCACAACGAAAACGAGCCCAGGCTGAGACATAACGGCATAGCGCAAGGAGGAAACGCCAAGAAGCAAACGCCAAGTTGCGAGTCAGCTCATGAGGCGTTTCCATCTAGCGGTATATCCTATGTCCTTCTGTGGGCTCTTTTTCGTTATGAATCTTCTCCGCTTTTCAACATGAATCTTAAATAACTAGCCCAAACATGTGTTTTATTTTGTCGACGGACAAAAAGATGTATCAGAAGAAACTAACGATGGCAGCAAAAATATGCCACAGCGCCCTGGTGGTGGTCTCAGAGTACCCGCCAAAATTCATGAAGGGTCCGAAAGCAACACGTTGACTTATCAGAGGCGCAACCTACCTAGAGCAGCGTCTCTGAGTCGAATGCATCCATTCGGCCGTTATACACACAGAGAGCAAAGAGACAGAGAGAGAGAGAGAGAGAGAAAATAGAATTGAAAGGCAGGGAGGTTAACCAGGTGGTGCCCATTAGGCTACACTACAGAAGGGGAGAGGAACAAACGGAGCAAATGGAAAGAAAGAGCGCCAAGAAAAGGATTCTGTCACGTGTCTAGATATATACAGTTAAATAGGCTAGAGAGCGTACAGTTAAAGTCTTGAACTCAACCATGAGTCGTTTAAGAACTTAAGGAGTGCCTCACTGATCTCCTTTGTGATGAAAGAGCAATCATCCAAGGGCCCAGAATCTTAGCTTCAGTAAGAGCGCGATAGTCAAAGCTGTGGAGTGTAGCAGCCAGGAAGGCACGCTCACGCTCAAACTGACAGCAGTCGCAAAATATGTGCACAACAGTTTCAATATGCTCGCACTGCTCACACGGAGTCTGCCATTCCGATGAGATGGAAATAAGCGTTTGTAAACGCCACTCTCAGTCACAGGCGACACAACATTGTAGCATCACAGCGGGGAAGGCCGAATGGTACCTTCAGCTGAAGTAACTGGTCAAACTTGTGCGAGCGGGACGTCCAGCCTCCAGGCGTAGACCATAATTGCCTAGTCACGTTTCGGGCAATCAATCGAAGGTACCTTGCTGCGTCGACGTTGTGAATGGTATCTCGACAGTGTTGGTTGTATCGTGAGCCGATCTAGCAGCATCGTCAACTAAGTTGTTGCCGACAGTTCCACCATGGCCTGGTATCGACTGGTAGATTATTTTGTGACACTTTTGTACTGTGCGTTACTGAAGACAATAATGAGTGTGACTTCAATGACGCCTCAGGTGTAAGTGTTGGAAGTTTCATTGAACTTTTAAGGTTTTACCTGGAGTCCACCTTCACAGGCTGGAAGGACAAGCTGTATACGCAGAAAACCGGAATATGCATTGGGTCGAGTGTTGCACCGGTCTTGAGTGACATCTTCTTAATGTACGTGGACAGACACCTGAAGGATAACTTGGAGGGCCTACATCATTCCACCTTCAGGTATGTGGACGACTTTTTAGTATTCAAAGACCGTGAAGGATTTAATCAACGAATGAGGGATATTATTGATGTTTTGAATGAGTGTGGATCTTGGCTGGAATTTACTGTTGAAGAACCAGTTGACGATAAGTTACAGCATTTAGATTTATTGATTCAGTTCGGTGTGGATCATGTTTGTTGGGAATACAACCCGAGATCGGTGAACCCCTTGCTAAGCTCCAATTCGGGGCATTCCAAATGAGTGAACAATGGAATGATCAACACATGCTTGTTAAATGCGTTGAAGAAATCTTACCACCACGGCATGGGCAATAGTTTTGAAAGGCAATTGACAAGAATTTCAAAGGCCGGTTATCGGGAGTCGGTTATTAATTAGGCCAGTTGCCGGGTACTGAAGAGCCTTAAAGGAACGCACAGAGAGAAATCCCTGCCCAGCATGGGTGAGAAGAAGAGGAAGGTTGTGGTGGTACCGTATGTGCACAGAATTTCACATGGCCTCAAAAATGTAGGCAAGAGGTATAGTGTTGACGTCGCATAGACCGCCCCGCTCAAGATGAAGAAGATTTGCCCGGCTATTCAAAGGAAAAGAGAATCGAAGAAACAAGAATTTGGGGTGAAACATAGAAACCCATTTGTTGGATGCAAGACTGGGGCTGTGTACAGGCTTCCACTCTCTTATGAAGCCTGTTATATAGGACAAACAGAACGATGTATTAACAAGAGACTACTGGAACACCGGAACAACTTGGAAAGAAACAAGGACAAAACATTTCTGGTCTCACATTGCCATTCATGTGAAACAATGAAGAAGGAGAAGAAGAAGTGCACTCCTAAGTTTGACCAGGTTAGGATTTTGTATCGCCACAAAAAAAGATGACGAGAGAGATAGTTGAATCATATTTTATTTCAACAGACAATAAGTGTGTCAGCAAGATTTCTCTTGCTCTTTCAAGCAAATAGATGTCTTTTTTGAGTGACGTTTCCTGCAGCAGGTGAACCCAGAAGTTGTTTCACGTGGTTGTTTCGTTTTCGTCATGTATCTTTTTATCTGGGCCTTGGTGGCTTAGGCATAGTTGTGAGTCAGCGCTTGTACTGTGGCCTCCTTTTATCTTTTCCTTTGTCTTCTTGTTCGCACTGTTTAAATTATTAATAAATCGAAACAAATTGGTTCCTTTTTAGACACGAAATAGCAAATTTAACATCTCGGTACATTCCACTTTAGCGCGTCTATTCACATATTCATGCAAGCCCCTTGGTATAGAAAGTTCCTCAACACGCTATCTAATTGAAAGAGGCGTCTTTTTCGTATCGTTAAACGGTTGTCTGAACCCGCACATTGGCTTGCATATAAGAAAGCCTCCGAATTACAGAAATGTAGTATAAAACGCCAAATGCATATTTTTTGATACAACTCTTCCTTCGTTGCTCAAAACAAACCCTAAACTTTTTCGGAGCATAGTTAAACCAAATACTAAACATATGATTTCACTAACACAGGCTGGTGAGTTGGCGTCAAGTCTTTTTTGCGCAGGCGTTTAAAATACCACGTTTATCCAATCTTTTTAATCACCAGCGCCTATCAGCAACTTACCCATACTGCGGTGCACTAACTTTTCAATGAATTCTACTATTTTTCAAGCATAAGGAATCAAATATTTAATTTAAAAACCCTGAAAATTACATGCTCGTGCGGTGTCGATGATATGCTCACAAACGTTTTACACAGTATTGTTGAATATTCTTCCATCATTTTGCAATACCTATTTTCGCAATCGTATAATTCTGGCGTGCTTTCCTTCCATTGTAAAAAGGTAAAATAATACCAATACACAAATCCGGTGAATCTCAGAATATTTTTAATTATAGACTAATTTCTCTTACTTCAGTGCCTTGCAAAATAATGGAACATGCAATCTACACTCATCGAGCTAACGTCCTTGAAGAAAACAATTTCTTTACAACAAACCAGCATGGATTCAGGAAAGGTTTATCTTGCGAAACCCAGCCTCACATTTACAAGTGACTCACACACTAATCTCGACGCAGGCTTTCTAACGGACTGTGTATTTCTTAATTTCGCGAAGACATCTGACAAAGTGTGTCATTCACTAATCTTACACAAACTTGCCGTGTTAAATATAGACCGTATGTTGCTTAACTGGATCCGGAGCTTTCTCACGTCTCGCATTCAATTTGTTGTTGCTAATGAATCTAACCCCTCCTTATCCCCAGTTAGCTCAGGCGTCCCTCAATGTTCTTCCTGAGCCCACTGTTATTTCTAGTATAGAATATTGACTTGCCTACTAATATTTCTTCAAATATATGTTTTTTTTTTTGCGGATGACTGCGTTATTTATTGAAAAATTACTAATAGTCAAATATAACAGTTTTGCAGATTCACCTACATAAGCTAACTGAGTGGTGCCATGAGTGCCAAATGCAACTGAACATTAAAAAGTGCAAGGCAATGCGAGTTAGTCTTTCTAACTGTAGTATTTCTAATTATTTTCTTACTAATAACTTGTTGCAATCCGTGACATCGTACTGGTATATAGGAGTTACCATAACTAATAATTTTTGTAGGAAGTTGCATATTGAGAATACAACCTCTATAGCTAATCGTACACCAGGGTATTTGAGTCGACATTTTACTCATGCACCATCATCCCTTAAACAAACGTTGTACACTACTTATGTTCCGTCACAGCTCGATCACGCTTCACCAATATGGGATCCATTTCACGCCTCACTAACACAGAGCCTGGAGGCTGTACAGAACCGCTCAGCTCGCTTCATTCTAAATAATTTCAACAGGACATCAAGTGTAACACAAATGAAGCTACTATTAAACCTTCCCCTATTACGAGATCGACGAAAACTCTCCCGTATTTGCCTCTTCCACAAAATGTATTATTAAAACAGCATTTTCCCACTCTTTAAATCAACCAGTACTGCTTATTCCTTCGCGACGAGATCATATTTACCAAGGTAACGTACTATATCGTCACGTAGTGGTGACAAGGTCGATGACACAAATGAAGGGTCGATGATTGCGCTGAAGAAACTCTTTATTGGGCTGACTTGCGCCCGCAAAAGAACTAAGCAACTCGGCGGCGGCGATAGCAACAAACGTGCGCCCGTCCCACTCGTCAACGCTCAATTTAAAGGCTGCTCAGAACAATCTGGATGACGTCGCAAACAGCTACCAGCACAGGCTGGAACATAATGGAAAGACACACGAGTGGCCGGAATCTTCGAGATAGATCTCGGTGCATTTTGCGCTACAACGAAACTGATAAAGATGTGAATAGCGACATCGAGCAGTAACAAAGATTACGGAACTGATACGCGATCCAGAATCAGAGTGATAAGCCTTTATGCCGGCGGCTGTTAAAAAACAACAAATACAGTTTTGAAGGTTTCGCGGCAATATTGTCACCAACACACGTAGCAAAAAGAAGAACGACCGAGCTGGCCCTTTTTATGAAGCGAAAACCCGAGACAGACGAGGACGACGCTCAGCCACGCGCCAAGACATTCGGCCACTTGATGGCGCCAGACGATGGACAGCGGTGTGGCATGGTTTCGACCCTAAAACGGTTTAACGATTGTAATATGCCTTCATTCTGGCGACGTGAACTATTTCAGACTTCGGATTTCGAGAGGAGCGGACAGTGCCTTGTGGTAGCACCTTGTAATTGACCGCGCTGAGGAGGCGGAGCACCTCTTAGAGTCCAAAGTAACGGCACAGAAGCTTTTCAGAGCGCCCTCGCAACCGTATTGGGCTCCATACCCAGACTTGGTCGCCGGGTGTGTAAGTCACCTCTCGGTGTCGCAGGTTGTAGCGCTGGGCGTCGTGTATTTGTTGGTGCCGAATTCGCTGTCGGGCAAGTTGGCGTGCGGCTTCTGCGTCACGAATAAATTGGTCACCCCCCAAGACAGTGGAGGGAGCAGAATCAGGAAGAAGCATAGCATCCAGCATAGTCAAAGGTTCGCGTCCATGGACCAAATGAAATGGAGTGAAGCGTGTAGTTTCCTGGAGCGCAGTGTTGTATGTGAACTTGATGTACGGCAGAATTCGGTTCCAGTTCCCATGATCGTCGTCTACATACATAGAAATCATATCTGCAATTGTCTGGTTAAGCCGCTCAGTTGGTCCATTATTTTGAGGATGATAGGCAGTTGTCTTGCTTTGGGTGGTGCCACTGAGTCGAAGGTCCTCGCTCGTGAGTGCCGACGTAAACGAGGTTCCCCTGTCAGTTAAAACGACTGTTGGGGCACCGTGACGGAGTACAATGTTGTGAATGAAGAAATGCGCAACTTCCTCTGTGGTACCACGGGAAATGGCCTGGTCTCACAGTAGCGGCTGAGGTAGTCAGTGGCAACCGATATATACCTGTTGACCGTGGAGGACTTCGGGAATGGGCCCAGTAAGTCCATGCCGACCTGTTGAAATGGGAATTTGGGGGATCGATAGGCTGCAGGGCTGCAGGAGCCCAGCTGATTTAAAGGATAGTGTCTTCCGCCGCTGGCACTCACTGCAGGTACGGACGTAGCAGTGGACAACGGCAGCTAGCCTGGGCCAGTAGTACTTCCGGCGTATCCGTGCCAATGTGCGAGAAAAACCGAGATGGCCGGAAGAAAGGTCGTCGTGGCACGCACGAAGAACTTTGTCATGAAGCGCTGTGGGTACTACAAGCAGATAAACAGTTTCTGTTGGACCGTAGTTCTTCTTGTAGAGCACACCATCGCGCAAGCAAAATTACGACAGTCCGCGCCTGAAGAGCTGAGGAGGAGATTACACGGTTCCTTCGAGGTATTCGATGAGGGGCAAAAGCTCAGAATCGACCCGCTGCTTTCGGGCTAAGGTGGACGTCGTGATAACACCGAGGAAAGCGGAATCGTCGTCGGAGCCGTCTGTGCGGCAGGGAGTAGGGGCGCGGGACAGACAGTCAGCATTACTGTGTTTCTTGCCGGGCTTGTGCACAATAGTAACGTCAAATTCTTGCAACAGAAGGCTCCATCGAGCAAGCCGACCCGATGGATCTTTCAGGTTTGCCAACCATCACAACGAGTGATAGTCGCTCACGACACGAAACGGACGGCCGTACAAGTACAGACAAAACTTCATGACTGCCCACAAAACAGCGAGGCACTTCTTTTCCGTAGTTGAATAATTTACTTCGTAACGGGACAAAGTGCGACTGGCGTAAGCAATGACCCTTTCTGCACCGTCTTGCTACTGAACAAGGACCGCACCGAGGCCAACGTTACTGGCATCCGTGTGCAGTTCCGTGTCGGCCTCTTCGTCGAAGTGGCCAAGTATAGGCGTAGATTGGAGACGGAACTTAAGTTCTGTGAAAGCTTTTTCCTGGTCGGGGCCCCAAACAAACAGTTCGGCGTCTTTTGCCTGGCGAGTCAGAGGCTCAGCGATCTTAGAGAAAATGTGAACAAAGCGACGATACTACGCGCAGAGACCGAGAAATCGACGCAAGCTTCGTTTATCGGCTGGTTTGGGGAATGAAGCGACAGCGGCTGTCTTTTCTGGGTCTGGGCTAACACCTCGAGCGCTGACAATGTGGCCGAGAAATTTCAGTGGAATTTTTTGGGTTTTAGAGAGAGACCGGCAGATCGGATGGCCTCGAAAACTGCTCGCAAACGTTTCAGGTGCTCGTGGAACGTGTCCGAGAAAATCACAACATCGACGAGATATACGAGGCATGACTGCCACTTCAGGCCAGAGTACGGTGCCCATCATTCGTTTAAATGTGGCAGGGGCCGAGCACAGGCCAAACGGGAGCACTTTAAACTCATACAAACCGTCTGGCGAAATAAAAGCTGTCTTCTCACGGTCTCGCTCGTCAACATCTATTTGCAAATATCCACTGCGGAAGTCAAGTGACGAAAATTAAGTGGTATGGCGAAGGCGATCGAGGGAGTCGTCAATGCGCGGCGAGGATACACATCTTTTTTCGTGACGTTGTTGAGGCGTCTGTAATCCACGCAGAACCTCAAGGTTCCATCCTTCTTCGCGACGAGGGCAACAGGCGAGTCAGGGGATCGTTGACGGCTGGATAACGTCGTCCTGGAGCATTTCTGTTACTTGGCTGCGGATGGCGTCACGTTCTTTTGAAGACACCCGGTAAGGACGCTGACATAGTGGACGTTGATCGTCGGCAACTATAATTCGGTGCTTCGTTAGGGGTGTCTGTTGGACCTTGGAGGTTGATGCAAAACAATCGCGGAACGAATCGACAAGATTATCTATGCAGCGTTTTTGACTGGGCAAGAGGTGCGGGTTCACATCGGTCTGAATGGCTGTAGACGTCGCATTGTCGAGGTCTGACGTGTTGGTTAAAGCGTACTGACCTTTACATTCTCCAAGTTCTTCGAAATAAGCGACCGTCGTGCTCGCCGTCAAATGTTGGAGTTCACACGTGAAGTTTGTCACTAGCACTTCGGCTTGCCCACGGACAAGTTCGACAAGGCCCCGAGCTACACAAACTTGTCGAGTGAGAAGCAGTGACATGTTAGCTTCGGCAATGCCACGCGTGCCGGTGCTGTGATCACATTCGACTGTGACGAACATGCTCGCCCGCGAATGGATTGTTATGTGGTCGTCACAGACGCGCAACATCGTTTTCTGGAAGTCCGTGTTGCTATCAACGGCTCGCTTGGTTGAAAACAATACCATGAGCTGCTCCCTAAGGTCTATAACAGCACCATGCTCTTGAAGAAAATTCATTCCTAGAATCAGATCTTTGCAGCAATCTTGTAATACGGTAAAGGTGCCAGTGAAAGTAAAACTGCAGATCTCTATGCGGCAAGTGCACATGCCAATCGGCGTCATCACATGGCCACCGGCAGTGCGCATCATTGGCCCAGACCAAGGCGTCAGAACCTTACGGAGTGCCGTCGCTAGCTGGCTGCTCATGGAAAAATCGGCGCCGGTATCCACAAGTGCGGTCACATCACAACTGTCGGCGGTTAGAAAAATTTCCGAGGAAACAATGCGTTCGCAGCACGTCGGCAAGTTCGTCGGATTGTCTAACACCGGCATGGGTTCTAACTCCTTTTTTCCCAGAACTAGCAAGCACCGGAATAAGTTATCGCCTTGATTACCATCTGTAACTAACCCTGATAAGTTTAAAGCGGGCTTGAAAATGCTTTGCATTGATGTATTTAAAATGTTTGTTTTTGTTCCCGTTTTTAATCAACATTTGTTAGCATTCTTATTATGTTAGCAAGAAGTTAAAAAAAACTGTTGAACTGCTCGTTCATTACATATGTAAAGACACTATCGTGCACTCTGTAATTTGGTTTTCCGTGCTTATAATCATCAATTGTAGCTCAATCCTTTGCTTTCTTTCTTCATTTGCATCGTTTATTATTACGAGTTATTTCCAATATTTTGTATTGTATTCCCCTTCTCTAATGCACCCAGTATCCTGAGGGTAACATAAATGAAATGAAATATCTTTAACGAACAAGAGCCTACTTTCTTCTGTGAGAAAGGTGCCGTCTATTTACGCAATTACTCGATGCTTGCCACTTCTACTGCAATAAAATTTTAGCTAGAAGCGAAACATATAGGGAACCTGCGCTGGCCAGGGGGTGCGCTTAAAAGCAGACACCAAGCGCCGCCTGTTTTCAAAATGAGCAAGCGTATAGCAGAACGAAGCTCGCTGCTCGTCTTACCGTGGCTGCGTCCATCGGCGGATTGTGAGCTTTCTATTTCGTGCAGAATGCTTTTATCGATGTTTTAATTCTCTGAAGAACTTAGAGTTTCCTTTTTGATTGCCTAAAGGCGCAACATCACCTCCTCAGCTGCATTCCAACTTGGCTACGAGCAGTGCCGCTTCTGAATTATGGAAACTATAACGTCGCTAGGGTAGGTGTGAAACGGTTGTAATGAGTTCAGTCTTTCTTTTTTTTTTCCTTCTATAGGGCACTTGCAAAGTATAGCGTCTCTACACGGTGAATTACGGGTACACGTTCTAGCAATTATGATTCTCCTGCAATGATAGCATCGCTGTAGGGGGGGTAAATCTCATCATCATCAGCCTGACTATACCCACTGCAGGGCGAAGGCCTCTCCCATATTTCTCCAATTAACCCGGTTATGCGCTAGCTGCATCCACTTGACCCCTGCGACCTTCTTAACCTCATCCGCCCACCTAATTTTCTGCCACCCCTTGCTACGCTTTCTTTCCCTTCGAATCCAGTTTGTTAGCCTAAGCTACCATCGGTTATCCTCTCTTCGCACTACATGTCCTGCCCATGCCCATTTCTTCTTCTTAATTTCCACTAGAATGTCAGTAACTTGAGTTATTTCTCGGGCAAACTCTGCACGCTTGCTATCTCTTAGTGTTACCCCTACCATTTTTCGTTCCATAGCCCTCTGAGTTGTCCTCAACTTAAGTAGAACCCTCTTTGTTAGCCTCCACGTTTCAGCCCCATAGGTGAGTACAGGTAAGATGCAACTGTTTTATACTTTCCTCTTGAGCGATACCAGTAATCTGCTAGTCATAATCTGCGAGCGCTTACCAAATGCACTCCATCCCAATCTTATTCTTCTCGTTATTTCCTTTTCATGGTCCGAATCTGCGGTCACTATCTGTCCTAAGTAGACGTATTCGCCTACTACTTCCAGTGCTTCGCTACCTAACGTAAACTGTTGTTCCTTCCCGAGGCTGTTGAACATTACCTGAGTCTTCTGCATATTCATTTTTAAGCCTACCTTTCTACTTTTCCTGTCTAGGTCATCAATCATTATTTGCAGTTCATCCCCTGAGTTACTTAGCAAGACAATGTCATCAGCAAATAGCAAATTACTGGTTTATTCTCCATCTACTCTTATCCCTAAGTGCTCCCATTCCAAGTCTCTGAATACTTCCTCTAAGCAAGCCGTGAATAGTACTGGGGAGATCGTGTCTCCTTGCCTGACACCTTTCATTATGGAAATTTTGTTACTTTCTTTATGCACAACTATTTGCTGTGCAGCCACTATATATATCGTCCAGCACTTTCACGTACGGCTCGTCTACCCCCTAATTTCGCAATGCCTGCATCACCGCCGAGGTTTCAACTGAGTCAAATGCTTTTTCGTAATCAATGAATGCTATATATAAGGGCTGGTTATATTCCGAGCATTTTTCTATCACTTGGTTGATGGTATGGATATGATCGATAGTAGAGTACCGTTTCCGAAAACCTGCTTGATCCTTTGCTTGATTGCAGTCTAAGGTTGTCCTGATTCTATTAGCGATTACCTTAGTAAATACCTTATACGTAACACGTAACAGATAGTAAGCTGATTGGTCTGTAATTTTTAAAGTCCTTAGAGTCCCCTTTCTTATGAATGAGGATAATGTTTGCATTCTTCCATGGTTCCGGTACCGTCGATGACACCAGGCACTGCGTATACAGGGTGGCCAGTTTTTGTAGCACAATATGCCCCCGTCCTTTAATAAATCTGTAGTTATCTGATCCTCTCCAGCTGATTTCACCCTTTTCATAGTTTCTAATGCTTTCTTGACCTCGTCCATCGTCACTGGTGGAACGACTGACTGTTTTTCCCTACAGCAAATCTCATTACGCTCCTGACTACTTTGGCTACTGTAGAGATCTGTATAGAACTCCTCGGCTACTTTGACTATCTTGCCCCTATTCGTGATGACGTTGCCCGCCTTGTCCCTTATCGCACACATCTAGTTTTTGCCTATGCCCAATTTCATTTTTACCGCTTTAAGGCTTCCCCCGTTCTTTACAGCATGCTCAATTGTCTTCGTGTTATACTTCCTTATATCGGCCACCATGCGCTTATTGATTAGATTTGATATCTCGGACAATTCTATCTGGTTTGTTGGATTGGAAGCTTTCGTATTCTGGCGTTTCTAAATCAAATCTTTCGTCTCCTTAGGCAGCTTACCGGTATCCTCTCTAACTATCCTTCCACCTACTTCAAAGCGCACTCAGTAATGATATGAAATTATTGTTCATTGCTTCTAGTGTAATGTCGCCATCCTCGGTTAGAGCTGAATATCTATTCTGTAGCGAGATCCTGAACTCTTCTGCCCTTCCCCTCACCGCTAATTCGTTGATGGGTTTCTTTCTTACTAATTTGTTGCGTTCCTTCTTAAGATTTAGGCTAATTCGGGACATCACCATCCTGTGGTCACTGCATCGCACTTTCCTGATTACCTCTACATCTTGAAGAATGGCGGGGGTTGAACACAGTATGAAGTCAATTTTATTTTTAGTCTCCCCGTTAGGACTTGTCCATGTCCATTTCCGGTTCTTCCGTTTGCTGAAGAAGGTATTCATGTTTCTTAAGTTGTTGCGCTCTGCAAACTGAACTAGTAACTCCCCCCTGTTATTCCTAGAACCGATGCCATAGTCACCTACTGCCTGGTCTCCTGCCTGCTTTTTCCCTACCTTGGCATTGAAGTCGCCCATTAGTAAAGCAACTGCGGCTTTACTTTTCGCACTGCCGATTCTACATCTCAGTAGAAGCTTTCAACTGCCTGGTCGTCATAACTACATGTGGGTGCATAGGCCTGTACAACCTTTAGTTTATAGCGCTTATTAAGCCTAATTACGATGCCTGCCACCCTCTCATTAAAACTATAGAATTTGTCTATAGTACCCGCTATGTACTTATTGACAAGGCAACCTACTCCTTCTCGCCTCTCAGGTAAACCTCGATAACACAGTACATGTCCATCCCTCAGTACAGTATATGCCTCAGTCGGCCTCCTAACCTCACTAAGCTCTATGACATCCCATTTCATACCCTCTAGTTCCTCTAACAGCACTGCTAAACTAGCTTCACTAGCTAGGGTTCTAGCGTTATACGTTTCCAGGGTCGGTTTCCAATGGCGGCCCGACCAGCGGAGCCAGAAATTATTAGCATCCCTTGCTGCGTCACAGGTCTGACCGCCGCCGTGTTCAGTTGATCCGCAGCCGCTGGTGACTGAGCGCCGGGGTTTTATAGAGCTAATCATGAGAGGTTGCTGCCAATTTCTGCACCAGGGTAGCCAACTCCTGTTCTGGTGAGGGAGTGCGTTGCCGGAGGTGTTCAACGGCATCAGGTCGCACCCCATACCTGTTTATGCAATTCCATCGACACGGGGGGGGGGGGGGGGGGGGGGGTTCCCGGTGGAGAATGGCGTGGCACCGGGATTTGAATCCCGGTCCTCTTGCATGGGAGGCGGATATTCTACCGCTACGCCACCGCTGCACCGGGGTAAATATATTACAGCAAAATGAAACGACCGCCCTGCTATATTACATTCAGTAGGATTTGACAATACTGAGCGCGTTAAGCGCATTAAACGCGTGCAGTGCTTGTATACCTACTGCTCATTGGAGGAACAGTAATGATTCAACTAGCTGTATGATGAGTAAATTTGTCAAAAAAAACTGTTGCCTTGTGTGTCACGAAATATAATGCGCCGCTTTAGGGCGAAGTCATTAGACGCATCTGTAGAAAAATTTGAAATGTTCAACGCTGCTCAATCGAATTTGGAGCGAAAGGATTAGCAGCGAGATTTGTTGTTGTTGGCTTCTTCTTCTACTTCTTCTTACTCTTCTCCTTTTTCTTTTTCTTTTCTTCTTGCTGGCTCGGGGACCGTGGACAGGCACAAAGCGACGAGCGGTTAGACCTGGTGTAGTATTGCTTTCGCAATAAAAACAAAAGCCTGCAGCCGCGTTTTGGCACTTGCCTATTTACGACAGCGAACAACAAGCAACTGAGGAGTCTTTTGTTTAATCTTCTAAGCGAAAAACACCGAGATCTGCTGCGAAGCATGCATCTAAACGGCTCACGCTGATCACTGTAAAAAGTTAATTGGCCGCAGTGGTCGTGTTCATTATCGGTGACCTACAATGTGAGAGCGCTCGGGAGAGTTGCCACACGTTACACCTTCTTAGTCCTAACCCGCGCTCTCTATCTTATGAGCCAAGCATATGCTATATAGAAGGATGGTGTTAGTATCGGTGGTAGTTAATACAAAAAAAAGTTAGTTGTGGTTAAGCTCTGGTTAAACCGAGGGCTAGCGAAAGCTAGGGAGCTATGGTTACGCTTGGAAATTGGCCATGACTTAGCTCAGCTAGGCCAGGTTACACGTAGTGGAAGCATGTGTGCCGGCGCTGGCTACCTACTCCTCTCCGATCCAATCTAATGCCATCCGATCCAGTGTAATCCAATCCAATCTAGTCTAAAATAAAAGTGATTGCTGGGCTAATTGGTGCCTAGTCACATAAAGGAACGGTTAATAGCACAACAAAAAGACACTCACACATAGACATATATAGACACACAGGACAGGCGCTGTGTGTCTATTTGTGCCTATTTGGGAGTGTCTTTTTGCGCTATTAACCTTATCTTTATGTAGTCTAAAATATTCCAATACAATGTAATCCTATCTAGTACAGTCAAGTACGGTTCATTCTAGTCAAATACAAACCAATCTAATACTGCACAATTCAATCCAATCCTGTCCAATTCAAAACTCTCCAATCCAATTCAATCCAATTTAATGTAGTTCAATCAAGTTGTGCCCAACGCTGAGTACACGCTCGCCCGAAATGCGTCGCTGACTAGCCTATCATCATCACTACTATCATTCTCACGCTATAGAAGGAGAATTAAGATGCTCTATTTCCTATCCCGGGCATGGATCAGTTGGTTATATTGCTCGGCTTCGGATCCGAGGGATCTAGGTTCGATTCCAGGCGGAGACCCCTTTTTTTATGACGAAACCGTAGCTCCTCTTCAAAGCATAGCTGTGGTCACCTGAGGTCTCTCTCTGGCTGTCGGAGTATTGCTTTCTAAAAAAAAGTTGGCTGCGATTTAGCTCTGGATAACGCTAGTTGAGTTGCAAAAGCAACGGCTGCATGACTGCGCTTGTGGTTAAGCGTTTGGTTTATCTCTATTCTATAGGCAAGACAAAAAGTTCAGGCAACGACTAGGCTTCTATTCTTTATACCAATAATGACGCTGCGATGATCAGTGAATCCGTGGTACTCGGTTTCCACTCTGCTGACGACGTGCTCTATCTACTGAGGCTCTGTTTAAAGCCAAGTCCAAACCGCTTCACCAATGTGTGATGGTTTGAAGTTGGTGCTGGCTCAACTCGAGTCGAAACAGCTCCTCTGCAGCTTGAACGAAGGTGGAGGTCTTGTCTTTATTAAAGTCCCGTCACGACAACAAACTCCTTTTCAGTTCGGCAAGGCATTCCGGTAGCCAGAACGTCCAACGAGGTTTCAACGCTGGCTTGGGGAAATATGTACACCCCGGTTACTACGACCTCCGTCTCGCACAGTTTTACACAGCGACGTCAGTGGCTTCGATGGTGGCGCCATCTTTTGGAGCGCGTTCTGTTGATCCAGCGTTCCGCTGAACGCATAAAAGTTCACCGTCGTTTTAGTTGGTAGTGGTAAATGTGTTTATTGCTACTAAAAATTGGGGACACGTAAGCTCCTCCTTTAAGAGTAGGACGCGATGGCGTAGGCTCACCACAATACTTTCTTAGGCGAATTGGTAAACATCCATTGTTAATAAAAAACAGCGCGAAGAGGAAGACACAAGACAAGATAAAAGGAAGCTACAAGACACACGCTGGCTCATAACTCAGCCTCAGCCTTTACTCCAAGGTCCAGACAAAAAAACAACAAATGTGACGAAAACGAAGCTTTCGCTTGAAACACACCTGGGTTCATCTGCTCAACAAAAAGTCACTCAAACAAGAAATCCCTTTGCTTGAAAGATCAAGAGAAGTCTTGCTGATGCACGTAATGTTCCTCGAAATAAAATATGCTTCAACTAGTTCTGTCGTCAGCTTTTCTTTGTGCCGATACAAATTTATAGCCTGGTCTAATAGGGGGGTACACTTCTCCTCCTTCTTCATTGTCTCACAGGAACAGCAATGGGAGACCAGAAAGGTTTTGTCCTTGAAACTTTGCAAGTTGTTTTGATGTTTCTGTAGCCTCTTGTTAACACACCGCCCTGTTTGCCTGATATAACAGGCTCCACAAGAGAGTGGAAAACTGTGCACGACACCAGGCTTGCAGCTCACAAATGGGTCTTTATGTTTAACCCCACATTCTTGCTTCTTTGATTCTCGCTACCTTTGAATAGCCGGGCAAATCTTCATCTTGTGCGGAGTGGTCAATGCAACATCAACACCATATCTCTTGCCAACATTCTTTAGGACATGAGAAATCCTATGCACATACGGTACCACCGCAACCTTCCTCTTCTTCTCACCCGTGCAGGGTACGGATGTCTGCCTGACCGTTCTTTTAAGGTCTTTCAGTAAACGACAACAGGCCTCATTAATAATCGAATCCCGATGACCGGTCTTTTTAATTATTGTCAGTTTCCGTTCAAAACTGTTGCCCATGCCGTGGTAGCGAGATTTCAACGCATTTAATGGATGATATCTTTATTAACTATCACAAGGTTACATCAGTAACAAAGGAGAGAGGACGCAAGGCAAAAAACTGCATTGTTGCAGCTTGAGAGCCACCCTGCGCCCTCTGCCGGCGTATATAGTCCAGCAGCTGATCACAACAGCAGTGGAAGAGCGCACTCGCAAGCGCAAATAAATACATCCAGAGAATATATATTAACATTTGCATAAAGTTATGCCTCAATTATCATTCGACATAATTTGTCAAAAGAAACTACTCAATATTTTTATGTACAGGAAACGCATTTATAATCAACCGAGATACAAATCAAGTGGAATGAAGATACACAAAGCTGTACATATATGTTTAAATCACAATGTGAAAACTATACACATTTAAACCAAGGAATAAGTGTTACTAATTTATGCCGTGAAGTCTTTTCAAGTATGATGTTGTTCTTGTGCAGAATGTTGAGGTAATGGGGTAGAATGTATGTCAGTGACTGCTTACAGTATGTAGTGCGGCAGAAAGGTACGGACCATGACATTTTGTTCCGTGTATTATAAGATGGAATCGAACGAGTCAGGTTGAGACTTGATAGGAAGAACTCATTCTTAGTTGAAACAACGTTTTTATACATGGAGAATAATTTGCATGGGAATAACTCTGAGATTTTCATGATATTGAACCTTGCAAAGTAGGAACACGTATGAGTACACCGCGGCACAATAGCTATTAATCTAATTGCTCGTTTTTTCGCCGTTAGAATTTTCATTTGGTTTTGCTTGGTGGTTGTCCCCCAGACCATGAGACAATAAGTTATATGTGGCAATGTAAATGCATTGTAAATTAATATTTTCCATCTAGGCGGAATTGTGTGCCTCTGGCGGCATTAATCCTGTTTATTTTAGCGGAGATATTATCAGTATATTTATCCCAATTAAGTGATTCGGTCCAAACAACACCAAGACATTTTACATCTGGCACGACATCAATTTTTTTGTTTGCTAACCAAAGGTCAAAATTTGCACCTACCATTCTGTGTTTGGCTCGAAATATTATTGCTTTGGTCTTCGTGATGTTTACCCTTAGGTAGTTCTTACAGGACCATTGACGCAGAAATTCTAAAAACTGATTGCAGTGTTCTAGTAGGTCTGTTTCTGTGTTACCTGAGGAAAGCACTGTGAGGTCGTCTGCATACGCTACTATGTTTACAGGAAGGGAAGCAGAAAATATATCATTAATGTAAATAATTAATAATAGGGGGCCCAGAATGCTGCCTTGTGGTACACCAGAGAGGATAGCTTGCGGGGTTGATATAGTGTGATTGGTTTGGTTTGATAAAACTTTAAGGGAGATCATTTGTTTACAATATTTTAGGTATGATCAATTAAAGATAAGCTGTTACCTCTAATTCCATAGTTATTGAGTTTATGTACCAGTAAATAATGATTAAGCAGGTCAAATGCCTTTGAAAAATCAGCAAATATTCCTAGTACAAAGAGATTTTCCTCCAACGCATTTATTATTATTTATTTTCGCCTAATTGAATTGAATTGAAAAAAAAAATTATTTCCAGTAATATACAGGAAATGGGCCTCGGGCGAGATGCCCGAGGCCCAGTAATGGCAGAGCAACAGGACGTGTGACGTTAAGGCGAAGATATACATATATAACATGAAACTTTCGAAGCACAGAAAGAGCACATATATACAAATGAAACAGCAAGTTAAAAAACAGCACAGTAAATTAACGATCCTCAATAGTGTAACAGTATGCACGAAATATGGCAGAACGTAATTAAAAGGAAGCGACTATTCTTGTAATAATGTTTAAGGCAAGGAACGGAAAGTACAGAGAGACAGTGCGGAATTGATAAAATATAGCTTAAAGTCCTTAATTGACGCGGTAAAGATGTTTGGGTTGTGTATGCTATAATGATTTAATATGCATGGTAAAGTAAAACGAAGGCTCTGGTTACCGTATAACGTCCTCGTTCGAGGAACGTCCCATATTTGTTTACTTCTGGTGTGAAAGGGTTTCTCGTAAGGCTTAAGTCCAGATATATTCTTCAAGAAGTCAGTTAAGCATTGAGGTGACAATTTAAGGCAGTGAAGTAGTGCCATTTCCGTGGATCTTTGTTTTCTGAAACCGAACTGACTATCTGACAGAACTGAATGTTTCTCTAAAAAATTATTGATTCTCACATAAATAATCTTTTCCAGACCTTTGGATAATATAGGAAGAATGGAAATAGGCCTATAGTTAGCCATATCTGAGGTAGCACCACCTTTGTGAATGACAGCCACTTTTGCTACCTGCAGTTCTTTTGGAAACACGCCAGATTCAATAGATAGATTATAAATATGCATTAGTATTGGAGCTAGTATGTCCACTACAAACTTGAAGGGTTTGATCTGAAAGCCATCTGAAGGTAAAGACCTTCAGCTCTGCTGTTTCTTAGATTTATAAACACTGTCAAAATTTCACCTTCATCAGTGGGATACATGAACAGGGATTCCGGAATGCATGATGTATAATATGCGTAACCCACAGGTGTGTCAGAAGGACAGCATAATGTTTTGGTTATGTTGACAAAGTAATTATTAAAATATTTACACAGTTCCTCCCCACTTTTGGTATACCATCTTTCATTATTGACGTAATAGTCGTTTTTGAGGTGCGATTTAGTACTTTGTTCAATTGGTCCCACTGGTTGTGAACACTTTAATTGGACCCTCTGAAAACGCATTACTAAAATAGCTTAGCTTAGCAGTTCTCAATTCTCTATTCAGCTGGTTTCGGTATTTCTTATATTTCTCAAGCTTGGAAGGCTCCCGTTATTTCATGAATTGCGCGAACATTTTCTCTTTGGTCTTTATTTTTGCGCAGCAGTTCTTGCGTAATCCACGGCTTCTTAGGATTGCGTTTGCGCAGACGGACTAGACAGTTCATAGACAGTTTTAACTTTGCACAGAAAAGCATTATACACCTCATTCACGTCTTTTAAGGACAGCACATAGTCCCGACTAGTTTCATATAACATTGTACGAAAACGGTCAAGTGTGGTGATATCAACGCGCCGAAAATGTGGAGAGGGCGCTGCAGGGATTCGATAAGGGCGTTCGGCTGGGACGAAGGCAAGAACAGGGAGATGGTCACTTAATTCGGACAGTACAGTGCCAGCTTTTGTTTCGCATTGTTCGGTGTTCGTGATTACAATATCGATAGAGGAAGATGTGGAGGTGGAACACGTGATGCATGTAGGTACTTCTATTAGATTGACAGTGTCATAGGCGTCTAGTAGGCTCATGAATTCTCGCTGTTCTGCTGAATCACATCGCGTGTCAATATTCAAATCACGCGATAAAAATAATACTTGCTGTTTTGTCGTTATGTAATCAAGCAGGCTTTCGAGAACGTCTAGGCACCCTTTCAAATTTCCATCAGGAGGACGGTACAGAACAGCGAATACGTCATACCCACTTTCAACTGCCAGGATTTTTATATCTACGGTAGAAACTGTGAATTGTTTGTTTTCTTTTGCAGATTGTGTGTTCAATATCTGTAACGACACACCGCCATCCCGGTGCCCAGGTCTATTGAGAACAAAGTGTGTTTAGTTACTTAGAACTAAATAGTTTGCGTCATTTTGATACCAGGTCTCGGTGAACATAGTTACATCAAAAGAAACTTTAAAAGCAGATAACAAGGCTTCTATTTCATCAGCTTTGTGTTTTATCGAACGGCAATTCAAATGAAAAAGTTTTAAGGCATTTGAGCTAACTAGCTTAGGGGAAACGACGTCGCAGCTGCCATGCGCTCACCGCTGTTTCTTGCTCAGGTGCTGTCCTGCGTCCTCTTCTCTTGGTCTCCCGTGGATCCATCATCACTGGATGAGGCATTCAAGCATGCGCCTATCCATTTCAACCTCAGCTCGATTGTTGCCGATGATTTATTCGATAGCAAGTTGCTGCGTCTCGCCTCTGCATTTGCCTCCCAGTTTGGCTCCGACTGCGCTGGTGATCTGGCAACACGGATGCACGTGAAGCACTATCTTCGAGGGGCGGATATTTATTCGCCAGTTTCAAGCCAGCCAGCTGGGGCACGACGTCGCAGCCGCCATGCGCTCACCGCTGTTTCTTGCTCAGGTTGGTTACCGGTTTCCCGCTGTATGCTATTGCAGTTCCAATCGATGTATTATTGCGGTGTCGTGCCCCGAAGGCCTGCTTTGTGTATGAAAAAGTGTGCTGCTATGTGGAAGTATAGTCATGGTCTCCTATGTCAAATTTTACTGTTATTATCTGGTGACGTTGAGAGCAACCCCGATCCCGATTACGATACTCCTCAGTTTAATTCGGATAGCAAAGCTATTGCTGGGATTTACGCAGTACTGAAACGTCTAGAACTACGTCAGACGCAGTTTCTTCAGGAACTCCACATGCTCAAACAACAGCACAGCGCTACAAGTGCGTCTGTGCAGGGCTTCCTGGGCAGTATCTCTGCACTAGAGACTAGCTTGCATTCCTTACGGCAGATTGCAAATGCTAGTACTCCGAATGTATTACCCTGTGTTGACGCCTTATCCAGTGATATTGCCCATCTTAAGGCCTGTTTTGAAGATGTATCCAATAGGTCCCGCAGAAATAACTTGCTTATTCTAGGTCTAAAATATTCCGCAACAGAGAGTTGGTCTGAATCTGAAAAAAAATGTGCGCGCTTTCTTTTCCTCTTTTCTTCTCCTAGATGTTTCATCTGAAAGTATCGAAAAGGCTCACCGAATAGGTCACTTTGTTGAAGGCAAAACCCGACCTATTGTCGTTAAATTTTGCAGTTAAAAGGTCAAGGACAATATCTTATCATGTGATTTTATGCTCAAGGATACTAAGTTTGCCTTGCGCGAAGACTTCACGCCTGCGGTTAGAAAGGCACGTTTCAAGCTTTCACAATACGCTCGTGACCAGGCTTTTCCTTCGAAGTTGCGATTCGATAAACTTTTCGTAAATAAAAGGTGGTTTGTCTATGATTGTGAACATGACCGAGTTGTTGAGCTTAGGGAATAGCAAAAAGGGAGGCAACTGCCTGCTCAGCAGCCTGGGCCTGATCTTCATTCTACGCCTTCGGCATCATCAAATTTTGAATTAACAATTCTCATCGTGAATTGCAGGAGTATAAAAAATAAAGCTGATGAATTTGCTGCCCAAGTTTCCTCCGTTAAGCCTCATGTTATAATTGGCACTGAATCGTGGTTGGATGATTCCGTTCTGAGCCCGGAAGTTTTCCGAACTGGTTATAACGTGTATCGTCGCGACCGACATTTGCATGGTGGAGGGGTATTTCTACTTGTCGAGGAATGCTTTTGCTCTTCAGCAATAACAGCGGCCCTAGTTGTCTGCGAATCAGTGTGGTGTAACCTACGCCTAAGCAATGGAAGGGACCCGACTATCGGTTCCGTCTACCGTCCCCCTTTCGCTACCAACCCTGACATTTTCAGGTCACTGTCTGATTTCTTGCTTGGCTTAAAAAAGGACTTTCTGTTTGGCGGGGATTTCAATATGCCTGATTTCAAATGGGTTGACTACAAACCTCTTCGTACGAATCAATCTTCATTGTCTTTGGCTCTTTGTGAATTAAATACTACTAATGATCTATATCAGTACGTCACTGAGCCTACTCGGGAAACTCAGCACTCATCTTCAGTGTTAGATTTACTCTTCTGTAACCGGCCATCGGTTGTGCGCGGCACTGCAGTCGAAAAAAACTACAGAACTTTGTCAAAAATACGACAAAATATCCTGTAGTTCTGTCGTAACCATCAGATTTTTCTGTAGTTCTATAGTACTTTTCTGTAGTTCTGTAGTTTTTCTGTGGTATATTTCTGTTGTCTGTAGTTCTGTAGCACGTTTCTGTTGTAACTACAGAAATTTCTGATGTTACTACAGATTATTTAGTTGTCACAACAGGTTTCCCGTCAAAAACCGCACAGAAATTCTGTCGTAACATCAGAAATGTTTCTGTAGTTTTTTCGACTGGGCTATACCAGGAATAAGTGATCACAGTTGTGTTGTTGCTAATCTTAGGCATTTTCGTCATTTAATTCCAAAAGGTCTCCCTAGAAAAGTCTTTGTTTTTACCAGGGGCGATTATACATCAATGAATAAAGAGCTTGCTTCCTTCCTTCCCAATTTTATTACTCTAAGCCAGAGTTTAGACTGCAGTTCACTCTGGGAGGTATTCAAAAATAAATTGGGCAGCCTAATTGATAAATGCATCCCAACAAAACTTCTTTCTGGTAAGCGGCGCCGCGACAAACCACGCATCACGAGACAAATCAGACGGATTGTCAGAAAAAAATATTGCCTTCTTCAGTCGTAGAAAAAGAATCGTTGCCCTGCTGTATTGCAGTCAATTCGGGCCCTTGGCAGTACACTAAAAACTGAAATTAAAGCTCATAAGGATAACTTCTTTAATAATCTCGGTTCTAAACTGCGTAGTAACCCCAAGGAATTCTGGACGTTTCTGAAACACAACGGACGCGAACCTGTCGGAATTACATACTTAGACGTCGATGGCCACCTTGTTACTACTACTGGTGATAAAGCTTGCCGCTTTAATGCATATTTTCAGTCTGCCTTTGCGCCAGCGTACATCGGAGAACTTCCGAACACTCGTGAGTCTATTACCGAAACCATGCCTGAAATTGTTTTTACTTACCAGAGTGTTTTAGAACTGCTTAGTAACATCAGGGCCGCCTCCGCCAGCGGCCCTGATGGTGTACCTATCTTTGTTTTAAAATCATGCGCGAACGAAATTGCTCATTATTTAGTCACCTTGTTCCAAACATCGCTTAACTCGGCATGTTTGCCAAATGACTGGTAAAATGCTAATGTTTTCCCAGTGCATAAAAGCGGTTCGAAAACGTCTGTTGTTAATTACCGACCCATTTCTCTGACTAGCGTGTGTTGTAAAACATTGGAACATATAATTTACAGTGCAGTCATGAAACACCTTGACTCTCATGACTTCTTTACGCCAGTTCAGCATGGCTTTAGAATGGGTTTTTCCTGTGCCACCCAGTTACTTGAGTTCAGTAATGATCTGTTTTCCTCTTTTAACCACGGATATCAAATTGATTGTGTATTTCTGGATTTTAAAAAAGCCTTTGATTCTGTACCTCATGTGCTATTATTACAGAAGTTACGGTGTCTTGGTCTGCATCCCAATATCATCGACTGACTTCATTCATATCTCCATGACCACATTCAGCGTGTTTTAATTAATGGTTGTCACTCTGATTCCGTAAACGTCTCCTCAGGTGTGCCCCAGGGGTCTGTCCTTGGACCCCTTCTTTTTCTCATTTTTATTAATGATATTGTTCTTGACCTCACCTGCCAAGTTCGGCTATATGCTGACGACTGTGTGCTTTACCATGTTGTGGAACGTTCTTCTGACGCATTAAAACTTCAGCGAGACTTACATTTTATCCAGTACTGGTGCTCAAAATGGCAAATGTCTTTGAACATTTCAAAATGCAAACTTGTCTCGTTCACTCGTAAGCGTTCCCCTCAACAGGCCTACCCCGCCGGAGTGGCGCAGTGGTTACGGCGCTCGACTGCTGTTCCCAAAGACGCGGGATCGAATCCCGGCCTCGGCGGCCGCTTTTCGATGGAGGCGAAAAGCAAGGCGCCCGTGTGCTGTGCGATGTCAGTGCACGTTAAAGAACCCCAGGTGGTCGAAATTTCTGGAGTCCTCCACTACGGCGTCTCTCATAGCCTGTGTTGCTTTGGGACGTTAAACCCCACAAACCAAACCAAACCAAACCCTCAACAGACCTGTTACTCAATTACTCAATAAATAATGTTCCCCTGCAAAACGTTTCTGAATATAAGTATCTCAGCGTATATTTCACATCTAACCTTACGTGGACGAGACAGGTTCAACATATTACATCTAAAGCCTGCAGAATGTTTTTTAAAGCGTAATTTAAACAAAGCGCAGTCAAATGTCAAGCAGCTTCTGTATTTCACTTACATAAGGCCAATTCTTGAATATGCATGCCCTGTATGGGAACCCCAGTTTATTTACTTATCTGACATGCTCGAACGCGTCCAAAATAATGCTGCCAGATGTGTGTCTAACAATTACAACTTTTCATCTAGTGTCACGTCTATTAAACATCTTAGTTGGGAGTCATTAGCTCACCGCAGAAAACATTTCAGACTGCAGATCATGTATCGCATTTATTTTGAAAAGCTCAGCATTGATAAAGATCGGTACTTTCTTCAACCTCACTTTTTATCTAGACGACTTGATCACCAGTGGAAAATCCGAGAAATAAAATGCCGGACAGATGTGTATAAAACCTCCTTCTGTCCACTGACAATCAAATGAGTGGAACCGACTGCCAGCTGGCATCACTGAGTGCTTCACTGAAAATTTATTTCGGGCTTTTTTATCGGATGTGTGACGTGGCGCCCAGTTCTCTTGCGTGTGTTTCCTTCATTTGAGTGTTTTCATCACTTTGTACGTTGCGCAGTTGCCCCCTTTAGATGCATGTTTCTCATTTTGCATTATCACTTGTGCCGTGTTATTTTCTTCATTTTTATGTATCTTATTGTACCACTGGCGTTCCCAGCAAGATTATTTGTCATCTCCCCCCCCCCCCCCGCAATAATGCCTTCGGGCGCTACAGGAACCTGTAATAAATAAATAAATTTAACTGTGCAGGAGCAAGCAGGTGATAGGAATCTGTAATGAAAGATAACTTCCTAGGTCATCTTGGCCACGTCACTGCTATTCGTTATCTTTATCAGCGTGCTATTCTCAGATTTCCATGCAGAGATCTGGCCTCCGTGCGCCCAAACAAACTTCCAATTTGATTCCCGCTTCTTACTGACAGCAAGCCCCAGCAAGCGCTTTCGATCTCGGCACAAGTGCTCGTTCACGCACATAGTCTGCTTCCTGGAAACCAAGGTCTGTACATGTCAGCCTCGTTTTTCGTGCCTTTTCAAGAAAAGCGTCTCGCTTCCTTCGATGCACAAATTGTGCGATTATGTACTTTTCTGTTTTGCCTCCATGAACGGCTACTCTATGACATACGTCAATGTCAGAAAGCGCAACACTTTCGCCCACTTTTTCACCAAGTTTTTCCAGAATTTCAAGCAAATTTTCATCTGTGCTCACAGTTATCCCTTTGATTTCTACATTTGCATTCCGCGAATACTGTTCAAAGTGTACCAGCCGTGCCTCACACAATTTGACCTGGTCAGCAAGAGAAAGTCAGCGATCTCTTTAAAATTTCATTTTGTTCGCGCAATTCCTTATACTCCTCGACTTTGCTCATCAGGTCATCCTTCATCTCTTCATATTTCTCCCTGATGAATGACATACAGGTTTTTATTTCTCTGAGCTCATTGCGAACGTCGCTTTCAAGGGATTCCCTGAAGGCCTTAAATTCAGCCCTGATTTCTTTCTTCATTTCATCTAGTGCTATCGCTAGCTGTTTGATGATTTTGGACATGATAGTGCGAGGCAAGCTGCAGCAAACTCACAACGGTAGCAGTTTACAAATGGCGGCAGTGGCGTGGCAGCTTGCAACCTACTGAAATATGTAAATCAAAAGGACCAACCTGCAGCGAAAGCAAATAGTCGGGTTAGCCTCTGTGTCAGTCGGGACGCTCACGCCACTGCTTCCACGTGAAGAGCAGTCCACGTCGTCCCCGACATGGACCGCATGTGTTGATCATCCCATTTTTCACTAATTTGGAATGCCCCGAACTAGAACTTAGCAAGGGCTTCACCGATCTCGGGTTGTATTCCCAACAAACATGATCCTTGCCGAACTGAATCAATAAATCTAAAAACTGTAACCGATCATCCACTGGATCTTCAATAGTAAACTCCAGCCCAGATCCACACTCAATAAAAACTTCAATAATGTTCCTCATTCGTTTATTGAATTCCTCACGGTCTGTGAATACTAAAACGTCATCCACATACCTGAACGCGGAATGATGGAGACCCCTCAAGTTGTCTTTCAGGTCTCGGTCTACGTACAGTGGTTTTCAAAAATACACGGCCCACGGCTTCAGTCCGCGGAGCGGCTGCCAGGCCGCACCGCGGCGCTGCTGTCTGTTCCCGGCGCTCGGTACGAGGGTGCCCTCCGCACCGCGGCGCTGCTGTCTCTTCCCGGCGCTCGGTGCGAGGGTGCCCTATGTGACGACAGCTTTCTCCCTCCCTCTCGCGCTGTAAAGTAACACGCCTTCGAAACTCTATGTGCGGCGTTCGTCCGTTTCGCCTTTCTTCCTCTATGGTTTCGCCGCTGCCGCTCGCTACGAAAGAGGGCGTCTGGACTCTGGATATTTACATCACCGGTCTCGGCGCGCGTTTGCAAATGCTGGCGCCCTGCTACCGTCCACCAACATACGTTCATCGCCGTAAGTTCATCAAGACGCGAAAAACGAGTGTCGTGCCTCTCTCTCGCCGCGCTGTTATCGGACCTATGTCCACGGAGCGTTTAGATGCCGCGCTCTGCAGTGGCTAGACCTTGATACTCAGTCCGCTTCTCTTGTGCAGTTGTGCCGAAACTCAGTATGACTTTTTAATGGGAAAAAATGTTCTACCATTGGCCATTTTGTCTAGTACAGTTGCACTTGACAAATCGGAGACCTTAAACGTCTACTGTGGATTATGTCAGTGGGAATAAATTTGAACATTATGCTACATTTAATGATATATCACTGGATAGTTTGTCAAGTATAACACTGTTCTAATTGTGGGTATTAATGAGTTGAAAAATAATTAGTAACTAGCGAATAATTATTTCCCTATACCTTCAAGTCATAAATTGTTCGATAGCTATGTAGAGTATAATTGCGCTAGACTAGCTAATTGTACTTTTCAATTAATCATCGCTCTTTTGTTAATTGCAACTAAGTATGAATTATGCTACACCATGAAGTCATGCATGGTTGAAAAACTTGTATAAAGTATTATAGCAAATAATGATTGGTAGGCGCTAAACTATTATTGCTAATTTGTTAATTGCGATTAATTATATATGTTGGACTATTATACTACCTCAAGTTAAGTATCATTAAATAGCGTATATCGAGCATTGTTGCACAGAACTAATAATATGGGTTAATTATTTATCACTAGTTTGTTAATTGCGATTTAATATATAATACACCACAACCTGAGCTTATATATCACTTGATAGCATATGTTGAGTATCATTGCACAGATCTACTTGTAGGTGTTAATTATTGCTTATTTGTTAATTGCGATTAAATATATATGTTAGCTACAACCTGAATTTATATATTATTGGATAGCTTATGCCGAGTATTATTGCACAGATTAGATAATGGGCATTACTTAATTATCGCTAAATTGTTATTTTCAAATAAACATTGAGTGCCATGCTAAATGTTCAAGTTAGATATCTTTGAATAGCTTATGCTGTGTATAATTGTACCCCACTATCAAGAAAGATCAGTAAGGATTACAGTATCTTGCTCTGAATTAAGCTAAATCTGGTGTACTGTGGCGAACTGTGTCTATGGCGATAACAAATTAGCGATAAATAATTAACCCATATTATTAGTTCTGTGCAACAATACTCGACATAATTTATCCAATGATATGTAACTTAGGTTGTAGTGTAATATATGTACATATATATATATATATATATATATATATATATATATATATATATATATATATATATATATATATTCGCAATGAACAAATTAGTAATAATTAACGCCTCCCATTATTTACCTGATATAATACATTATATAAGGTTTCCAACCATGCATATTGCATATTTAGTTACAAAAGAGGGCGATAATTATTTGAAAAGTGTTATTAGCTAGTCCAGCGCAATTACTATCAAAGAATTTATGACTTAAAGGTGTAGCAAAATATTTATTCGCAATTTACAAATTAGTGACAACTCGTTAGTACCAACAGTTAGTACAGTGTAATCGTACTTGGCGTAAGCTATCTTGTGATATATCATTAAATGTACCATAACGTTCAAATTTATTCACACTGAGATAATTCACAGTAGATGTTTAAGATCTCCGATTTGTCCAGTGCAAGTATACTAATGGTAGAACACTTGTTCCCATTAAACTTGGTATTTCTTTTTTCGAAGAGTTTGCATTGAGGAGAGCAATTCTTTCTAGAAAAGTCATACTCAGTTTTGCCACAACTGCACAAGAGAAGCGGACTGAGAAGCAAGATCTCGCCAATGCAGAGAGCGGCATCTAAACGCTTCGTGGACATAAGTCCGCATAACGGCGCGGCGAGAGAGCCACGGAACTCGTTTTTCGCATCTCGATGCACGCCCACCTATAAACGTATGTTGGAGCAAGGTAGCAGGGCGCCAGTATTTGCAAACGCGCGCCAATCGCCCACGTGGTGAGCGCCGAGACCGGCGATGCGAACATCCTCAGTGAGTGGGTGAGTGAGTGAGTGGGTGAGTGAGTGAGTGAGTGAGTGACAACTTTATTAAGTAGAGATAACGGAGGGGGATGTGTAGGTGGGGGTCCCTAGTCCATGACTCCAGCGGCTGCCGCTGCTATCCGCGCCCGTGTCACGAGGGCTCGTTGGGCCTCTAGTCCAGAGCTGGATAGGGCAGCCTCCCAGTGCTCCCACCCCTCAATTGTTGGCACTGTATTTTTGTCATCTGGAGGCCCCAAATGCAAATATTGCTGGGAGAAGGCAGCCTGCACCATATGGTGTGGACCTGCCTACACAATCCTCCAGATGACCCGAACGTCCTACGAACATCCAGTGTCCAGACGCCCTCTTTCGTAGCGAGCGGCAGCGGCGAAACAAACGGACGAACGCCGCACAGTGTTCAGAAGGCGTGTTACTTGACAGCGCGAGAGGGAAGGAGATAGCTATCGTCACATATGGCACCCTCGCGCCGAGCGCCGAGCAAAGATAGCAGCGCCGCGGTGCGGCCCGGCAGCCGCTCCGCATACCGAAGCCGTGGGCCGTGTATTTTTGAAAACCACTGTACAATAAGATGTCACTCAAGACAGGTGCAACACTCGATCCAATGCAGACTCCGGTCTTTTGCGTAAACAGCTTGTCCTTCCAGCCGATGAAGGTGGACTGCAGATAGAACTTCAAAATTTCGATGAAACTTCCAACACTAACAACCGAGGTGTCAATGAAGTCATATTCATTATTGTCCTCAGTGATGCACATTCGAACACGCTTAAGCAGGCTTAACCTGGGCCTTGGAGTAAAGGCTGAGGCTGAGTTGTGAGTCAGCGCTTGCCCTGTAGCTTCCTTTTATCTTGTCTTGTGTCTTCCTGTTAGCGTGGTTTTTATTAACAACGGCTGAGACTACCACCCCACATAAAAAGCCCCGCTTTAACCAAGCCGTGTGAACGTGCCTTGGTGGCCTATAGGGATAACGTGAATACCAGGGTCCTGGTCGGGGGATTCTGAAATAACCGTCTCCTGCGAGATGAGACACCTAAGTTCGTAACTCCCACCCCGGTTTTGTTGCGTCTGCCATTTGTCGCTACGGCATGTGAGCATACGCGACGAGCCGAAATGGGTGGCGGAGTGTCGCTTTCGCAAAAAAAATTTTCAGCGAACTTGAAACAAAGTTGCTCTTCTTTGTTCCTTGCACAAAATTAAAATTCTAGCAGGCACCATTTTACGATGTGATGGGTGTGATCATACACTGACGTATCCCCCCTCTCCTTCCACCCGCTTCATGCGCAGATTGCGATTAGAGACCAGCGTAACTATACTATTTCATGCCCAAATAAAGGACTCGAGCAATCATCGTCGGTTATCAGCATGTGTGCCTTGCAATAATAATTCATGGTGAGGCAGCTAGATCGTACGGCGCGATTACAATAGACAAGGTCTGGATTGAATATGAATAATATCGACCTATTAATTTGTATGTTTGCTAAAAAAATAAAATGTCTTTCAGCTGTACTTCAGCCACCAAACTGAAATATCATACTTAAAAACAAAAAAAAATCTTAATGTGAAGCAATAAATTTCTTATTCGTAGCAAACAACGAACAAAATATTTCTCACATTTTGGAGTTTTTTTTTCAATCACAGCTCACACACTGACCCACTGAAAAATTGTTGAACGGGAACTAGGTGAGTTGCAATAGTTTAATGCAGAAAAAAGTCTGAGAGCATACAAATTCCATTTATTTATTTATTACATTACCCTCAGGGCCTGTGGGAATTAGAGGGAGTGGGAATTATAATCATAAACAGAATGAAACAATGTGCAAGAATGAAAAATGTAATAAAAGAACACAAGTCAAACAGTGAAATGCATACCACGCTCAGGAACAAAAACAACAAAGAAAAATACCTTGCTACATAGTCACGTAAAAATCGTTACAAACGGCAACCTAAACGACAATGTGTCTTCGATTGAGGTGATGGAATAGGGAAGGCGGTTCCACTCTGCACTTGCCTTGGACGAAAAAGAAAAAAAAAACAAAAAGGACATTTTTTTCGACAACAAGGAACGAAAACTTTATGACGGTGATCTATGCGAGATGATACATACGTTGGTTGCGATATAAGTTCGCGTTTCAGGGAAGAATTATGAAAGAACACTTTATGGAAAATACATAGACGGGAAATTTTTCTTCTAACTTTCAAATAGGGTAAAGTAAGGTTAGACTTCAGAAGAGAAAAACTGGTTGTGGGAGAGTAATTGAAAGCTATAAAACAAGCAGATCTAGTCTGAGCAGCTTCAATAACATTGATAAGAGACTGTTGGGATGGGTCCCAAATTGCTGATGCGTATTCCAACTTAGGACGTACAAGGGACTGATACAATTTTAGTTTGAAATGTAACGGATATTGAGAAACATTCCATCATTATCCGGCTCTTTGCAATTCTGACAAAATACTGCGCTTTCGGATAGGTTAACTCTCTCGGTTTGTATCTAGATGATCGAAATATACATATCAGGATGTCATTTACGTTCGCCCTTTGTTGACTTTGAGTTGTAGTCCATCTTGCAATGGCCCCATTAACGCCGAGGTCTAAAAGGCGCCCTTCACAACACATTCCCATCAGGTTCCACAAATGATAAAAGCGAATAAACAGAACTTTATATGTACAGTACGGCAGGCGAAGCCACGTTATGCAGAGCAATGAGCAGCGCTGAAACATGAAGCTCTACAATCCCCCGTACTCATCCAGTCTTCTTAATTCAGCTGAGTTCTACGGCCACTGTATTTTGTACAGCTGCGGTAGAATAGAGTACAGAGGAATCTATTTACTGTAACCGAACGCTTCTAAACGCAGCAGCATGGCTTTGGATTCGCGATAAATTAGACGCTGTTCATCGCCTCCAGCCGCGCCAGGCTCAACCGTCCTATAAAGATAGTGGCAGGACGGCCATAGGCGGCGCTGGCGGTGCACGGAAAACTCCAGCGCTGGTTCCCTATCCTTGTAATGAATTATCTCACGAAAGCATGGAGCAAATAAACCTTTACTGTTTTCGAGATTGCTTTGCACCTTCTACAAGATCTAAACCTTTACGCAAACTAACAAATCCACCCTACTATTAACTGCGAATCTGTGTGGAATTCACGTAATCGACTCAGGGTTCAAGTCAAAGCCAAAGCAGGATTACCCCGCAGACAAAAATATCACGCACTTCGCCGCATTCATTGCCGCAATCAGTATATAGTTTCTTGGGATTCTCTAAGGCCAAAAGAGTAAGTACGCGTTTCAAGGTCATCACAACCAACCTGCTAGAATATTTGTGTTAGGACAGCAAAAAACAGTTTGTAATATTTCTAGCAAAGGTATATTTCTATATTTCTCTATATTCAACCTCCTACGCATTTCTAGGTTCATATTCGTTTGTTTCTAGCGCTGAGGTTATTATGATCACCGATTTCCGGAATTCATTTTGCAAATGTTTTGTTTTTTTTCTTTTTACGTGACGAATCGGTATCGAATAATGTCGGTTACGTCACACCAAGGGTAGTCGAATGTAATTTTACTTCATGTTCAGCAGGCATACCAGGGCAATGTTGTTCTCCGCTGAGCGCTAAAAATGAATGTTTCGCCGTGCATATATAAATAATTAGATTTTAGTGTCAGTGACTAATAACTTTCCGCCTGTTCATCTCCGGACTGTTGTTTCCTACCAGCAAGGGCTATTGCGCATCCCAAACATGATGCCATCACTATAATGACTGCGCTAAACAGGGCTACAACATAAGGGAAATTAGATGAACTGCCCCCCAATTCCTCTGCAGATTCTGCACTGTTTGAATCTTCCTTTTGACCGCTGGGCGGCTCCTTAACAGTGCTCGGTCGGGGCGTGGTTGTAGCAGGGTCAAGACTACCTGATTGCTTAGCACTGGTTTGAGCGGGCGGTATTCGTGGCGTCGATAGAGCAACCAAGCGCTCTGTATCGGTTGTCGACTCGGCTTCTGTTGGTGTCCACATGAGTGTTGTTGAATGTGTTTCTGTCGATAAGGTAGAATCTGGCTCGGCGGTACCAGCTGAATTCGACAGCTCTGTAGGGGTCGTAAACTCGGCTTGTGTTGGCGCCGAAGCGGATGCGGCAGATTCTGTTCCTGTTGTTTGGGTGGAATCTGGTTTGGTGGTAGCAGGTTTAACAGTCTTGATGTCTTTGTCATCATCGTCACCGTATGATGGCACGCAGGGTCCGGTTCCTGGGCATAAGAGCTTGTGAGCAGGAAATGGGAACCCCTGCATATCAAAAATAAACCAAGCATTTATATGCCTGATAGCATTCTTGAATGGCGGAGTAATGTCAACATTTTTGAAATTCGGCAGGCAGGTCTGCAACAAAACACGATCTGTAGGGTACAAGATCTCTCAAACGCGTAAAAAAATAACTGTGCAGAGATGTTGCGAACGCAAATAATGGCATCCCTACGGAAGTCCCTGATTACTCTCTCTCGACGGTCAGCCTTCGGAAAGAGGTTCTTTACATCAAACTTGCAATGTCTTGGTCACTCAGCAACCTCGCATGACACTTACCTGAGATCAGCGCTAAAAATACATTTCTAATGATGAATTTCAGGTCACTTTAGTAGGCCACAAAGGGGTGCTAAGAAAATAAGGCCTCAAAGAGATTCGAAAACTAAGCAATTTAGTGGCGATATGTGTCGTTAATTAAATCCGAAGTAGTTGTTGACCGGGAACCCGAACGCCCGTGGGTGCGTTTCGATGGAGGAGAAAGGGAGAGATATATTTGTTCCGTGTAACGCTGGCGCATGTTACTGATTCCCTGCTAGTAGGAATTACTCCGTAGCCCTCGACTACGACTACGGACTCTCTTTCTATCCACTTTTACTCCTGCCTTTCTCCCTTCCTTTATGACGCGGTACAAGCGTCCACGATTATGAGTCTTTTCTTTCCTCTAAAACAATTAAAATATTACAATTTTACGCGGGCTTCACGCGTTTTAACTAAGCAGGAGGCGGAGCAGCCACACATGCACCCAGAAAGAGAACGCAGCCATGTCTGAGATGTGGATGCCGCAGCCGTCGCTAGAAAGTGTTGTAAAAGTGCATGTTACTCCTGACTGAGCTGTCGCGTGTCGCTCACGCGCCCTCAAATCCGTCACTATCTCATCTTTCATGTTCACTGAGAGACGAAGAGAGATAGCGGCTTCGGCTGCAGCTGTGCGGCCACTCCACTTCTTCACTGCTAAGCTGCGTGACGCGCGAGTTCACCTTCTATTATTCCACTTCAAATTCACGTAGAGAGAAAGCCAGCGACAGTCAAAGGCTTCAGACAGAAATAGGCAAAACCCGTGATTGTGGATGATTGCGGCTGGTGGCGCTACGCACTAAAACACGTTCATCGTTTCGCTGCGCTTGCGGCCTGAACCATGCCGCTCTCCGAGAATCCGCTACAACCTATGCTTAGCAGCTAGACTGTTTTCTTTATGTGTTCTGAATAACAATGCAAAGTCTGTAGTGCCCACCTATGCCGTACAACATAGGTTTAAAGTCCGAACGTGTTGTGTGTGCATGCAATGGACAGGCACCCGTTCTAAAAGCCTTCCACACTGGGCGCTCGTTTTGGTGCCCCGCTGCGACAAGTCATTCGTCACCGCCCAACCTTCTCATCTATGGCTTTCGATGTATTGCCGAAATGAATTTTCTGCCCATTATGGTACACATATCCACCTCTGGAAGCAACCCTGCCAACGTAATTTTCAGTTCCAAGTGACCTATTCTAACGCGGTTGCGTGGAACGCCGTGTTCTTAAAGTCCTGTGGACCTCTTGTGAGCGAAACATTGCGGCATATGACTGGAAAATTGCAGTTGACAGGTTGTATGTCAAACCATTGACTGGCGACGAGATTTCAAAAGATAGTATAGCAGGTGCTGCTGAGGGGGGTGGAGGTGGTGGATGTGGGTTTATCCTGGCCCTACGGGGTTGGGACTGGTAGGTCACTGCCGCTTGCGGCGGGGGCTAGCCTGCAACTGAATTTTTGCCTGTTGTAGGTCGTCATTACACCCGCTATCGTTTCGGTGGTGGATGATGGCTATTGCCGGTGCGCGTCTCTCGCTCCCTTTTCTTTTTTGTTCAAATCCATTTTCTCTTCTGTCCGCACGAGGCAGCAGAGGCGCCCTACTGAAAATTGTATGAGGCAATAACCTCACATTTTCTCACACAATCTCACTCAGTTCGCATAATAAATCACATACAAATCGCATATGTACGCGGGATCGAATCCCGGCCTCGGCGGCCGCTTTGCGATGGAGGCGAAAAGCAATGCGCCCGTGTGCTGTGCGATGTCAGTGCACGGTAAAGAACCCCAGGTGGTCGAAATTTCCGGAGTCCTCCACTACGGCGTCTCTCATAGCCTGAGTCGCTTTGGGACGTTAAACCCCACAAACCAAACCAAACCAAACAAATCGCATATAATTGCATTTGCTCTCATAGTTTCTTGTACATTATCATAAATTATGCGAAATATTTATGATAATGATGTCCGCCGTATGAGAGTATATGAGATTTGGTGAGATTTTGTGAGGTTTTGCCCGGTAGAACTTTTAGTTTTTCAGTAGGGCGGCTCAGCTACATAGCCAGTAGCATGCCCGTGCATTTTTTTTTTATTTATTCTTTCAGTCGCAGCAACAGCAGCAACAACTGATTGCAGGGTGATATGGCTTGTCGAACCCTTCAGGAGCCTTGGATTCAGACCCCGACACGCAATGCTAGACTATAGTCGGGCTCTTTCAATGAGGCTTGGTTAAAGCAGGGCGTTAGGTCACATTGTATTTCACCCACCCATTGTGTTACCTTATATGAATCTAAGTTAAATGAGTATGCGTGAGATTTTAGTAGTAGCACCAGTTAATGAATCGGTGATTCAGCGACTAGCACAGTGCAAGAACGCAAACAAGGATCCGGAAGGGGAATCCTATAAACAAGCTACAAACGCTGTCACGGCATATCCCTAAAGGTGAAGCTTCGTTGTTGACAAAACTGCGCTATAAGAAATGAAAGGCGCCGTATCTGTCGCACTTCCGTCGACAGCTGAAACGCCTCGTAAATGAAGGAAGGTGTGAGGAAAGGAGAAAGAGGGAGAGATAGAGGCGCTAAGGTGGAGGGCTGCAGAGTACTTATGACCATCTGGGGGCGGTGACATCGCACAGCACACGCGGTCTTTCTCGATCGCGTCTACGGGTATGCGGCCTACGCTACCGGTATCCAATTTGGGCTCTCCTGTTAGAACACAGTCTTACCCACTCAGCCAGTGCGGCAGCTTTAAGTGCGCCCCCGATTTCATTTTTAGGCGGATGGCGACTTAGTAGACAAATTTCCTTTAAAATTCAAGAAAGAGCAATGCAATCTCATCGCGCTCCACTACTAAATTGGTGTCAGTCGATATGTTCTCTATGTGGCCCACGGTGCATGCTGCAAGTCGTAGTCGTCAGCGTGTAGGTGCAACATGCCACCTGCCAGATGTGCCATATATATTCAAGCAAAAATTATTCTAAGCATCTGTAGGCGGTGCTGTTCGCACAGGATCGATCAGAAAATAACCTGTTTAGAGCGATAACTGTACTCTACGCAAAAGACGAGTGTCATGTCGTTTCTGCTATAGAAGTAGGGCCGACACTAAGGTCGCATCTAACTTGCTTTATCCGGACTTCCGGACGCCAATATAGCGCTCAGTCTCCTTCGCACGCTCTAAGTCTCGAATAATCGTCCTCCTCTACCTCATTCCGCTCTTATATTCAGGAAGCCACCAGCCGTTTAATGCTTCGAGAAAGCTGTATGGATACGCAATTTCAAATTGACTGCGGCTATATATTCTGCGATAGCTTAATCCAGGCTCACATTGCGGCTTCGGTAGCAACGACGTTAGCACTGGACTCTGCTATATGTTTCTCCTTGTTTTTTATGCTTGTGATGAAATGTCTACAGCATTGTTAACCACGCAGTTAGAATCCGGTACCTATTGCTTCCAATCATTTATGTCGCCCTTGTTGTCTTGCAGCTAAATCGTTTTCTCTAACAGAGAGGAAAGTTGGGATGGTTAGTGATGATCGTGTGGCTAAAAACAGCGCTAGGACGACACGAAAGACAGAGGCGGTTCATGTTCAACCTGAATAATGGCAAAATAAATTAGGAATTTGTTTGATGCGAAAAGAACTGAGTGAGACCTCAAAAAGAATATGAGAAAAATCAAGACCATCCTCAAGACCAGCTTTATAGCGAATCATGTGAAGAAATGAAAGATTTTGTCAAAACATTTGAAGGAGGTAACCAGGATCTAAAGGAGACACTAAGAGCACTACAAGAAAAAACGCTTCACTGTGCGCATAAGCAAAACAATAAGAACGCCGAATCACGCAGAATTTGTAGCTTTTACTCAAAAGTGAAACAATGCGTTGAGCAGCTGGGCGATAAAATGTTATGTCACCTGGCAAAGAATTCGGTGTAAATATCTGGATGCCTCTGGTCGAAGCTGACTTTTATATGTGTGATCAAATTAAAGAATCCAAGAATTCCGCCTCCTTTAACATAAGCGTATAGTTCACATGCGGAAAGCAGCATAACTATTTCCTCTAAAAGTGGAAAAAATTTCATGATTATGGCAAATGATTTCGACCTAGAACCGTGCAACCAAATTGACGTGAAATTGCACCTGTTCCCGGCAATTACATGGCAATTAAATAATTGATTTTCGGCGCCAAATCGTATTGTGATATGGAAGGCTCTCAACCTAAAATCTTATTCCTGTTTACCTTTTCTTACATTTAGTTTACCGGCAATGGTTTTCGAAATATTTATCTTCAAAAAGGCATACTTTAGCTCTTGCTTAATGCACAATTGCACAATGCACAAGTTGGCTTAATGCACAAGTTGGCTTAATGCACAATTTTTAAACGGATTCGCTCGCTTTTTTAATACAGAAAATGTGGAAGGCCATTATGTATTCTCGGCTGTAGAAGGAGCATTTTAAAAAAAATCCCAGAGCACTGCGGAGTCTGCGCTGCAGAAATGCGAAAGCCTAAGCGTTGCAAGTGCACACGGTGCATCACGTTTGCTCTCATCTTTATCATCTAATGCAACGTCATTATCATTTATAATGTCATCATTCTCATTATTACTAATTGAAGCGTCACTGTAACCACTGCTATCATCATCACGGTAGATAGGGAGAATTAGGATGTGCGTTTCACGGTAGCGGGTGTGGCGTTTGAGATGGTGTTTCGATTCCCAGGGTACGTAGGATATATTTATTTTTCCATTAGACTCGCATGGTATTAGGTACTTGCCAGTAGAGAATGAGGATGGGGTGCCATTTGACCTTATTATGCTAATGGCCCTCCACTGTATTTGGCGCTCGAGAATGGCAGGAGACCATTGCGATTCTGACGCACGGCCAGCACGGATCTATTTTCGGGAAGGCATGAATAGATATATTGAAATTCAGAAACTTGCTCCTGAAGCTCCCGAGTGGCTCAGAAGATTGGAGCCATTAGTGACCCTAAGAGAATTTTAGCATGACGACGCCACAACCCACCTGGCTGATTGTTGTATTATTGAATGCTTATTGTGCCCTGTAAGTGGTTTTGTGTATTGTGCCGAAGTCAGGCAATAAAGAAACAAAAAAAAAATCCGGGCGTGGCGCAGTTGGTTTAAGCGCTTCGCTGGAGATCGAAAGAAGGTGGTTCAATTCCCGATGGAGAAAGGATTTGTATTTTTCTTGTGGTGTCACCATGACGTCATTTGATTGACAGGTACAGTGTGACCGAACGAACCAACGTCGGCAGTATGAGCCAGTAAATGCTTTGCCTTAAAATCTGCTGTCCGGGAAACCAACCAGGGTGTGACCGACCATGTCGCCGCAGTTCCCTTTTGTTAACACAGGGCCACTGAGACATTAAAGCAACAATCTTCGGCATATACATTCGCAGAAAGCAAGCTACAGAAGCACACGCTTGCACAACGAATGATGCGGCAGCATTCCTTTCATTCCTGCTGCCACTACTCCGGCGACCAGATCGCCGTCATTGCAGCACGCCTTTTTAAACACATTGCTCAGTATTCTATTACACCATGCTGCCAATGCCGCAAAGCTATAAGATCAACCACAGAACGCACATAGTCGGCGGGATGGAGAGCACACTGCTGTTGACGGCCCTGCTCAGTGCGTGTTGAACGGTTTTTCTCGTTTTTCCTACGCTTACAGTAGCCCAATTCTCCTATAGCCGTCTGGATATTCTAGGAAGATTTAAATTGAACTCTTTGGCAAGTGACGCTGTATGAATGTGTAGTATTGTATATGTAATGAATAAAAACATTTTTGGTTTCTTGATGGTTTTGGCGCCAGCTAATCCTGTGTTTTACGACTGGTGGAAGCTGTGCGCCAATCACAGGCACATGTGTTCAACCTGTAGTTGTATTCTAGCTTGTCTAGTAACATTACTCGAAGACATATCATGTGAGACCGCAGCTCCTGCACTCTGAAACAGTGAGTGGCTGTGTATACCGTTTCTGCTGCTTCTGTGGCCACCGCTTATTAAGTTTCATTTACAATATTTTGGTAATTAAATGATTATCGCAGCCTAGACATAGCTGACGCCAAACGCGTTCGAGGGTACTTTTCTGGAAGTCAGCTTTCATCCCGTTTAAAGCTAAAATTTTGTTTAAATTTTGGAAAGTGCTCCCTGAAGTGCTCGGTATACCATACTGTTTAGAAACAAAAGTTTCAGTATTTTGGAAGTGGCTACATACCTCTCCCATTATGCCGTTTGAGGAGGTAGTCCTGATATTGAAGTAAACAGAGAGAGCCTTCACTCCCTTGTTTTGAAGCTCCTGAGTCAGAGACCTCGGCACCACAATCTCCACTGTCTGCGCCGTGTATGCTGCCTGGGGCACTAGCGATCCGTTCAACACATCCGTCACTGGATCCACCATGTCACAGCTGCTGAAGGCTCTGCTGATCTTGCCTCTGTCTGTGGAGTAACGGAGCTCAAGCGAGGCGGCTGCGGAAGCGAGAAAAAACATATAGCGTTTCCATGCTTCACTGAGCTCCGACCTTTTTAAAGCGGACAGAACTTTTGTTCTCTTAATAATTTGTGCGTACTGATAGAGCCAAACAAAGCCCTACTCGTCGCGCTTTCGAGGTGTCATAAGCAAAGCGCGCTGTCATCGGGTCTGTTAATATCACCTAACATTAGCAGCCTGTTTCTGGGTGCCAGAAAATTCCTTTCCTACAAGATTTCACTTTATAGCCAAGTGCGCAAGGGGCCCAGAGACCCATCAAGTTAGCCTTCGCTGCGACTAGGTGCAAGGTGTGAAGGCTGCCTCAGCTGCCCTGAAAGCACATTCTGTCCGCCGCCCCACTTTCGGCACCATATCGCTGCATCTCTAATTTTGTGATGGACAATGGTTCATTTGGCTCAAACTATTATTGAGAGCAGCCCTAAACCGCCAAATTCCTACATACATGTTTACATCTGTGAGGACGAAGCCAGCGTGTGGCTTTCGTTAAGCTGGTGGCAGTGGTGAGAACTAGGCGCAAGCTGAAGAGATTCTGAAGTGCATGCGACATTAGCAATCTAATGTATTTAGTTTGTAGAGTTCAGTGCGATCCCCGGGGACAGCACAAGACAACGGCAACGTGTGTACACTCTAAATGTTTATACACCTAGCGGCGTACAGCGGTGGCGTAGCGGGTGCAGCGGTGGCGCAGCGGTAGAACATCCATCTCGCATGCAAGAGCACGTGGGTTCGAATCCCGGTGCCACGCAAGTCTCCACCGGATAAGAAAAAAAAATCCGCGTGTAGATGGAATTGCATAAACAGGCTTGGGGTGCGACCTGATGCCGGTGAACACCTCCAGCAACGCACTCCCTCACCAGAACAACAGTTGGCCACCCTGCTGCAGGAATTGGCCGCAACCTCTCATGATTAGCTTCATAAAACCCCGGCCCTCAGTCACTAGCGGCTGCGAAAATACTGACCACGGCGACGGTCTGACCTGTGACGCAGCAGAGGGTGCTAAGAATTTCTGGCTCTGCTGGACAGGCCGCCATTGGAAACTGACCCTGGCAATTCGTTTAACGCTACAACACTAGCTAGTGAAGCTAGTTTAGCAGTGCCGTTAGAGGAGCTAGAGGGTATGAAATGGGATGTCATAGGGCTTAGCGAGGTTAGGAAGCCGAATGAGACATATACTGTACTGAAGGATGGGTATGTACTGTGTTATCGAGGTTTACCGGAGAGGCGTAGCAGTAGGTTTTCTTGTCAGTAAGTATATAGCGAGAAATATCGATGAATTCTATAGCATTAATGAAAAGGTGGCAGGCATCGTAATTGAGCCTAATAAGCGGTATAAACTGAAGGTTGTACAGGCCTATGCGCCCATATGTAGTTATGATGACCAGGCAGTTGAAAGCTTCTACGAAGATGGGGAATTAGCAATGCGAAAAGTAAAGGCTCAGTATACTGCACTGATGGGCGACGTCAGTGCCAAGGTAGGCAAAAGGCAGGCAGGAGATCAGGCAGTGGGTAACTATAGCATTGGTTCTAGGAACAGCAGGGTAGTTACTAGTTGAATTTGCAGAGAGCAAAAACTTGAGAATCATGAATACCTTCTTCAGAAAACGGAAGAACCGGAAATGAACATGGAAAAGTCCGAACGGGGAAAAATGAAATTGACTTGGTACTGTATTCAACCCCCGCCATTATGCAAGGTGTAGAGGTAATCGGAAAAGTGAGATGCAGTAAGTACAGGATGGTGAGCTCCCGAATTAGTCTAAATCTGAAGAAGGAAGCAACAGAGTAGTAAGAAAGAGTTCCATCAATAATTTAGCGGTGAGGGGCAGGGCAGACGAGTTCAGAATCTCGCTACAGAATAGATATTCAGCTATAACCGAGGATGGCGACATTGCGCTAGAAGCAATAAACAATAATTTCACAGTTATCATTACTGAGTGCGCTGTAGAAGTAGGCGGTAGGATAGAGAGCATACCAGTAAGCTGTCTAAGGAGACGAAAGATTTGATTAAGAAACTGCAGAGTATGAAACTTCCAATCCAGCAGACCAAATAGAATTGGCAGAGATATCAAAGCTAATCAATAAGCGCACAGTGGCCGATATAAGAAAGTGTATAACATGGGGAAAATTGAGCATGCTGTAAAGAACGGGGGAAGCCTTAAATCGGTGAAGAAATTGGGCATAGGCAAAAATAAGATTTATGCGCTGAGGGACAAGGCGGGCAACGTCATCACGAATATATACAAGATAGTCAAAGTAGCCGAGGAGGTCTATACGGATATCTACAGTAGCCAAAGTAGTCAGCACCGTAAAGAGATTGGCGGTACGGAAAAACTGTCAGACGTTCCACCAGTGACGAAGTACGTGGTTAAGAAAGCAATAGAAACTATAAATGTGAAAAGCAGCCGGAGAGTATCAGATAACTATCGATTTGTTGAAGGATGGGGGATATCATGCTAGAAAAACTGGCCACCTTGTATACGCAATGCCTGATGCCATCGACGATACCGAAACCATGGAAGAACGCAAACATTATTCTATTCATAAGACAGAGGAAGCAAAGGACCTTAAAAATTACAAACCAATCAGCTTACTGTCTATTACGTATAAGGTATTTACTAAGGTAATCGCTAATAGAATCAGGACAACCTTAGACTGCAATCAAGCAAAGAATCAAGCAGGTTTTCGGAAACGGTACTCTACTATCAATCATATCCATACCATCACCCAGTTGATAGAAAAATGCTCAGAATGTAACCAAACCTCATACATAGCATTCATTGATTACGAAAAAGCATTTGACTCAGTAGAAACATCGGCAGTGATGCAGGCATTGCTAAATCAGAGGGTAGACTAGCAACAATAGTTCTGCATAAAGAAAGCAACGAAATTCCCATAAAGAAAGGTGCTAGGGAAAGGAGACACGATCTCCCCAGGACAATTCACAGCTTGCTTAGAGGAAGTATTCATAGACATAAAATGGGAGCAGTTACGGATAAGGGTAGATGGAGAATACCTCAGTAATCTGCGATTTGCGGATGACATTGCCTTGCTAAGTAACTCAGGAGATGAACTCCAAAGAATGATTGGTGACCTAGACAGGACAAGTAGAAAGGTAGGATTGAAAATCAATATGCAGAAGACTAAGGTAACGTTCAACAGCCTCGGAAAGGAACAGCAGTTTACGTTAGGTAGCGAAGCACTGGAAGCAGAAAGCGTATATGTCTACCTAGGACAGGTGGTAACCGCAGATCCGGCCATGAAAAAGAAAAATAGCTCGCAGATTACGACTAGCAGCTTACCGGTATCGCTCGAGAGCAAAGTATACAACAATTGCATCTTACCTGTACTCACCTTTGGGGCTGAAACGTACAGTGAAGAGGGATATGGAAGGAAAAACGGTAGGGGTACATTAAGAGATAGGAATCCTGCAGAGTGGGTCAGAGAAATAACTCATGTTACTGACATTCTAGTGGAAATCAAGAACAAATGGGCAAAGGCAGGAGTTGTTGTGCAAAGAGAGGATAACCGATGGTCGCTAAGGGTAACAAACTGGATTCCAGAGAAGGAAAGCCTAGCTGGGGGCGGCAGAAAGTTAGGTGGGTGGGTGAGGTTAAGAAGTTCGCAGGAGTGGAGTGGATGCAGCTAGCCCAGGCCTGGGTTAATTGGAGAAATATAGGAAGGCCTTCGCCTGCAATGGGTATAGTCAGGGTGATGATGATGATGACTCCTAGTGGCTCGGTGAGAGCGAAGCGGCGGCGGAATTGTGGGGCGCATGCGATCCTAGGGACAAGACGATACAACGGAGACGTACGTACACTTTATCTGTTAGTTCTCCGAGTGGTGGTGATTGTGGTGACCATGGCATATTTTGTGGAAGGGATACTGGGCGCGTCTTATGTTGGCCAACTTTGGTGCATCACTCTTAGTGACCAGGGGGTGGGGGAGGGGAATTAGGCAAGGGGCGAGATAGCTGATGCCGCCGTTCGTCGCGTGTGGCACTGTAGACCGATGCAGGCGTACAGGGTAGAGCTGAGGCCGGACTCCTCCAGAAAATTCAGAAGAAACCGGTAAGCAGAAAGTTGGTTCCGAACCGAGAAGAGCAATCGCCCTTCGGTATTGGCAGGCTGTCCAAGATTCCAGAAGCCAGCCAGAAATTTCTGGTTCTGACTATCAGATGTTGGACATACTAGGATCAAGTGGCTCAGTGTGCTAGTACTGCACAAGAGGGATAGGCTGGGCAAGTTCTGCGGCAGGCATACATGCATGAAGCAGTCCATGTAGTACAGCCTATGCGTAGGCGCAAGAGGAGGAAATTGTGCCTGCGGGGAAGTCTGTCTGAGAGCCGTTAGAGATGTTCTCCAGCGGCAATTTCGCAGTCTCGATGGAACGACCTTACAGCCTTCCTAAAGAGGGGCCTAGAGAAGTCGAGAGGTGTGACATTCTTAGTGACCGGGGCACCGTTATTGTGCGCCGCTTTGGCTAGGGTCATCTGCCTCCTCATTTCCCCGGACTCCAGTATGCCCTTTAAGCCAATGTAGGTCCAGTTGATACCCCGTGTCCTGAAGGGCTAAGATTCTGGCTTGGAGAGTGTTCACCGAGAGGTTGATGCCGCGGTGGACAAGCAGAGCAGATCTGGTGTCACACAGAACATTCACATGTCCAGAGATACACTGCATTCGATTAATTGTGCGGCTAGAAGGAGGCCAGCGCGGTCCACAGCAGTTGAACTAGCTGGGAAGGACATGCAGCATGACCTGGACTACTCTAGCTGCGGTTCTGTCAAGGCTGCAGCTACTTGGCCAGTAACAGGATGAAGCGAGCCATCCATGAAGAGGAGGGTAGATCCACTGTAGAGCTCAAGGAGAGCTGCAGTTGTCGGCTGAAAGGCAGCTGCAGGGGTGTGACACTTGATTTTGCAGCCCGTACCCAGGCAGACCTGGATAGAGGTCGATTAGGCGGAGAGGGCAGCATGAAGTAACTTGGAGCAGGTCCGATGATTTTCTTGTACGCTGCTGACAGCTTTCCAATACGAGTGTGGGACTTGCTATGCAGCCGAGCTAAGAGTGCGGCACCGCCTCGAACATGGCTGAGACGGCCGATGTGGTTCAGTCCTCTTTGGGCAAGAAAAAGGTCCAGAGGGTAGATACCAGCTTCCGCAAGGGTAGCAAGAATCAGTGATGACTGAGAAACTGCAAGGAATTATCGGATGCGACGCCTTCGAACAGTGTCGAGTTGAATGACTCGACTAGGCTGGAGGGAGACCAATAGGAGGGCGTAAAAGATAACAGATGTCGCCGCTGCCTCGAAGAGCTTCATTGCCCAGGTGGTTGAGCAACTATTGCCACTTGCGAGGAGACGCAGAATTGCGGTTCCGACATGGTCCAGATAAGGGGTGAGGACTTTTTCCGCCGAGATCCAGGTGAGCCGGTCATCAAATGTGAGACCTAAGTGTTTCACATGGGGTCTCCAAAGTTGCAAGTCGGCGGGTGCTCCTTTCTGATCTCGAATAATAGACCAGGGCCTCAGACTTGGTAGCTGGGAGGGCCAATCCCTTGGATGCTAGGAAGTGCTGGACACCATCCAGTTCCCGTTGAAAGGCCTTCCTAGCGGAGAGAATATGACTCTTTGGAGCTCGGATTCAAAAGGCTATGTCATCTGCATAGATGAAGCAGGATACATTGTGAGTTCTGATCTGGTCAACGAAATTCAGCAGGCCGGACAGGACGAGGTTGACCAACCATGGGCTGAGGAGCGATCCCTGGGGAACACTAACGGTAACGGGACGAGGGGAGCAGATCATTTGCATAACTCGAACCTAGATGGTGTGGTGGGATTTCTGAGGAATGCCGAGAGGAATTGTCACAAGTTCCCAGTTACTCCAAGGACATACAGAGCCTGCTCGATGATGGTGTGAAGGTTTTCAAAAGCGGACTGATCATCCAAGAGGCCTAGGAAGACAATATCTCCTCTATGCTTCGCTTCCTCGACCACCTCTGCAATGGAGTCTGCAGTACAGTGGTGCTTTAGGAATCCTGCCCACATCTCAGGAAGGAAGTTGGCAGTTCTGGCGGTCCACGTGAGTCACTCCAGGGTAATGAACTATATGGACTTGCAAGCTGCAGAAGTGAGAGAAACAGGACTTAACCGACTTAAGGGGCTCAAGATAGGGACGACAATGACATTTCCCCAGGTGTCCGGTAGAATGCCGCTCTCCCAAGTGTCACTGAAGACAGCGAGGAGTCGTGTCTTGCCAGGCTCTTCCAGATTACTAAGCATCTCAATTCGTTAGTTCATCGCCCCCCGGAGCTGATTTTCTTCTTCAAACGATTAGGTGACCGCTTAAGCTCATGAGGGGCGATGGGATCATTGCAGAAGGCAGCTATGGTCTCTGCCAAAGCTGCGGGTGGTGAGGAGAAGGCCCGGAGCGGTGAGGGGGGACTTCCCAACGCAAGTTCAGCTGACGAAGACTGTTTGACAGACTAGGCAAGAATATCGACAAGCTGCGCTGCCAAGGTTTGAGAGGAAATGCCTCTAGCGATGGCCGCTCCCGGGAAAGGATGGCGATTTGAGCCGACCTGCAAGAGGGTTTTAAGAATGATCCAGGCAGTTGAGGACTGTCTGGCTACCTGTATTGACCGGCAAATGCTGCCCCAGCTCTCTGCGGAACGTCTATTGACCTCACGGCGGCAACAGGCATCGATCCTGCGGAAGGCCTTTCAGTTCTCGGGTTAGTTGGAAAGTACGTTCGGCCACTCGCGCGACACGTCGTCTGGCGGCCCTAGGTCCAAGGAGACGTAAGTCCGAGTCTGCTGCGCGGAGTGGAGGAGTGCAACCGAAGAAGGTGATTGTGGCGCTCTTGGCACAATCTCCGAAGAGGTCCAGGAAATCACCTGCAAGTGGGATGTCTTACTAGTTCCCTGAACTCTGCCCACTTGGTAAAGTGTTAGAAGGTTTCCTTCCCCGCCCCCTCAAAGAGGAAAAAAGGAAAACGAGAAAATTATCCGAGTCCAGAGAATCAGATGCTCTGGCCCACGAGTAGTGGCAGGCGTCGAAGAGAAGAGCCAGGTCGATGAGGGAAGACCGTCTTGGCTGAATGAAGGTAGGGGAGGTGGGCTGAAGAAAGCGAAGGCCGGCAGTGTTGATTGCAACCAAGAGCTTTTTGGTCCTGATGGTGGTTGACTGGTTCCCCCATGCCTTGTGGTGAGAATTAGTCACGCAGATAAGAACATTCTTACCGAGACGGGCATGGAGGCCCATCACGCAGGAGGGGTCCCATTCAACTACTGGAAGGACACGTGCTGAAGCTACAGTAGTGTACGTGTCTCCCATTCGGATGCGCATGGTCCAGATCTCCAGTTGTCCTACGTCAGGTTGGGCGACGTCTATCACTGTGTGGGGTATATTACTCCTCGTACAGATGGCTGTGCGGGGTCAATGTTGTGGATGGGAATGGTCAGGCAGGGGCCGTCACTGCAGTCCTAGTTGGAACAGCAAGAGCGGCCAGAGTACCCAGAAATTCCTGGGAAACCTAAGTTCTCCGCTAAAACCCGTGTCTCGAGCCTGTAGGGCAAAAACATCAAACTCCAGAGTATTCAGGAGGATTAGATCATTGAAGCCCGCGTGTCATAATCGCAGGGATTTGGTATTCCACTCCCAGACTCGGTGAGAGCGGAGTGGCAGCGGGGAGCCCGCGAGACGTGGTGGCGCGCGCGGTGCTGTCGTGCGAATGCGCATGGCCACGGGCATGGGATAGCATAGTCACGCAGAGCTTAAACAGCGGCGCCGAACTCCGAGAAGGAACCGCGCCGCTACATAGCTCCCCCCCCCCCTCCGGGAGAATAACCCAAGGCGACGAACAGCTGACATCTGCAGGCAGCTGGAATGCCAGTCAACTTGACGAGCCGACGGCGGCTGGTGTCTGTCGGAAAGGCTTATGGGCGTCTGGAAAGTAGGTGCCACAACACAGGGAACTGGTGCCTGGTCATATGCCGGCTTGAGCCGCTCAAGCCCACTGTATCTCGCATTCCGTCCAAGTCGACGGCGAAAATAGACGAACGATGCTTGATCACACAAAATTGGCCGAGGTTGTGTGGTTGCAAAGAACCACACACTTGACCGTAACGGACGAAAACATGTGTTGCGGTTTTTAAGTCCAGAGTCACGTACACCGTACGTGCATGGGCTCGCGTCGGCTGTGGGTGAAGGTGGCGGCGGATCCCTCAAAGTCTGTCGATGTAGTCACTTCCTGCGGGTAAGACAGCTGATGGTGTACTTTCGAAAACGTCCACTGGCAAGCGTAGACAGGTTCCATAAACAAGCTCGGCATAGGCGCATGAAAGCTCTTCTTTGAAAGCAGAGCGGGTTACGAGCAGAATGAATGGGAAAGCGTCAACCATTTTTCAGGATAACTGTATGCCATAAGCGCTGATTTAAGATGGCGATGAAAGCGCTCCACGAGTTCATTGGTCTACGGATGGTAAGATGCAGTTCGCAGCCGTGCTGTTTAGAACAATCAGAGCTATTCTTAGAAAAGCGAGGGCTCGAACTGGATGCCGCGGTCAGTGAATATGTTTGTGGGACAGCGCGAACGCGCCTCCCAAGTAGAAACAAAGGCTTAGACAACGCTTGCTGCCGTGATGCCGTCGATCGGCGTTTCCTCAGGCCATCTGGTGAAGCGGTAGAAGCATGTTCAAAATTCTAGAGGGCACTTTCGACCACTAAAGTGCTATGGGGCGAAATCTACTATAGCGCGGTGGATCGCAGCCCTCCACTACGGCACCTGTATCTCCCTCTCTTTCTTCACTCCCACCTTCCTTCCTTCTGTTGTGGCGTGGTACATGTGTGCGCAGACAATTGACAGATACTGCACCTCTTCCTGTCCTCTATATATCTATTGAAAATGCCGCCAATACCTGCTATACGAACGCCTCCTAGATATTTGGGTCTACTTCTGTTTTGTGTGTGGTGAGGCGTCCGAGGGAAGCGCCAAATGAACGGCGCCGCATGGACGCCTGGATCGGACGCCTGGTGGGGCCAGCTTCGTTATGCATGAATCGCCTGGTGACGTCATCACCAGTCATGACGATAAATGGCGCGCCCTTGTCGAACACAACCAGTATTTCAGTGAACGCATCAAAGTTCATCGGCGCTGTATAATTCGTTTAAAGGCAATTAAATGCTCAGTACCTCTCACTAGCGGATTCCCGCTATCCGGGGCATGGCGCAGTTGGTAGAGCGCTTGGCTGGGGATCTAAAGGATGAAGGTTCGATTTCCGGTAGAGACTCGATTTATTTATATATTTTACTATCTCCGTCGAAAGTGTGACACCCTCTGCCGGCAGCTCCTTCAGCTACTTCAAGTCATCGCCGGTGCCGCAAGACCCGGGTCTCCCATGTCGCCAGGCTAAAATCTTGCTGTAGGACTAGTGAGAATATATTTGCTCCAGGACGAGCTTTGAGTGAACGGGAGGAAATGATATGTTGCATTCAGAAGCAGTTGGATAGAGATGAAGAGGTGGAAGTGCAGAGGCACGCGGGTTGAGTAGCTAGCCGTTCCCGGACTGTGCCGCGACGTCCCCATACTATTCAAATATATTGGTTTTACCAATCGCTACTTCGTAACAACATGACCAACCCTGAGCATTCCTGTAAGAAGGATTCATGTAAGCAGCGGCCCGTGCCGCTGTTGTTCCCGGCTGATAAGGGTGCGTCTGCCGTCACTTCCTCGCGACGACTCGGGGCGAAGGGACGAAACAAACCAAGCCTTCCGCGCACACCGCGGGGCGCAGCTAGAGCCCGAGTAGAGGAGAGAAAGTGGGGAAAAGGCAATACAGCGCTGCCTCCTTGGCGTCGGCGCGTGGTGGTTCGACCGCCACGTGCGAGTCGCTTTTTACAGCGGCCTTACAGTTGATATGTGGATGGACAACGAAATAGTATTTGTGAATGAAATACCGAGATTTTTACAGTACGGAACCTTCATAACTAATTATCCTGAAGACTTAAGGAAGAGAAAATAGAATGAGGAACTCAGGGAAGAAGTAAAAACATTTCGTGAGTCAATTCAATGGGGCACGAGGAGCAAAATGCAAGAATTGAAGACTGAGCAAAGAAATATGACTGAGGGTATAAAATTTGCATATTAAACAACGAACCACCTTGAAAAGAAGTTAAATGATGCGGTAGCATAAAACATGCAGCATGGGGCTGCGAATGAGGCACTTCCCACAGTATGTTCAACCTTTCAAACCAAGGTGCAAGATCTCGAATACCGGTCCATTAAATCCGAACAACATTCCAGAAAAGCAGCGTTTAAATTCAAGGTATTGAAAAAAGAGATCCCTCACAGAAATTCCCTCCAAAATCCGTAGAGCGATAATTTAGCCCGTTGATGAAAGCGGCATTGAAATTCCCCATGGCGTTCCGAAGCAGAAAGCAAAAGAGAGCAACATCATTGTCCATTTCCGGTCACGAGCAAAGCTTGATAATGTTTTGAGGAAAGCCAAAAAGAACGCTTGACAAACGATGACCTATAGACCCTTGGCAGCGCGAGCACATGGGCGGAGCCATATCTGGTGATGTGACTCTTCTGCCATCGCTGGCCTTCAGGTTTTCTGGGCTGCCAGCGAGCTGGCATCCGGCTGCCCGGTGCTGCCCAACGAACTCGTAGACAGCACAAAAACTTCATGTGAAAGCGCATATCAAGTGAAGGTGCTACAATATTATTATATTATATATTGTAGGGGGTGTGTTTATTCAGTCCACGCAGAGGGATTCAGCTGCTCAGGATGAATTCGCAGCGGAGCGTCAGGCGTACCGAATCACGAAAACAACGACAACATCGTCCTCGAGAGTGCCAGCACGCGATGCATGTCAGTGGCAATAACGATGAAGAGTACCACACTACATTAAGAGTACCACACAATATATATATATATATATATATATATATATATATATATATATATATATATATATATATATATATATATATATATATATATATAATATACTATATAGAACGTGTCGACAAGCCTGTCATCCGTAGAGGCGTTTTCTTTTTATCAATTGCCTCTCTAATGCTCTCTGTGGAAATCATATTTTACTGTAAAGATGAATAGATTTCAAGCTAATTGTCGCCTGAAACCTTTCCTTTCAATGTTCTTGCTCGAAGGGTGAACGCATAATCAGACTGCGGTACCGTGCCGGTTTACGTATTATGAATGTTCACTCTTTAACATTGCGCGCAATATTTACTTATGAATATTGAATCGAGTGAAGTACATACAACTGATAAGATATTGCCGCATAGAAGAGGACGCAAAAGATGACAACTGGGAACAAAACCGCGAGCCTGGAAGAAGAAAGAGGAAGCTTGAACGCAAGACGCGTTCCAGTCGACTATTAAAACCTTCTTACCTTAGGACCTCCTTGGCGTTCTATATCGAGACGTGACACTGGTGGAGCGCGCTGGGCTATGCGTAAGACTCCTTCCGGTAGTCCACAGCGGATTCCAGACATCGACACGCCGGTGCATCGCGCTAGCTGCCGCCTTTTAGGCCTAGCCCCGGAGTTCAGCCATATGCCGAACGACTCTTCAAACGCCCAAGTTCATCAAGTCTCCCAAGCCATGGCACATTCCAACCCTATGCCTGTGACTCTTCAGAACACCAAGGTGTCAGAGTGCTTTCGCGGGGAAGCGTTTGAAGATGTGGAGGACTGGCTTGACCAGTTTGAGCGAGGGGCGAAGATAAATCAATGGAGCGCAGAACAGAAGCTTTTCAATGTTTATTTCGCCCTTCAGGACAATGCTAGAGAACAGAAGCTTTTCATTGTTTATTTCGCCCTTCAGGACAATGCGAGAACGCGGTTTGAAAACCACGAGGACAGGTTATCCACATGGAATGACTTCCGCCGCCAGCTGGTAGATACATTTGCGAGAAGTGATCGACGAGGCAATGCGCTACGCCTGCTTGAAGTGTCCGTCCAGAAGCCGAATGAGAGCGTGGCCTTGTTTGCGGAAGACATGGCACGCCTTTTTCGCCGTGCCGACCCTGATATGAGTGAGGCACGAAAGCTACGGCATCTCATGCACGGCGTTAAAGAACAGGTGTTTGCCGGCTTGGTACGCAACCCACCCAAAACCATGAGTGAGTTCATTAAGGAAGCTACGGCTATAGAGCGAGCCCTCCAAGACCGGTGCCGCCAGTCCAACCGACCTGTCAACTGTACCGCGACGACTACGGCGGTGCTGACTGCAACAGATAATACCACTCTTCGAGAAATCATTAGAAAAATTGTCCGTGAAGAGTTGCAGCGAATTACGGCTGCGAAGGCTTAGTCGTCAGGGGACCTCATGGAAGCTGTGAGGAATGAAATTCGGTACGCCTTATCACCGCCTGCACCTTGCAACGAGTCTCGTCCAGTCGACAACGCGGAGGCCCTTTCCGAACCATATCACGCTCCCCAACTGGTCAGCTACGCGGCGGACATTACTGCACCATACCACGAGCCGCATCCCGAGAGCTATGTCGTGGTCTTCGTGGCCGCCTCCTGACCACGCCCCACCGAGCTCAACGAGCTCACCGAGCCGTCAGGAGAGGCGGTTCTTCCAGGGGCCTCAGTGGGCGCCTTCCAGGTGCTCTCAACTGCGCCGAACTGACAGGTGGCGCAGTTATGACAGCCGACCACTCTGTTTTTACTGCGGACAACCTGGCCATGTATATTGTTACTGCCGCTACCACGAAGAGGGGCAGGCCTTTCCGCCTGCTTCTGCTCGCCGCCGCTTCGACGCTGACTCTGTCCAAATCGAGGACGACCCTCCGGTTAGCCGTAAAACCGAATCACCGGGTTTCCGCCGCCGCTCCTCCCCATCGCCACAACGTTATTATCCGCCGATGCGTCGCAGCACTGCTGACGTTAGCGGACGACGGTCCTCTAGCCCTGGCCGGGGAAACTAACAGCCGCAACCTCCCGAGGGGAGGTTACAACCAGTCAAAAAGTGTTAAAACCCTCACCACTACAACAATTGCCGACAACCCGTGCTTTTGACTCCGCCGTACACATTGACATTGCCGCAATACCGCCGCAAATGCCGCCTACGTTACCGCCGCAAATACCGCACCAGATGATCAGCCATTACGACGAAGCTGACAGCGCCGACCTCGCCGCATTTCCGCCGCAAATGCCGAAAGAAACGAGCAACGCAGATGACTTTGTTAGCGCAAACCTCGCCGTTTCCATTGATGGGCTGGAGGTACATGCTCTGGTGGATACCGGGGCGGATTTTTCAATTATTAGCCAGAAACTGGCCGACACACTGCACAAAATAAAAACTGAATGGATTGGGCCAGTAATAAGAAGTGCTGGGGGTTAGCTACTGGCATCGACAGGGAAATGCACTGCCCGGATTGGAATAGGAAACGCGGTGTTTGTTGGCAGCTTCGTCATTCTCCCTGGCTGCCGCAAAGACCTCATCTTCGGCATGGACTTTCTGCGTCTTCATGGGGCTGTAATCAGCATTCGTGACAGCTTCGTTGCCTTCACGTATACCCACGAAGCCCTTGGTTATGCGCAAGTACTACTATTGAAGAACGGCTGTTTGGGCGAGTTGGTGAACCATGATGGACAGTAATAATAGTATTTTACTACTATTGCCCATACGCGTCGCCAATAAGACGGTGACATTACCTCCGCGATCATGCTCTCTTGATGAAGGAAAATGCGACGTGGCGCATACAGGCGATGGCGTCGCCGAACGGGTAGTTACCCTGGTACTCAGCCGAGGTGTTTCTATAGCTCGAGGGCTGGTGAACTTGACTAATGGGCCTACCGAAGTGCTTCTGACAAACTTCGGCGACGAGCGTCTGCAAATTTCGAAAGGCACAACTGTGGCCTTTTTCTACAGCCTCCCAAATGCTCAGCACTGCTGCTTGCTGCAACAGAAAGGATCAGTGTACCAGACACCCGTAACCATCGTCGATGTGAGCCCAAATTTGTCTTCTTCAGAACAGGACCACCTTTTTGATCTGATAGATCAATTTCGAGACTGTTTTACTTCAGAATCGCGGATCGGCCAAAAACCTTTGACAAAACATCGGATTATCACGGATGACTCGATTCGCCCGATTCGACAAAATCCTTACCGTGTGGCTCCGGAAGAACGTGAAACCATTCAGCGCCAGGTGGCCGAAATGCTTAGAGACGACGTTGTCCAGCCGTCACAGAGTCCATGGGCTTCCCCCGTGGTACTTGTTAAAAAGGACGGCAGCTTACGATTTTGCATAGACTACCGCAAGCTCAACCAAGTGACCAAAAAAGACGTGTACCCTCTCCCTCGCATCTACGTTTCCCCTGATCGCCTACGAAATGCACGTTACTTCTCATCGATGGACTTGAAAAGTAGATATTCGCAAATCGAAGTGGATGAGAGGGATCGGGAGAAGACAGCATTCGTCACTCCTGATGGATTGTATGAGTTTAAGGTCCTTCCGTTCGGTTTATACTCTGCGTCAGCAACATTTCAGAGGCTGATGGACACTGTGCTTTCGGGACTTAAGTGGCAAACATGCCTGGTGTATCTTGACCACGTGATCGTGTTTTCGGCCACATTTGAAGAACATCTACTCCGTTTGCTAGCTGTGTTTCAGGCGATAAGATCTGCGGGCCTTACACTAAAACCCGAGAAGTGCCACTTTCGTTACGAGGAGCTGCAGTTCTTAGGTCACGTCGTTAGCCATGAAGGTGTCCGGTATGATCCTGAAAAGCTCTCCGCAGTCGCCACGTTCCCAACACCTACGGACAAACCGACATTGTTGCGCTTCCTAGATCTTTGCGCCTATTCATCATCATCATCATCATCATCATCATCATCATCACCATGATTATACACACTGCAGGGCTAAGGCCTTTCCCATATTTTTCCACTTAACCCGGTACTGTGCTAGCTGCATCCACTTGACCCCTACGAACTTCTTAATCGCATCCGCCCACCTAACTTTCTGCCGCCCCCTTCTACGCTTTCCTTCCCTTGGAATCCAGTTTGTTACCCTCAGCAACCATCGGTTATCCTCTCTTCGCATACATGTCCTGCCCATGTCCAATTCTTCTTCTTAATTTCTACTAGAATGTCGGTAACTTCAGTAATTTCTCTGACCCACTCTCCACGCTTTTTATCTCTTAATGTTACCCCTACCATTTTTCGTTCCGTAGCCCTTTGGGTTGTCCTCAATTTGAGTAGAACTCTCTTGGCTAGCCTCCACATTTCAGCCCCATAGTTGAGTACATGCAAGATGCAACTGTTGCATACTTTCCTCTTGAGCGATACCGGTAAGCTGCTAGTCATATTCTGCGAGTGCTTGCCAAATGCGCTCCATCCCAATCTTATTCTTCTTGTTATTTCCTTTTCATGGTCCGGATCTGCGGTTACTACCTGTCCTAAGTAGACATATTCGCCTACTACTTCCAGTATTTCGCTTCCTAATGTAAACTGCTGTTACTTCCCGAGGCTGTTGAACATTACCTTTGTCATCTGCATATTGATTTTCACGCCTACCGTTCTACGTTTCCTGTCTAGATCATCAATCATTATTTGCAGCTCATCCCCCGAGTTGCTTAGCAAGGCAATGTCATCAGCAGATCGCACATTACTGAGGTATTCTCTATCTACCCTTATCCCTCCTTACCGTCGGTTTATTGCTGGCTTCTCACGAATTGTCTGGCCCTTAACTTCACTGACGCGTGACAACGCTGTCTTTCGCTGGGGTGAAGAAGAGCAACAAGCTTTCAATGAGCTGCGGAGGCGTCTACAGACACCACCTGTCCTGGCACACTTTGATGACGACGCCCCTACACTGCTTCATACGGATGCCAGCAACGTGGGCTTAGGGGCTGCGTTGTTGCAGCACAAGGATGGTGTGGAAAAATTGCTTACGCCAGCAGGACCCTATCTAAAGCAGAAGTAAACTACTCGGCAACCGAAAAAGAATGCCTTGCAGTGGTATGGGCGGTTATGAAGTTCCGCCCTTATTTGTACGCTCGCCCCTTTCAAGTCGTCAGCGACCATCACTCTCTTTTGGCTGACGAACTTAAAGCACCCTTCAGAGAGACTCGCGCGTTGGAGTCTTCGATTACAAGAATTCGACATGGCAGTTATATACAAATCTGGAATGAAGCACACGGATACAGATTGCCTTTCGCGAGCGCCGGTCGAACCTTTCAGTATGACTGATGAAGACACTGCGTTTTTAGGTGTCCTAGATGACGTAACGCTTTCCCAACAGCAGCGAGAGGACCAGTAATTGCTCCCTCTTATTGATTTCTTGGAGAAGCGAACTACGGTTGTGCCTAAGATTTTCGCCCGAGTAATCTTTTCATTCTTTATTTGCAACAACTTACTTTACAAGAACTTCCGTCCTTTCGGAAACAGTCTTCTACTCGTCGTCCCGTCGGCTCTCCGCACTGAAGTTTTGCAAGCGTGCCACGGCGAGCCAACCGCCGGTCACCTAGGCTACACCCGCGCGTTGGCTTGATTACAGCACGGATACTACTGGCCAAAACTGCCGGCGGCAGTGGAACACTATGTACGTACGCGCATAGACTGCCAGCGCCATAAATCACCCCCTGTAAAACCAGCCGGCCTACTCCACCCTCTTGCCAACGACACCTTTTAAGCAAATTGGCATGGACCTCATGGGACCATGTCCGACGTCTACAGCCGGGACTAAATGGGTAATTGTCGCCACCGATTATCTGACCCGCTACGCGGAGGCCAAGGCTCTGTTAAGGGGTACCGCTGCAGAAGCAGCTATCTTCTTGGTTGATAACATTGTCCTGGGGCATGGCGCTCCGGCATTTATTGTAACTTACCGAGGAACTGCATTTACGGACGAACTTTTGGAGACTGTTCTTCGCCTCAGTGGTACCAGTCACCGTAAACCTACAGCCTATTACCCTCAAACCAATGGGTTGACGGAACGCCTCAATAAGACCCTTGCAGACATGCTTTGAATGTATGTTGACGTGAACCATAAGAATTGGGACGAAATACTTCCCTACGTCACGTTCGCCTACAATACAGCGCGCCAAGACACCACTCGCATGACACCATTCAGCCTCCTTCAAGGCGATAAGTAAAAACTATGCTAGATGAAATGTTGCTCCCGAATGCCGACACCGATGATCTCGATCAGGACGCCGAGTAATTCGCTCAGCGTGCAGAGGAAGCACGCCAACTAGCGCTTGTGCGGATCAAACATCAGCTGGAGCACGATGCACGACGCTACCGACATGTAATGTAACGAACCTGGCGACAAAGTGTGGGTCTGGACGCCTATTCGCCGCCGTGGACTTTCCGAAAAGCTATTGCGGCGATACTTCAGACCCTATGTTGTTCAGCGACGTTTAACCGACGTCACTTATGAGGTGGTGCCAGACGGGGTGTCGACGTCAAAGCGACGCCAGCATCAAGCTGATCTCGTCCACGTCGTGGACGAGATCAGCTCCTCCTACTTCCTTTTATTCTGATCGGGACGATGCTTCCTGAGGGAGGGGGGCAAATGACGCATAGAAGACGACGCAAAATATGACGACTGAGAACAAAAGCGCGAGCCTGGAAGAAGAAAGAAGAAGCTTGAGCGCAAGGCTCATTGCAGTCGACTGTTAAAACCTTATCTTAGGCCCTCCTTGGCGTTCTATCGAGACGTGACAATATTATTTTACCTCGTGTAAACGTCCTGGCTTCAAAGGCTATTCTGCTGCTTAAAGGCCGCATCACAATCTCAGCGGCGCTCGGGGGAAAGTGACTGGAAACTGCACCGAAATTCAGTACTCACAGTAGACAGCCTCTGTTGTTTTCAGCCCTCTGTTGTTTTCAGTCTTCTGTAGTTTTCCCGTAACAAAGTAATTAAGGTGTGTAGCAGACCTATCCTGTACTTTATGGCTGTGCGCAGACTTTTAGTATTTTCCTGTAGTAACAGTAGCAAATTTGGTACAATTCATTTTTCCTTGTAGCGTAGATTGAGAGAAGGGCAATTACAACACTCTATCAAAGGAAACCAAACAAGGGTTGAAGGGGCACCTTCGACTGCAAGCAAAAGTTTCGACTGAAAGACTTGTATTTTTCTGGACAGACACGTCCTTTCTAAACGGTGGCTTGTGGATTGACTCTCCCTAACACTTGTTTGCTGTGACTGTAGTTTCAGTGCCGAAAATAGAACTGTATCATGGTTTTGCTAAACATTTCCTGCAATTCTTGATACATTATTTGTGCAAGTAAGGACGCGTTTCCCCCTTGTCCTTTATGGCATGCATTCTACATATAATTGCTTTGATGTTATTTTATTTATCTCGAAGCGATATATATGAAGCATATGCCATAATTTCCGCTGAAGTAGGCCCGAATGTAATAATCATCAGAGGGAGCTCCTGGTGCCAAGTTTGGTTTTACCCGTATACAGGCTGCCTCCGTTCTTTAGACCGCGCCCGAACCCGAAGTAAGGAAGTGCAATATCCTGCGAGGATCTATTCCGGTGGATAGCGACTCAAGATACGGCCGCAGATAGCCGCAGACAAATGAAATCAAGAAAAGTCATCGGTTTGGCTGCCATACAGGTTAAAGGGATATTTAGCAGTTTGCAAGAGCCGAAACAGGCGAAACAAAACAAGCTCCGCCTTCAAAAGCATGCCGCAAGAGTGTTGGTGACAATTTGGCGGCTTCCTTTGTAGGATGTCGATCTCTACATGCACTTTTCTATTCGCTTATTTACTAGTGCCTTAGTTTGCGCGCCTGTTGTCTTAAACATGCTATTACATGCGGTCGTAAGCTGCCTTGATATGTGAAAGATAACACCACATATATGTAAATGCCCACTTTAAACCCGTCATACTAATGCAAGTGGCTTGGTGAAGCCTACGCATCTCAAGATGCAAGGGTCCAACGTTGGAATTCCATCCCACCCTTCCATATCACAGGGACATTCATAGTTGGCAACTTCTTCAGAGTCATAGGTGCAATGTTGCCTTGTGACGTCACGCAAGCCGATCATACAGTGACGGGTCATGTAACCTGCCATCTACCACAAGCTGCCGCGATGCTCGTGATCACAATGCCGAAAACATTAAGGCCTAAAATGGCGCCTGTTTTTTCTTTTAATGTATTAAGCATTGTGAGCAAAGGATGAAGTTTCATACAACACTTAGCAATTCCTGCGGCAGTTTTAGTGCAGAATTCATCCGTTTGATAACGCGTCACCGTTGTCTACTAACAGCGGCCCACGCCCAGCCAGCACAAACATGTTCCAGGTTAGTCGACAAGCAAATAGCCAAAGAAGGATATGCAGGAGCATTGAGCTGCTGTAGCCGGGCTTCACGCCTGGTAATTTAAGTTATTTGCCAATGAATGGTGTTTTTCTTACAAATAAGCAATGAAGCCACAAAGAGCCACACATTATAATTTTATATAATGAAAGCTTCGATATAGCCGCTTGCGTGTTCCTTCGACTAAGCCATGATCTCCTCCTTTCCAAGGAGGTGCATGTGACGGATCAAGAGTGCAAAGCAGATCAAGAAAACGTTCTTATGTAGCAAAAGTTTACCCTCTGTGCAAAGCTGATCCTGCAGTGAGCATCGTTTGACGTGTTGGAATAATCGCAAGTGATTCGCGGAGGGACCACCAATCCATCATTGAATGTCAATACCTGTGCCATCGTAACCATGGTCGCCGCCATTGAACCACGTGAGCGTCCAGGTACGGCGGCCATCAGTGTGCACACCTTCGGTAGAGCTGATCTTGAAACGGTCTACATGTGCAGGCGGCACATCACGCTCGAAGAGGTCAGCATTTACGAGCATGGACCGACGTGTCTTGTTGACAGTAAACGGTCCCGTGGGTGCTAGTGTCCTCTGAGCAAGCTCGAAACCGTGAAGGAGACTCACGGCCTCGGAGTTCGCCAGCTCGTGGTCTGGTATCCATGACCTCACCTTGTTCCTGGCATCTGTTCAAAGTAGCAAAATCGAACGAATAAAATAGCGCTACGCGCTGGGCGGGGTTCGAACTAAAATACGCAATAGCGTCTAATAAAACAAGTTTTGAGGCAATTTGATGATATTCTTGATTCATTATAACAGCGACGCAACACGAACACAAAACGTACTGACAGACTTCTAAAAACTGTTGATATGTTTGGAGATAGGCTATTCGCAACGCCTTTGCAGGGAGAGGCACTTTGAGAAAAAAGAATTGTGACTTTTCAACCGGAAAAAGTGGAGGTTTTTGCTCACTGGAGCACAGCTCCAATCAAAAAGCTCTTGAACCTACAGAAACGAACTTCACCATTAAAAACCGTCCTTCTACTGTGACAAAACAGACAATTGCTAACGTGTGCCCAGTAGTTGCGAACGCAGAATTGTGTACACAAACTGCTAATTCTAAACAAAATGCTTTCAATGTTTTTTTTTTGTTTTTTTTTTTTGTTTTAGTGCAAAGATGCATAAAGCCGGGGCCCCCTTCCGGGCTACGGTAGACGAAACTGGTTCGTGGTGGTTACGTGTTAATACGTTCCTGCAAACTGCCTGTCGACGAATGTTTTATTATTAGCAATTCTAAGGAGGTAAATAAGTTTATTAAGAGAAACCGAAACATCGGCTTTGCGCTTTCTGTTGATGTAGAGGATCTGTTTTATTCAGTGCCTCCCCAGGAGACGTTCATTGCACTAAAAAACTACGTCAGCTGCTGCACACTCAGCTCCGAGGGTGCAGCAGCTGACGTAGTTTTGCACCCTCCCTCTCGCGCCGATGGTAAGATATATCCCACCATCGGCGGGTTGCTTTTCCCTTTTCCTCCCATCCCGCGTTGCATTTATGTTATGTCTCCCTAAAATCATCAGAGGAACAATTCTGGTTAAGATCAGCTACAAAACACTAAAAAATTAAGATCCTCATACGTTTGCATTGGGCTCATTGACTGTTGGCTCCTAAATATATATATAGAGTACGTTCGGTCTGGGGTCGGTGTTCTGGTCGAACGTTTAACTATCGCGTCAGTCTCTTGCGTCTTCTTCTTTGTCTGCCGTCTTCTTCGTAGCACGCGCCTTTTTGACATACGCTCGTCGTCTTTGTCACCGTCGACAGTCGTGCGTTGGTATGACACTACTGTATGTATATCCTGCTTCTGCAGGAATAGCTTTGGACCTTCAAGAAGCATTTTACCAGAGGTCGCAGCATGGCTTTTCCTGTGCCGGAACACGATCCAACATTGGATTTGTCAGAGAGAGCGAACCTTTCTCATATGGCCCTGAGAAGCTACGGATAACAGAAATACTGGTCTTATTAATAAATCGTGTCAAGTTTCTTTGTCTTTTGTAGCAATCTCTTCAAAACTGCTTTATTTTCGTGCAAACACGATGTTGCGAAAAAAAAAACATTCTGCAAGTTATATAGGTACGTTTGATGTTTGAAATATTTTCTTTAGCAGATCGTCGCAAATATTATGGCAGTCACAGCCGAGCTCGAATGCTTTGAATTCGTGGATACTGCGAATTCACTTATTATCCAATTCAAAATCCTGTTTATATCTTTGTAAATCTGGCGCAGCTTATCCAAATCCAAATTCAGGAGTCATCAATACATCAAAATGCCTATCCCGTCTCTGGAACTGGCGCTTCTCTCAGAGAAGCTCTTCTAATATGGCGCACACGGAAACGGATAGGCCACGCAGCCCTGCGTATTTGTTCAAGAGCCAGCCCTGTGATGTCAGGCTGCGAGATGAACGTGTCTGTTGCTTGAAGTTCGTTTGCTTGGATCCATTATCCGCGTTCCATTAAAGTTTTTAGGTGAAACGCATCCAAATAACTAAAGCTTTCCTGCGTTTCGTTCGTTTCTCATACGGTGAGATGTGAACATGACTCCACATTTGATTTTTTATCTTGGCCAATTTAGCAGGCACGCCTAGCAGACATGGCATCGGGAAAACGAGAACCGGTTCTTTCCTTGCCGTTTCTACCCCCTTAGGAGTCAAGGCAGAAAGCTGGGCTAGTTGATGTGTGCTGATTAATAGAAAGACAAGCGCATTTACCACTTAAACAGATTTTTAGACATAAACGAAGACACGACGAGTGCTCCTCCTGTCTTCTTCTATATATGTGTCCGTGTTAAATGAGCTAGTCTACACCAAGCCCCGCAAGGGCGGTTCTCTGGTTAGGTGTTGCAGTTCAGTAGGAACTGAGTGCGAGCGCGCCACGGCGGCCACGTTTCTATGGCAGTGAAAAGTTAGGCTATGTGATATGTAAAATTATAAAATAGCACTCTCCAACTAACATATTTGTTTGTATTTCCAATCGGCACAACTTTCTCTACAGGCGATACATTAGTGGTGCGTGCCAAGTCCGTCTATGGACCTCAGACTAAGTGAACGTCCCTAAAGGCCGGAGTTATTTTGAAATGTTAAGCACTATAAACGTAACGAAGCCCGTTTGAATACTGCCATTAGCAGATAGCATTGCAGCCAGCAACTATCAGAACCTCAGCGTCAGTTCAACTTCAGTTTACTGTATTAGATAATCCTGAATTTTCATTGACAGTAGATCATACGCTCAATGGCAACCAAGAAGCTTTGACTTTTGCATTCGGCACTTCACCTTTCTTGGGTTTTGCTCGCAGTTGCGCGTTTCGAAGTGCGTAGTATTCGACAACAACAGAATCCTGCGTGCCAGAAGCGTAAAAATTAACACTGTATCGGCCTCTGCCAACGAATTTTGAGAATAAGCCGCTGTATGTGCCGTCGCCTGCTCTCCTGTCCACACCTGCAAAGAAAGCAAATTAAGTTCCTTAAATAAAGTATTCGCGTAAAAGCAACCAAAACTTTGCCCCGTTTCAAGACATTGTGTGTATATAGACGTAATTGTCACACAATCACGCGGCACAGTCTCAGAGCGGCGCGAGATATAAGCTGGACGCTGATTTTGCGAAGCTCTTCTGATTCTTTATAATAACATGTTGCTCACTGCCCGATCCAGATCCGTTCCATCCTATACTATCCCATGTACTCGTATACTATACATTCTATGCTGTATCTTCTATATTGCATATCCTGTTCGCTGATGGTCAGGAGCTTGCTTGCGCAGAATCTCGAACGACTGCCTCAAAAAGCCGCAAGCCTTTGCCATTCCACTTTTTCTGCGCTTGCCTAGGTGTTCTCGATCGCTAAATATAGCACCCCCAACGGGAAAGGGACTAATCCATGTGTTAGGACTCCGCTGCACAGCAGCGCACCGACCCTATTGCGCTCACATTTCAGCGTCAAATAGGCAGTTAGCGATAGGGTGCAAGTGAGCGTCGTATCTACTACACGCAGCCTTCTATGAGCACGTTTTCGAGTGATCGCGGTAATCGTCCACGTAGCAACCCGGACATTGCTTAGTTCTGTCCGAGTATCCTTGAAGCTGAGCAAGGGCCAAATAAGCACTTGGCTTGTTTAGAAACAATCACCCCGTGTGATATGCTGTGATAAGCTCGTGCATGATCACGTGGCTAACTGATCACTTGACTTCGACTTGTAACATTTGACTTTGAGATTTGACCTCTAGCACTTGTCTTTTACAGGCCATTGATTCTAATGTCATAAATTGCGTGGCAGGCGTGCGATGGCACCAGCTGAACACGTGGAGTTAAACATCAAGCAAAATAAGCAATGCTCTTCAAACGTGGCTCAACGCCGTTGCACCACAACAAATATTAATGCTTTTTTTTTTCTCCTCAGCGGACATGTAGCAGACGATAGGAGACTTTTTCCTGAATATTACCTTTTCGCTGATACACGGTTAGAACTGCCGAAATCACAGAAACAATGCTCCACTGGGTTTTCCACCTGTTGGTGCATCTCGCAATGGGCATCTACACGCGTCAAAATGCATAACATTTCATATATATATTCCCTTTCTGAACCGAAGATTGTAAAAATGCGAATAAGCCCCTCCCTTTTGCACCTCGAGCTTCGCCTTAACAGTGAAGCTGGGCAGGCTCTTGTTCACAAATCATACTGCCCTTTTTTTTTTTCGTCTGTTGCATGCCCTCGCAGACTTCACTTCGATTGCACAAGACCGCGTAGAAAGGAAACCAGCGCATAAAAGACGCAGGACAAATGCAAAGAAAGCACACATCACAATGCTGGACTTGCAACCAATTTAGTCCGATAAAGAAATGCACATCTTAAGTGAATTCCCTGTGTGCACACCCTATCAGCAACGCACTTCGCCCATCAAATGAAGAAATGGCAATAATTAGGATAAAAACTTGCACTCCTATTCGGGGATAATCACGGACGGATCACTGACGCATTTCTGCTTATCCTTTTTCTTCAACATTGCTTCCGATAGCTCACGCTCACATGTGATGCAGCAAAGCCTGGCAGAGCAGGTTGAAAGGCTAAAATGTTCTGGGTTTCCACCCTCCGATTTGCTGGAGGGGGGGAGGGGGTACATTTCTTGCCGAAAAAAATAAAGTTACCTTCAAAGACTGCAAGCACAGCAGAAGTCGAAGGAATAAAGATAGAAGTCATTCCTTACTTCCGCAAGACTTCACATAGACTGAAAAAAGTAACTTAGGAGTTCGATGTCATTATGGAAAAGGGGAAAGCAGCTGGAGAAGATCAGATAAGTATAGATTCGTTGAAGAATGGGAGGAAATCGTGCTAGAAAAGCTTGCCACCCTATATACGCAGTGCTTGGAGACCTCAACGGCACGGGAACCATAGAAGAACGCAAACATCTCAATTCGTAAGAAAGGGGACGCTATGAACCTGAAAAATTGCAGATCAATCCGCTAACTGTCTGTTACGCATAAGGTATATTACTGAAGTAATCGCTAATAGAATCAGGGGACAACCAGACATCAATCAAGCAAAGCATCAAGTAGGATTTCGGAAAAAGTACTCTACTATTGATCATATCCATATCATCAACCAGGTGATAATAAAATGCGCGGAATATAACCAGCTCTTATACATAGCATTCATTGATTACGAAAAGCATGTGATTCAGTAGAAACGCAGTGGTCATTGCAGGCGTTGCCAAATCAGGGTGTAGACGAGCCGTACATAAAAGTTCTGGAAGAATATATATATATATATATATATATATATATATATATATATATATATATATATATATATATATACCGGGTGTCCCAACTAACTTGAACCAAGGGATACAAAATAATCCATTTGAGGTAGGTCAGTGGAACCAATTGCATTCAACTGCCAGCCTCCTTGCGCACTACAGGCGATTTTTTGTTTTGCAATTACTTAATTAGCTAATTATGTTAATTTTTCTAATTTATTAAATATCGGCTTTAGACCAAACATGTGAATTGGAAACTTGTAGAGCACCTTCAGAAACCCCCATTCCATTAATTGCGATAACGAAAGTCTCACGTGTATCTTCTTTTCTGGGCTCAAAAGAAAGCCCGCGAAATACAAATAATACCACGTGACTAGTGCATTTGTGCGCCGCGATTGTGGTGCTCTCAGTCGTGGTTTGAGCGAACGAAATTAGCTGCGGCCGTGTCTCCTTTGCCCCGTTAAAACGGCAGGCCGATACGCCTGCGATGGCTTCTTCGCCTGCGTCCGGCAGCCGGCCCACGTGATGGTGCAGTAGCAGCGAGAGCGGCGAGCCGACACCACCGGGATTCTAACAAACTAACAAACTCTCCTTCTCTCCCATCAGCGAACTTTACGTCAAACGGATGAGCGATAAGGTGTCAGCCACTGAATCTGCGCATACAGGCTTGGGTAAAGGGGCGAGATGACATCTGACTCGACTAAAATTAGCGCTGCACCTTCATTTGCCGGTTCTTTATCGTCATCCGGCTGTCGGGATGTAGGCTGCTGCGGTGCACAGGCTTGGCCAATATCGCGGTGACGACGGGCGAGCTCGAACCATCGCCAACATTTCTGCCTGCCGCTGCAACGGGACCATTGGGTCACGGCCGCAGCTGATTTCGTTCGCTCAAACCACGACTGAGAGCACCACGATCGCTGCGCTCAAATGCGCTAGTCACGTGGTATTATTTGTATTTCGCGGGCTTTCTTTTGAGCCCGGAAAAAAAGATACACGTGAGACTTTCTTTATCGCAATTAATGGAATGGGGGTTTCTGAAGGGGCTCTACAACTTTCCAATTCACAATTTTGGTCTAAGGTGAATATTTATTAAATTAGAAAAATTAACATAATTAGCCAATTAACTAATTGCAAAACAAAAATTGCCTGTAGTGCGCAAGGATGCTAGCAGTTGAATGCAATTGGTTTCACTGACCTACCTCAAATGTATTATTTTTTATTTCAAGTTAGTTGGGACACCCAGTATATATATATTGACGCATAGAAGACGACGCAAAAGATGACATGTGAGACGAGAGGCGCGAGCCTGGAAGAGAAAGAAACTTGAACGCAAGACTCGTTCAGGTCGACCATTGAAAACCTCTATTGTTAGGCCCTCCTTGGTGTTCTACCGAGACATGACACTGGTGAAGCGTGCTGGGGTATGCATAAGACTCCTTCCGGTAGTCCACAGCTGATCCCAAACATCGACACATCTGTCCATCGTGCTAGCCGCCGCCTGCTAGACCTAGCGCCGCAGTACAGCCATCTGCCGAACGACTCTTCAAACGCCTAAGTTCCTCAGATCTCCCAAGCCATGACACATCCCAACCCTACGCCGGTGACTCTACAGAACACCAAGGTGCCAGAGTGCTTACGCGGGGAAGTGTTTCAAGATGTGGAGGCCTGGCTCGACTAGTTTGAGCGAGTGGCCAAGATCAACCAGTTAAGCGCAGACCAGCAGCTTTGTAATGTTTATTTTGCCCTTCAGGATAAAGCTAGAGCGTGGTTTGAAAACCACCAGGCCAGCTTATCCACATGGAATGACTTCCGCCGCCAGCTGGTAGACACATTTGCGAGAAGTGATCGACGAGACAATGCGCTACGCCTGCTTGAAGTTCCCGTCCAGAAGCCGAATGAGAGCGTGGCTATGTTTGCGGAAGACATGGTTCGCCTTTTTCGCCGTGCCGACCCTGATATGAGCGAGCCAAGGAAGCTACGGCATCTCATGCATGGTGTCAAAGAACATGTGTTTGCCGGCTTGGTACGCAACCCAACTAAAGCTTTGAGTGAGTTCTTTAAGGACGCTACGGCTATAGAGCGAGCCCTCCAAGACCGGTGCGCCAGCACAACCGACCCGTTAACTGTGCTTCGACGTCTGCGGCGGCGCTGAATACAACTGGCAGGACCCCTCTTCGTGACCTCATTAGAGAAATTGTCCTTGAGGAGCTCAAGCGAATTACGGTTACAAAGGCTCAGTCATCGCAGGCCCTCGTGGAAGTTGTCAGGAATGAAATTCGGTATTCCTTATCACCGTCTCCGCCATGCTACCAGTCTCACCCCCGTCGACAACGCGGCCGCTATTTCGGAACCATACCACGCTCCACAACCGGTCAGCTCCACGGCCGACATTCTTGAATCTTATCACGAGCCGCAACAGCAGAGTTATGCCGCAGTCCTTCGTCGCCCGCCTCCAGACCACGCCCCACAGAGCTCCTCGAGGCGTCAGGAGGCGTGATTCTTCCAGGGACCTCAGTGGGCGCTCTCAACCAAGCCGAAATGGCAGGTGGCGCAGTTATGATAGCTGACCACTCTGTTTTTGCTGCGGACAACCTGGCCACGTGTACCGGTACTGCCTCTACCGCGAAGAGGGGCAGGCCTTTCCGCCTGCTTCTGCTCGCCACCACTTCAACGCTGACTCTGCCCAAATCGAGGACGACACTCCGGTCAGCAAGGAAACCAAATCCCCGGGCTTTCGCCGCCGCTCCTCCCCCCCTAACCACAGCGTTATCCTTCGCCGATGCGTCGTATCATTGCTAACGTTAACGGACAGCGGTCCCCGAGCCATCGCCGGGAAAACTAACAGCCGCAACCTCGCGAGGGGAGGTTGCAACTAGTCGAAAAGTGTCAAAACCCTCACCACCGCAGCAACTGCCGACAACCTGTGCTTCTGACACCGTTGTTAACATTGACATTGCCGCACTACTGCCGAAAATGCCGCCTACATTGCCGCCGAAAATGCCGCACCAGATAAGCAGCCCTGACGACGAAGCTGACAGCAGCGACCTCGCCGCACTTCCACCGCAAACGCCGAAAGAGACGAGCAACCCACATGAAGTTATTAGTGCTGACCTCGGCGTTTCTATTGACGGGTTGGAGGTACATGTTCTGGTGGATACCGGGGCGTATTTTTCAATTATGAGCCAGAAACTGGCTGATACGCTGCGCAAAGTATCAACCGAATGAACTGGGCCAGTAATTAGAAGTGCTGGGGGTCAGCTACTGGCACCGACAGGGAAGTGCACTGCGCGGATAGGAATAGAAAACGCGGTGTTTGTTGGCAGTTTAGGTATTCTCTCTGACTGTTGCAAAGACCTCATCTTGGGCATGGACTTTCTGCGCCTTCATGGGGCTATAATCAGCATGAGGGACTGCGTCGTTGCCTTCACCAAGAATCATGGAGACCTTCGTTATGCGGAAGTACCACTGCTGTCCTTACGCGTCGCCATGGAGACGGTGACATTACCTCCGCGATCATGCTCTCTTGTTCAAGTGAAGTGTGACGTGGCGCATACCGGCGATGGAATTGCCGAAAGGGCAGTCACCCTGGTACTAAGCCGAGGTGTTTCTATAGCTCGGGGGCTAGTCAACTTGACCAATGGGCAGACCGAAGTGCTGCTGACAAACTTCAGCGACGAGCGTCAGCAAATTCCGCAAGGCACAACTGTGGCCTTTTTCGACAGCCTCCCAAATGCGTAGCACTGCTTCTCACTGCAACAGGAAAGGTCAACGTGCACGACGCCCGTAACCATCGTCGATGTGAGTCCAAATCAATTTCGAGACTGCTTTGCTTCAGAATCGCGGATCGGCCAAACGCCGATGACAAAACATATAATTATCACGGATGACTCGATTCGCCCGATTCGATAAAAATCCTTACCGTGTGGCCCCGAAAGAACTTGAAGCCATTCAGCGCCAGGTGGCCGCAATGCTTAGAGACGAAGTTATCCAGCCGTCATGAGCCCCTGGGCTTCCCCCGTGGTACTTGTTAAACAGAAGGTCGGCAGCTTACGACTTTGCATACACTACCGCAAGCTCAACCAAGTGACAAAAAAATACGTGTACCCTCTTCCTCGCATCGACAATTCCCTTGATTCCCTACGAAATGCTCGTTACTTCTCATCAATGGACTTGAAAAGTGGATATTGGCAGATAGAAGTAGATGAGAGGGATCGGGAGAAGACAGCATTCGTCACTCTCGACTGATTGTATGAGTTTAAAGTCCTTCCGTTCGGTTTATGCTCGGCGTCAGCAACATTTCAGAGGCTGGTGGACACTGCTCTCGGGACCTAAGTGGCAAACATGCTTGGTGTATCTTGACGACGTGATTGTGTTTTGGGCAAAATTTGAAGAGCATCTACGCCGTTTGCTAACTGTGTTTCAGGCCATACGATATGCGGGCCTCACACTAAAACCCGAGAAGTGCCACCTCGGTTACGAAGAGCTGCAGGTCTGAGGCCACGTCGTTAGCCAAGAAGGTATCCGGCCGGATCCTGAAACGCTCTCCGCAGTCGCCAACTTCCCAACACCTACGGACAAAAAGACATCGCGGCGCTTGCTGGGTCTTTGCGCCTATTACCGTCACTTTTTTGCTGGCTTTTCACACATTTCCTGGCCATTAACTTCATTGACGCGTCACAATGCTGTCTTTCGCTTGGGTGAAGAACGGCAACAAGTTTTTAATGAGCTGAGGAGGCGTCTACAGACAAATCCTGTCCTGAAGCAATTTGACGACGACGCCCTTACACTGGCTTCATACGAATGCCAGCAACGTGGGCTTAGGTGCTGTGCTGGTTCAGCGCCAGGTTGGTGTGGAAAACGTAATTGCTTACGCCAGCAGGACCCTATCTAAAGCAGAAGCGAACTACTCGACAACCGAAAAAGAATGCCTTGCAGTGGTATGGGCGATTATGAAGTTCCGTCATTATTTGTACGCTCACTCATTTGAAGTCGTTACCGACCATCACTCTCTATGTTGGTTGACGAACCTAAAGGACCCTTCAGGGAGACTCACGCGTTGGAGTCTTCGATTACAACAATTTGACATGCCCGTTATTTACAAATCTGGAAAGAAGCACATGGATGCTGATTGCCTTTCGCGAGCGCCGGTCGAACCTTCCACTATGCCCGATGAAGACACTGCGTGTTTAGGTGTCATAGATGACGCAACGCTTTCCCAATAGCAGGGAGAAGACCAGCAATTGCTCCCTCTTATTGATTTCTTGGATAAGCGAACTACGGTTATGCCTACGATTTTCGCCCGAGTAATGTCTTCGTTCTTTATTCGCAACAACGTAGTTTACAAGAAGAACTTCCGTCCTGGCGGAAACAGTCTTCTACTCGTCGTTCCATCAGCTCTCCGCAGTGAAGTTTTGCAAGCGTGTCACAACGAGCCAACCGCCGGTCACCTAGGCTACACCCGCACTTTGGCTAGAGTACAGCATGGATACTACTGGCCAAAACTGCCGTCGACAGTGAAACACTGTGTACGTACGTGCACAAACTGCCAGCGCCGTAAATCGCCCCCTGTAAAACAAGCTGGCCTTCTCCACCCTCTTCAAGTGCCAACGACACCTTTTAAACAAATCGGCATGGACCTCCTGGGACCATTTCTGACGTCCACAGTCGGGAATAAATGGATAATTGTCGCCACCGATTATCTAACCCGCTACGCTGAGACCAAGGCTCTGCCAAGGGGTACCGCCGCCGAAGCAGCTGGTTTCTTCGTTGAGAACATTGTCCCGAGGCATGGCGCTCCGGCACTCATTATAACTGACCGAGGAACTGCATTTACGGCTGAACTTTTGGAGAGCCTTCTCCGCCTCAGTGGTTCCAGTCATTGTAAAACTATAGCCTGTCACCCCCAAACCAATGGGTTGACAGAACGCCTTAATAAGACTATTGCAGACAAGCTTTGCATGTATGTCGACATGAGCCACAAGAATTGGGATGAAATTCTTCCCTACTTCACGTTCGCCTACAATACGGCCCGCCAAGACACCACTCGTATGACACTCCTTCACGGGTGATCAGTAACAACCATGCTGGATGCAATGTTGATCCCGAATGCCGACGCCGATGATCTCGATCAGGACGCCGAGGAATTCGCTCAGCGTGCAGAGGAAGCTCGACAACTATCACGTGTGCGAGTCAAAAATCAGCAAGAGCATGATGCACGACGTCACAATCATAGACACCAACATGTCATGTACGAACCTGGTGACAAAGTTTGCGTCTGGACGTCTATTCGCCGCCGTGGACTCTCCGAAAAACTATTGCGGCGATACTTCGGGCCCTATGTTGTTCAGCGGTGCTTAACCGTGGTCACTGATGAGGTGGTGCCAGACGAGGTGTCGACATCAAAGCGACGCCAACAACAAGTAGACGTCGTCCACGTTGTGCGCATGAAGCCGTACAACTCGGACTGACCTTGACCTCCTACTTCCTTTTATACTCATCGAGAGGATGCTTCCTGAGGAGGGGGGCAAATGACGCATAGAAGACGACGCAAAAAATGACATCTGAGACGACAAGCGCGAGCCTGGAAGAGAGAAGCTTGAACGCAAGACTCGTTGCAGTCGACTGTTAAAACCTTCTTATCTTAGGCCCTCCTTGGCGTTCTTCCGAGACGTGACAATATATATATATATATATATATATATATATATATATATATATATATATATATATATATATATATATATATATATATTGTGGGGCCCCACAGCCCCTTTAAGCGTTTCGAACTGCGCGCGCTTTTTTCTGTTTGTGTTGGTGTCCGCCCGGGCAGCGCGAGTACGCATGAGCGAGCTGCCCGGAGCGGGGGCGGCATGTTATCGGCGCGAGACAGAGGGTAGATAAGCGCGTCGGAAGCAGGGCTCGGGGCTTTTTCGCCGGGAGGCCGGCCACAGAAGGGCGGCGTGGCAGCGTCCCAAGCCGGCGGGATGTACATACACGGACGACGGAGCGGAGTCCTGCGAGGCAAAGACGGAAGCGGCGCCTACAAGAAAGCCTTAGAAGTGTTAGCGTGAGTGCTGCCACGCGAGTAGCAATGCTTTTGTACCGTAATCAACGCTTTGTACTCGCCCTATCCGCGCCGCAGTGTGTTTTGTGTTGTCGCGGTGACCCATGTTCCGTTTTATTCTGCATAGTCCATTGTCGCGCACTTCGACGGCATGTTTCCAGCGCAGTTTTGACCAATGCTGTTTCTTTTCTATTTTATACTTTCCTGTTGATCCGGAATAAACCGGTTTTTTAAGAAAGACTTGGTTTTCACCCGTCGGGCGAGACCATCGCTCGCGGACCCGTATTCTAGAAGGCGGAGCCTTCATTTGGCGCCCAACGTGATTTCTGCTCGAGCTTTGGCTTGCCCCGTGAGTGTAGCAATTTGGGGTTCATGCCGTTTCGTGCGTAGCGATGTCGGACTTACCGGGTGCAAGCGCCCAGTTAACAGAGACAGTTCGGCCTCCCACACAGGCGGGTTCCGGGCATGAGCAATCAGAAGACAGGAAAAGCGAACCGTCGGACATTTGTAGCGGAATTCTCGGCCTCCAGTTCCAGCTACTTGAATCAAAGGCACATTTCAGAGAAATGGTAGGAAGCGAGGCAGTTTCGTTAACGCCCACCCCCTTGTATCGCGATAATCAGCTGCGGCTAAATTTGGCCGTGCCAAGGTTTGAAGGATACGCCGACAAGAAATCTGTTTGCGATTTTCTTTATGAAATCGACGATTATCAGATGGCAATGGCAATTTCGGACAGCACTCTGGTCGCGCGCGTGCTTCCCGTAGCTTTGGTATGTTCCGCAGCAACCTGGAGGCGTAGACAGCGGCCGTTCACCACAAAGCAAGATTTTATAGACCGTTTTCGAGAAGAGTTTTTGCCGCCTGACTATGACATCCGTATGAAAGACGAGCTTTGCACCAGGACGCAAGGCGAAAACGAGGGTTTGCTAGAGTTTTTGCGAAGTTTACAAGAGCTGCATGAGCGGGCAGATCCTGCAGTTCCGGAACCAGAGAAGGTGGATCATGCTATACATCGGTGCCATCCAAGGCACCAGCCATATCTCCGGCGTCGCCAGTTCGCAGCCTTCGATGACATGGCTAGAGAAGCATCCCGCATCGAGGCATCTTTTCTGGCGGAGCTCCAATACAAACCACCTCCCCCTGCAGAGACTTGCCTTGAGCCGTCCTGTGCGTGGCCTGGATCATCGGCAGCACGCAGCCTGGAGACGCCAGGCTGCCGCACGGGGGCTGGCGACTTGAAGGGAGTCACAAGCCCTGATGTGTCTACTCAGGTGACGAGCCGATTTCGTGGGGTGACAGGTCAGACGGGGCCCCGTGTCTTCTTGCCATACGCAGGCGCTGGTACCCCTTGTGTGACAGCAGTTGGGACACCCCACGTCAGAGCGCACAAATCCCGGAGATCTCCTACAGCGGCTGCCGGCTACCATTCACCTACGGGTGCAGCGTGGGTGTCACTATCGGGTGCAACGTGGACGTCACCTACGGGTGCAGCGTGGGTGTCACCACCGGATGCAACGTGGACGTCACCTACCAGTGCAACGTGGGTGTCACCTACGGGTGCAACGTGGGTGTCACCACCGGGTGCAACGGTGTCGCCATCAGGTGAGAAGTGGGCGTCGCCCCCGGGCACAACTTATCCTCCGATTCGCAGATCCAGGACAACACAGGAGAGGGTGTTTTGGTCATCGTACCATCCAGCGGCCAGGCCGCACAGACGTGGCCAACCACCGGGAGAGCTGATCCAGTCGCTACCTTTCCTGCCTGAATCGAACCAGGTGCCACCGACCCAGGTGCCCCCGACCCAGGTGCCCCCGACCCAGGTGCCCCGACCCAGGTGCCACCGACCCAGGTGCCACCGACCCAGGTGCCACCGACCCAGGTGCCACCAACCCAGGTGCCACCGACCCAGGTGCCTTCGACCCAGGTGCCATTGTCACCACCTGCTATGCATGAGGCAGACCCCGAGAAACCCTACAAACACTCGGTGAGTGCAGTCCCGTCAACTTCTTTTGAGGAAAGCCAACCAGACAAGACCCCGCTGGTCTTGGTCAAAATGGCCGGACTGGAGCTTCCAGCCCTTTTAGACACAGGGTCTACGGTGTCAGTCGTCGGCGATCAGGTGAAAAATTCCTGTGAGACAAAACGTGTCCGGTTGCGGAGTGTGAACATTAACCTTCGTATGGCGTCGACTCACATAGTACCCGCAACCTCAGCAGCCCGCCTAACAGTTACTATAAATGGTCGAAAGATTAGACAGCGTTTCTTACACCTCCCCGGACTATCCTGGCCAGTCATACTAGGCCGTAACTTCATAGTGAAGGCAGGAATCGTGATAAATCTCAGTAAGGGAACCTACCGGTATGGCAATGGTACAGAAGCGTTTCAGTTCAAGACTAAGGCCGCTGAGCCACAGTCACAGTTGCTTACCACGAACGGCCATTCGGCCAATATCACAGGCTGTGGTATTCTAACCGTTTTGAATTCCTTCACGGGGTCACCAGTGGAAAAAAGCAGACTCGAGACAATGCTCAGGCCCTTTGCAGCAATGTTCACGGAGGCTCCGGGGAAGGCCAACGTACTAACCCACAGGATTGACACCGGCGATCCTCGTCCTATCAGATTCAATCCAAGGCCCTTGAGTGTCCACAAACGAGCGCTGCTGGATGGGGCCCTCGACGAAATGGTAGCTACCGGTGCGGTGAGACCATCAAAAAGCCCCTGGGTGTTTCCTGTTGTTCACGCGCCTAAGAAGGATGGAACAGCACGGTTGTGTGTCGATTATCGACGTCTGAATGCTGTGACAGTGCGAGACTCTTACCCTTTCCCGTCTGTTGACTCTGTCATGTACTCACTTGGGTCAGCAAAATGTTTTACTCTTGACTGCAGTAGGGGATTTCTGCAAATCCCGATTGACCACTGCGACATTGAGAAAACGGCTTTCACTTGCCACCGGGGACTGTTCGAATTTGTGCGATTGCCTTTCGGGTTGTGCAATTCACCTGCTACTTTTCAACGGGTAATGGATATTGTGCTCGGAGACGCTAAATTTAACTACGCTATGGCCTACATCGATGACGTAGTAGTGTTCTCAGAAAGCTTAGAAGAGCACCTCCGTCATTTAACGAATGTCCTTCAACGAATGCAGAAGGCGGGCATCACCATTAACCCCGGCAAGGTTCAGTTGGTGACAAGCACAATCAATCTTCTTGGGTTCATTGTGGAACAGGGCACAGTTCGCCCGGATGAAGAGAAGCTTCAAGCCATTCTGCAGCTCCCCCCACCAACCAACATAAAGAGCCTCCAGCGTTTCTTGGGCATGGTGGGATTCTACCGCCACTACATCCCGAACTGCGCTGACCTCGGAAGGGTGCCCGACCCCTCCATCAGCTCCTCCGGAAGGGTGCCCGCTGGTCATGGACAGAACCCGAGCAGGGATCATTCCGTTCACTGTCTGCAGCCATCGCGGATAATGCACGCCTGCGGCTTCCAGACCTTAACCGGCCATTCACGGTACTAACGGATGCAAGTGAGTACGGAATTGGGGAGGTATTGCTTCAAGAACATCAAGGAAAGCTTTGCCCATTGGCGTTTTCTAGTCATACACTGACGGCACCGGAAAGGAACTATACTGTGACAGAGAAAGAGTGTCTCGCGATTGTGTTTGCCCTCAAGAAATTTGACATGTATTTGGATGGCGCAGAATTCACTATTCAGACCGACCACCAGGCCCTATCGTGGCTTTCAAGGTTGCAAAATCCAGCTGGCCGTCTAGCCCGCTGGTCACTCGCTCTCCAAAAGTATAATTACAGGGTAGAATACAGAAGAGGGACTTTCAACAAAGTGGCCGATGCCCTGTCACGAGCTCCACTTCCTGGTGAGGGAGAGCGAGCACCCGCGGTCCATGCTGTGACAGCTCCTGCCGACACCTGGGGCACGCTGGTGTCCCGTCAACAGCTCCTTGACGCTCAGCTTTCAGACGACCAGTGCAACCAGATACGCCAAAGCCTGAACAGCGCCAATCCCGCAGGGAGCCGGGCGCTTAACGGAAGCTATGACAGCTACGTGGAAGCAGAAGATGGTTTGATCCTGCGGTATATACCTGCTGCGGACACCGACAGTGGTGAGTCCGCATTTCGTGTGGTCGTTCCTAAGGGCCTACGTAAGCATTTTCTAGAGTACTTCCACGATACACGCCTCGCAGGTCACAGCGATGGCAAGAAAACATATGACAAATTGTGTCGCGTTGCAACATGGCCTCGCATGAGAAGGGATGTCCTGACATTCGTCCGCGCTTGTCATACCTGCAAGACCGCGAAGCCGAGGGGAGGAAAACCGCCGGGCCTCATGCAACCTGCAGAGAGCCGATACCCATGGGAAATTGTAGCTTGCGACATAATGGGTCCCTATCCCAGATCAGTGAAAGGGAATCGCTACTTGTTAGTAATTACTGATCATTTCTCGAAATGGGTAGAATTGTATCCGCTGAGTAGGCTAGACTCGAAAATAATTTGGGATAAGCAACTAGAAACATTCACTCGCTTTGGTTTCCCAGCTCAGCTTATCACTGATAATGCCACGTATTTCACCGGTAGGATATTCACTGCCACTTGCAAAGTTCTTGGCGTGCAGCACAAAAAGACTACGCCCTACCATCCTCAAGCAAACATTACAGAGCGAGTGAATCGAAATCTCAAGACTATGATGGTGGTATTCACGGAGCGGCACAAGGACTGGGACGCTCGTATCCAAGAGATGGCCTTCGCCACAAGAACCACGGTAAACCGGTCAACAGGTTTTACGCCAGCGGCCATTCTCCTTGGTCGTGAGCTCAGGTTCCCTATTGAGCATGCTCTGAATGGCTCTGATTTACCGGGTCTTAGCCATTCTAAATTTGCGCATGATCTTTCCAGCCGCTTGGCCGAGACTTTGACGGAGGCAAGGGAAAACTTGGACCTTGCCCGCCTGGAACACTGTAACCAGTACAACAAGGGAAGGCGACCTTTGGAATTCACAGTCGGCGACAAAGTCCTTCGCCGCACGCACCCACTAAGTGATGCAGCAAAAGGGTTTGCTGATTCTCTCGCTCCACGATGGACTGGCCCTTACACGATAACAAAGAGCGCGTCTCGGCTTTCTTACTTTATTCGCCATGTGCAGGGTGGTCGAGATGCCGGACCAGTCAACGTGGCCGATCTCCGAGCTTACCACGGCCGTCCACTAGCCACATAGAACCACTTGACCTACCAGGCACTACGGGTACCCACGCTCGGCGGATACCTCCAAGCATGCGCCCAGCCAGCAGCAGTACCAGTTCCGTCCTTATCCCGCGTTATTTTTTTTTTACACGTCGGGAGGTGTCCCGTCTTGAGAGGGAGGGAGTGTGGGGCCCCACAGCCCCTTTTAGCGTTTCTAACCGCGCGCGCTTTTTTCTGTTTGTGTTGATGTCCGCCCGGGCAGCGCGAGTACGCATGAGCGAGCTGCCCGGAGCGGGGGCGGCATGTTATCGGCGCGAGACAGAGGGCAGATAAGCGCGTCGGAAGCAGGGCTCGGGGCTTTTTCGCCGGGAGGCCGGCCACAGAAGGGCGGCGTGGCAGCGTCCCAAGCCGGCGGGATGTACATACACGGACGACGGAGCGGAGTCCTGCGAGGCAAAGACGGAAGCGGCGCCTACAAGAAAGCCTTAGGAGTGTTAGCGTGAGTGCTGCCACGCGAGTAGCAATGTTTTTGTACCGTGATCAACGCTTTGGCCCTATTACTCGCCCTATCCGCGCCGCAGTGTTTCGCGTTGTCGCGGTGACCCATGTTCCGTTTTATTCTGCATAGTCCATTGTCGCGCACTTCGACGGCATGTTTCCAGCGCAGTTTTGACCAATGCTGTTTCTTTTCTATTTTATACTTTTCTGTTGATCCGGAATAAACCGGGTTTTCACTCGTCGGGCGAGACCATCGCTCGCGGACCCGTATTCTAGAAGGCGGAGCCTTCAATATATATATATATATATATATATATATATATATATATATATATATATATATATATATATATATAGTGTCTGGACAGATATAGTTCTGCGTAAAGGAAGTAACAAAATTCCTATGCAGAGAGGTGTTAGGCAAGCGACACGATCTCCTCAATACTATTCGCAGCTTGCTTAGAGGCAGTGTTCAGAAACTTGGAATGGGAGCAGTTAGGGATAAGGCTATATGGAGGTAGAACGCAGAGGGCTATGGAACGAAAAATGTTGGGGGTAACATTAGGAGATAGGAAGCGTACAGAGTGGGTCAGAGAATTAATTAAGTTACTGACATTCTAGTGGAAATCAAGAACCAGAAATGGGCATGGGCAGGACATGTAGTGCGAAGAGACGGTAACAGATGGTAGCTTAGGGTAACGAACTGGATTCCAAGGCAAGGAAAGCGTAGCAGGGGGTGGCAGAAAGTTAGGTGGACGGATGAGGTTAAGACGTTCGCAGGGGTCAAGTGGATGCAGCTAGCACAGGAACGGGAGAGGCCATCACCCTGCAATGGGTATAGTCAGGTAGATAGTCAGGTTTTTCGGACATACCAATGGGGTATAGTCAGGTAGATGATGATGTAGTGATAGTATTTTCTGCTCCCCTCAAACTGTTCCGGTTTATATGCCCAAATCTTTGGAGACCAGCGAAAACTGATGTTTGTAAAAAAAAAAACACCAGACTATGTTCACTACATCCGCATTGGGCCTAGTTTATTCAATCCCAATGTTATGCGGCAAAATCTACATAGGTCGAACCGGAGCATGCTTGAATGAGCATCTGAGGCAACACCGAACAAATTTCGGCACTGGCACAGGACGAAATTTAGCTTTACATGTCAAGGACTGCAAATGCCCCCCCCCCCCCCCCCCCCGTTTTCACACCTCTAGCATTATCGGTCGAGGAAAATGTAAACGTGAGCATGAGCTACTAAAAACATTCCTCATCAGAAAGAATAAACAGAAACTCGTCAGTGGTTCGTCCGGGATTATCGTCGAAGACGGGAGCAAGTTTTTATTCTCATAAATGCCATTTCATCATATGGTGCATGAAGTGCGTTGTGTGTAGGGTGTGTGTGCCGGGAATTGTTTTAAAATGAGCATTTCTTCATCGGTTTTAATCTGTTGTAAGTCCAGCGTTGTGCTGTGTGCCTTCTTTGCTGTTGTCCTGTTTCTGGTTTCGCTAGTTTGCTTTCTACGCAATATGAACTAGCCCATCGGTTTGCTGTCCTGCACAAGATAAGCTGGAAACATGCCAACGCGGCCCTCAGCTGGAACTACAAAATAACAGGGTCTTAAAATTTGTATTCGTCGCCCCATTCGTCTGCTTGTAACCCGGAACTAGTTATTTAGTCCTTGTGGGGAATTTTCGTTCAATAAATTTTGTCTTGAGATAGTAAGTATAGCCATTGCTGGCGAATGCCCCAAACATTCTTAGGATCTATATAGCATCAGTGTAAATATTAAACGCCAACACTGCTACTCACCGAGACCTTGGTCCACTAGGCGAAGCGTTGAGACCGGGTTTCCAGGCAATTCAAAGGTTGCAATAACGCTAGCATTGAGTACCATGGCGCCTCCTCTTGCTAAAGTGAGAGTGAAACTGGCTTCTTCAAACTCCTTCACGAGAACATTGTAGCTAACATCAATGGTGAAACTCTGTAGCGAGGAGGCTGCCAGCTGTGCGACTGCGCTCGGCACAGAACTATTCCGTATTACGTTGGTCACCTGCAAGCAATATGAAAGACAAGAAAAACAACATATCTGAAGCATTTTCCAGGTGCATTATAAAAATGGCAGCGTTTGAAACACTGTGGAGCAAGTGTTCTCCGATTGGCATCAAATTAAGCACACGTCTACAGTTCTTCCATATTCACGGGAAAAGAAAGTGAGGTCTGCTCATACGGCGATATTACATTACGAACCCTTTTACGAGTACTGCTTCTTGCAAATGGACATACCCATAAAAAACCATGCTGAGAAAATTGACAGAAAACCAAGAGCGAAGAAGGCAGTTCGAAACAATGGGCTGTTAGTTGTAAAAATTGGATTCTCTAAAAATACTTCTATAGCAGCCAGAAGTATGCAACGCTTGCCAGGAACACTGAACACAGGAAGAAATATTGTCCAAGACAACCGAGAGACATTAGCCGAGCGCTAACGGTAAAATCCTTACTGAACAATACGCACCCTGCACTCCACGAGGGCAAACGAAACGCCAGAGCGCAGGATATGGCAGCGAAATACGAAGGCCCACAGGACGTACTACAGGTGGACGCGGTCGCCTACCGCAAAGCAAACACCCGTATGCCTGAGAGATAGCCGCAGTGACTGGAGAGAGCCGACTTGTAGCGAACGCATCCATGCGCGCCAAAATTCTCTGAAATAAGCAGCGATCGTCCTAGCGTTGACGAACCCAACAACGAACATCATCATCAGTGACCCGAAATGAGCTTTTACCAATTTTGTCCAAGGCACATTCTCGGTAATCCCCGCGGAAATTCTCATGAATTACCCGAGAAGGAGAAAGAACGTAGAATTGATCTGGCTCGCTCCTCTCAAACCCCGGGAACAAGGCTCGAGGATCTGTCGGCCGAGCGGTGGGCAGTGACTCGAGTGCCAGCACGGCCACAGTAACCCTAGACAGCTACAATGATTTAGCACAACACTATCGACTCGAAAGTGCTACGTACCCTCCACCTCACAAAGACCTCACTCAGGAGCAAGACGTAATATGGAGACAGCTCCAAACTAAAAACCTTCCCTAACAGAGTAGTATATTGTTTTTAGCGTAACATTAGACTACACGGTTCAGAACCGAGTTTCGCGGGAACGTGCGCCGCCCCTTTTGCGCATACGCGACAGCAGTCCCACTTTGTCTTCTTGTCCTTTCCGCTTCCGCGAGGCAAGGGAAGGAAACATTTCGTCGTCGTCTGCTCATAACAAAATTAACGTCCCCAGCATCAGACATTTCTGTGTATGGATGTCCTGTTTTGTTGCCTAAAGCACTACGCGGATGAAAGCCGAGTTTCTCGTGAGGGTGCTCACATGCGCGAGAGCCGCGTGACGTCACGCGTTACGTCACGCGTGACGTCAAGCCGCGTAGCCTTTAGCCGGAGCCGCGTTTACGACAGTTTTGCCGTGCTCTATTGCGCATGCTTTACGCTACGTATGTCCAGGCATAGCAGAGCTAACCCATTGCCTATTTGTGTGTGCGTGCGTGCGTGCGTGTGTGCGTGTGCGTGTGCGTGTGTGTGTGTGTTCCGTCTGCTTCGTCCCGTGTCTTCGCCCTGTTTTATACGAAAATCTATAACCAACTCGCCCAAACCACCGTTCTACTACAGTATTATTTAGCCACGTATATAATGACAGATTCAGCCCGGAGTGCAGCGACTGCGGTGGGGCTGCCACTGCAGATCATATAGACAAGCGTCAGCCCGTGACGTCAGCGGAGATGCGGCGGCGCTGGCGACAGCAGTGACTTGCATGGTGTAGGAAAAAGCGCGGACCGCCTGCATTGGACGCGCTTGCTTGCTGTGTTTTCGGTCATAATTCCCAGTATTTCTGTAAGCTGTGTCGCGGTTGATTGCGCCTCGAGGCAGAAAAAGCGAAATGGCACTTGTTTTAAAGGCCCACAGTCCACCCTCCGGTCGAAAATATTTTCTTCCCCGGTGACTGTGAGACTTCGCCCCTAGAACGCAAGGCCGCAAAATGTTTTTGAAAAGAGTAACTAAAAACGCAGTTACAGCCACCGCAATCACCCGATTCTATCATGCCTCTCTCCTTCCGTTCCCTCGCAAAGGTTTTTCACTCTCCTGCCCGAGGTCGTCTAGCCTCCGCAATACAAATTCCCCTTCCTCCTCCGCGTTTGGCGGGAGGTGGGGCGTGGCTCTCCGCGAGCGCGAAAAAAACGGTCGAGGGAGCGCGCGCCGCGCCGCTGGATTGTCTGGTCGTGGCGAGGGAAAAGCGCGCTGCGAGCGGTAGACACCCATCCTTCTCTCGTCAGTCAGCGAGACGGGCCAATGGACATCGTTCCCGGTACGTACGTCATTATCGTGGCCCGTCGGGCCAGCGCAGGAAACGGGGAAGCTGGCTTCCCAGAGGAGAACATGAGAGAGCTTTGAATTGTATTTTCGATGCTTTGCGGCGCGCGTGTGAATGTAGCATTTAGCACAGACTATCTCCGGTACCTGATCGAAACACTGGGCGCCTTTGCTTAAAAGGGCCTTCCCTGGACAGTGGCCCTTTAACGTGTTTCTTGCGGTAGGATAAAGATGAGAGCGAAGGGCAGTGGCGTTGAACGCGACAAGTAGACTTCGGTGACGGATTGCCTTAGCTCCTAACGTGCGTTGCACTTCTGCACCGAAACTAGATGAGTTCGTTTGCAACCCTTATTGTTGTTGTTGTTGTTGAAAACTTTTATTGTCCAACAGAGAAGGACCACACCGCCTGGGCCGCTCTGTCTCACCCCCCTGTAAGGGGGAGGGGACTTAGCGGCCCAGCCGCACGGGATGGTCGCATTAGATGCTGGCCGGTTTGGTTTCGCCGGCGGCCTCTGCTGCCAGTTGGACGGCGGTGAGTTGGAGCTCAGGGTCTGAGCTTCGCAATAAGGTTTCCCAGGCTTCCCTACTGCTAATGTTTTGCGCCCTGCCTGGGGAGTAAGCGCACTCCCAAATTATATGGTCGAGGGTTCCTCTCGCCCCACACCTTTTACATTTATCGTCCTCGCAGTCCGATCGGATATGTTTATTTAGTACTGGGTTTGGGTATACTCCAGTCTGCAGGCGTCTCCACGCCATTGCCTGACCTCTATTTAACGCCTTGTTTGGTGGGGGGAAACGCCTCCGGCATTGCCTGTAGTGTTCTGTAATGTCTTGATACGAGATTAATCGCCCTTCTCTATTATGTTCTGCCTGAGCCGAGCCATCCTGTACAGCTCGGAGGTAGAGATCTCGAGCTGCACTGTGGGCCGCCTCGTTACCGCTGACAGATTCGTGCGCCGGGGTCCAGATGATGTTGATCGTCCTATCAATCACTCCTTGCGTTAAAATTTTATTGTCATGATTGTGTTTCGGCGGAACTACGAATAGCGCAAGAACAAGCGCCTGCAGCTCGTCCCCGGTTTGATGTACTATCAAGTCATAAGAAGTTCAGACACGATATTCCGTGTGCGTATGATCCCGCAGGGAAGCTGCACTGTGAGTTCCATTCACTTGCAGTACTGCTCGTGCATATGTTCACATAGAAAAGGACACAAAGGCTGCTGTGAAGGTTACTGCAATTGCCTCAAGCGGTCCCTCCAGTGTGATATTGCCGAAATAAGAGGCCCGGACTTTTTTTTTTGGTTCACAGGAAGGGAAAGGCGCAGTATCTGTCACACTTGCTATGTGGACACCTGAACCGCGCCATAAGGGAAGGGATGAAGGTGGGAGTGAAAGGGGAAAGAGAGAAAGGGGAGCCGTAGTGGAGGGCTACGGAGTAATTTAGACCACCTGGGGATCTTTAACGTGCGCTGACATCGCACAGCACACGGACGCCACTTCGTTTCGCCTCCATCGAAACGCAGCCGCCGTGGTCGGGTTCGAACCCGGGAACTCCGGACAGTGGTCGGGCGTCTTACCAAAGTAGCTTTTCTGCTTTTAGTTTAGTGAGTTTCAACGAGTCACTCTTCATCACCATTTCTATAATAGTAAATATCGTTATGATCCTGGCAGTCTCGCAGCGTTATTTTTAATATTTTTAAATTTTATATCTCATCATCATCATCATCATCATCAGCCTGACTATACCCACTGCAGGGTGAAGGCCTCTCCCATATTTCTCCACTTAACCCGGTTCTGTGCTAGCTGCATCCACTTGACCCCTGCGAACTTCTTATCTCATCCGCCCACCTAACTTTCTGCCGCCCTCTGCTACGCTTTCCTTCCCTTGGAATCCAGTTTGTTACCCTAAGCGACTATCGGTTATCCTCTCTTCGCACTACATGTCCTGCCCATCTCCATTTCTTCATCTTAATTTCCACTAGAATGTCGGTTATTTCTCTGACCCACTCTGCACGCTTCCTATCTCTTAATGTTACCCCTACCATTTTTCGTTCCATAGCCCTCTGGGTTGTCCTCAACTTAAATAGAACTCTCTTGGTTAGCCTCCACGTTTCAGCGCCATAGGTGAGTACAGGTAAGATGCAACTGTTATATACTTTCCTTTTTAGCGATACCGGTAAGCTGCTAGTCATAATCTGCGAGTGCTTTACAAATGCGCTCCATCCCAATCTTATTCTTCTTGTTATTTCCTTTTCATGGTCCGGATCTGCGGTTACTATCTGTCCTAAGTAGACATATTCGCCTACTACTTCCAGTACTTCGCTACCTAACGTAAACTGCTGTTCCTTCCCGAGGCTGTTGAACATTACCTTAGTCTTCTGCATATTGATTTTCAAGCCTATCTTTCTACTTTTCCTGTCTAGGTCATCAATCATTATTTGCAGTTCATCCCCCGAGTTGCTTAGCAAGGCAATGTCATCAGCAAATCGCAGATTACTGAGGTATTCTCCATCTACCCTTATCCCTAACTGCTCCCATTCCAAGTCTCTGAATACTTCCTCTAAGCAAGCTGTGAATAGTACTGGGGAGACTGTGTCTCCTTGCCTAACACCTTTCATTATGGGAATTTTGTTACTTTCTTTATGAACAACTATAGTTGCTGTGCAGCCACTATATATATCTTCCAGCACTTTCACGTCCGGCTCGTCTACCCCCTGATTTCGCAATGCCTGCATCACCGCCGAGGTTTCAACTGAGTCAAATGCTTTTTCGTAATAAATGAATGCTATGTATAAGGGCTGGTTATATTCCGAACATTTTGCTATCACCTGATTGATTGTATGGATATGGTCGATAGTAGAGTACCGTTTCCGAAACCCTGCTTGATCATTTGCTGGATTGAAGTCTAAGGCTGTCCTGATTCTATTTGCGATTACCTTAGTAAATACCTTATACGTAACATAATTAAGCTGATTGGTCTGTAATTTTTAAGGTCCTTAGAGTCCCCTTTCTTATGAATGAGAATAATGTTTGCATTCTTCCATGGTTCCGGTACCGTCAATGACACCAGGCACTGCGTATACAGGGTGGCCAGTTTTTCTAGCACGATATCCCCCCCATGTCTCAGCAAATCTGTAGTTATCTGATCCTCTCCAGCTGATTTCCCCCTTTTTATAGTTTCTAATGCTTTCTTGACCTCGTCCTTCGTAACTGGTGGGACATCTGACTGTTTTTCCCTACCGCTAATCTCATTACGGTCCTGACTACTTTGGCTACTGTAGAGATCTGTATAGAACTCCTTTATTTATATAGAACTCCTTTAAATTTTATTTCTGGAGGTCATTATAAGATATCGACGAACGAACTAAATGTCCACGTACAGCCTAGCTCTGATCGAGCAGGATATTTAAGTATATATGGTACATGGAGTTTAATGTCCCAAAGAGGAATCTCACAATGAGGGGTGACTAATAAGCAGAGTAAGATGACGCGCATTTGAATAAAAAATTTCCAAGTCTATTAAAAAAGCTCAGCAGATCGCGCAAATTTCGCTGCAAGCGATCGTGGAGAACTTTGGATCTGCACTCATACGTTTCTCCAAGAGAACAAAATGAGAGCATTCTTACGGGCCTTCATGTACATATTAACCTGCGAATGACCTTGCTACGTCTGCAAGATGGGACAGACGTCTGACGTCTCTTTTATCGAGCAGGCGAAAACAAGTTGGCAGCACACTATGCGAACATGTTACAAAGAACTAAAAGATTGAGTTCTTACTAAATATGAAATTCTATGACTTAAGTTGCCGGTAAAGTGAGCTAGAAATGTGATTTCTAGTTTGCTACATATAGTTGCCGATAATATTGTTCTTTAGAGTGAAAGTGCTTGAAGCAGCAGAAAGCCAGTCAAAAGAGTCGTCATATGAAAAAAGCACTTCCAGTCGTTCATATTGTCGTCCTCCTTGAATGCGCTAGGAATAGGCCCCTAAGTTGAACAATGTTGACTATTAGTCTTTCTTCTGCATGGTTCTCTCTCGCTTTTATTTAACTTAATCACTCATGGCAGTCGCCTACGTACCGTAGCCGCGCGCTGTTGAGGCCACGGATAAGGAAGCCAATGCAGCGCTCTTCGCCAGGTAATTCCAGCAGTAATCGGCTGATAACGTGCTGAAATACTCTCCAGGCATAAACCACACTACTTCTACGCCCAAGCGAAGCTTACGCTTCAGATTATTCGCACGCGCGAACTAGTTCCGAAGGCAGCGTCGCTTATTTGCGCAGTGTAGGCGCGCTGCGTTTTTGCCTACACCCCATGTCACTCCAGATCGCAGCGCCACCTTTGTTTAAAAACATGACGCTTGTCTATATGTTATGTGGCTGCCCAGCAGATCCCCCATCTATACATCTGCGGAGGTTCGCGCAACCGGGCTCATGCCAAACCTTACTGCTCAGCTACGACCTGGAAATTCAACTCGACTACGACCTGCAAATTAAACTGGAAATTCAATTCAAATTCAACTGTATATATATATTCCAAGATTGATTGTATTTAAAATAGTGCTGATTTGATTTTTTTTAATCAGATAACTATTTTATTGGAGATTGGAAGTTAGTGATATTCAATACTTATATTCTGCCCAAGCGCTGCCTACAAAAAAGCCATATAGCTCTACGGGATTCTTCGCACGTGAAAAAAAAAAATCTCATTCTAAAATGCGAACTCTGGACCACGGGCGAACCGAGGCCATCGGTCCCCCGACTTGGCTAACAAGGAAAGTTACCTGAAGAGATAGTGAAATTGTAGTCTGAATGGTGTTTGTGCAGTGTTTAGGAAAACCTCGCAGGGCGTAGAAAATTTACAGTAAGGGAACACTAACTATTTAGCTTGGATTCGGATATGATTTAAAGACAAGGAATGAAATTATGGCCGGTTGGGCAGTTTTGATCGCCGTGTTATTGAGAACATTGCGGAGGTTAGATCAATATTAAACTCAGCTGCCAATGTATCATTTGATGAATGCTGCAACCATAGATGTACCATTGTGCCTTATGAAACAACAAAAGAAGAGATACTGCCCAGCACTCTCACGCGCATGAAAACACGTCAAATGTCACGCTTAATAACCCAATCAATCGGCCTGTGCAGCTACACTGCAGCTACTATCCTGAATCGATTGACAAAACTACGGGAAAGTCAATTTTAACCCACTTCAACTTTTAAGGCAATCGTAAGCTGCAAAATTTCGTCCTGATTCAGACTCGGTTAGGCGCCTGACTGGGTAACTAGCACATATATGTCATCTGACATCGAAGTGAAATGAAAGGGCCCGTCTCTTTTTAAGTTAACTGTATCAGATAAAGAATCGATAGGACGGATACAAACAATACCGGCACACCAGAAATGCGGTTAAATGACCTCATTATTTATCTTCCGCTTACAAAGTACAACGTCTCGTACTAACAGTGTCTATGAGAAATGCACTTACGCAGAGTGCTCCGGAACATGAACTTCTTAATAGCTTGTGACATGTGGGATGTACGCTGATGAATGAGGGAGGGTCATATCTATCTTTTATTGGATTCTGCCCCAATCCGGAAAATTTAAAGAAAATTAATACTATATGCAAGTTATAAAGAGCTGAAAACGTGCTTTTCAAGTGCACAGAGAACAATTTACGATATGTAATTTTTCCTACTCCCCATACCTTCAAGGCTCAATGATAAACGGGGTAAGCAGTTCATGTTATCTAGAAATCAGACAATTTTGCGCTTTGTATAATAACGAAAAGAGAAAATATAACACTTCAGCACATGTAAGGGTTTTGAAACGGTGTACCTGCATTATGACTTGAGAAATTAACATGCGTTCCAAGCGATAAAACTTAAGTTCTAATACTTGTTTTTTGCCTGGTAGAAAATGATGCGTTTTATGTAATATTATACTTCAATGTAACACAGAATTATTACAGGAGCCCGGAACAGGTTTCTACTTGAAATACTGCATTTTGTTTAACAAGGATATTCGATTTTGCTGAAATATTGCGTTTCCGTGACATGCTCACGACCCGCGTTAATATTGACTTGTGGTAATTTACAGAATTTGCCGTGAAATTATTTCAGAATCATGATGAAAATTTTTCTTCTCATGCTGATTATGGGATCACTTTGATTACTTGAAAACCCAAGTAAAGAATACTCTACTGAAGAAGACAAATTATTAATTAGGATACTAAAGAATAAATATCAAAAACAAGAACCTGCTTATGGGCGCCTCAGAGCTAGTATCCGGCGATAATGCTCGGCTCAGATTTGACCCTTTGAGGTCAAAGCAATACTGTTTGGTTTAAATCAGGAGATCTGTATCATGAAGGAGTATATTTAAGGACCACTGAACGTTTTTTACGTTTCATTTTGCGCTGTCTGTATTTCATTTTGTGCAGTCCGCTCAGCTACTCTCCACAATCGCGGCCAAGTACATATAGCACAACAATTAGGCAAACCTGATCTGTAGCCTGCAAACATTCCTATATATAATGGCTTACTAAAAGTAAACTCTTCTCATTAGCGCACTTGTCCAGCTACTTAATCTGCAACCTATTAGGATGGTAATCAAAGAGAAGATTGCTGAAGCAGCAAATTTCATGCTCTTATAGTATTCATTTAACCATTAGATTAGGAGGGAAACAAACAAGAGCTCCTCCTATTGCTTCTTACGCGCCACACTGCAATAAAACACAGTACCAAAGATCGTTAGAGTACAGGAGTGCACGTGCAAATAGTAAGGAACAAACTAAAGTCAGAGAAGAAAGCTTTCGGCAACTCAAACATATCTTTAACACATCTCCCTAGTATTCGATAATGAACTATTCTGTGTGCCTCGATTTAAAATTTTCGTTTTTGGCTGGATGTTTTGTACCCCTAATCTTAACATTAAGCTGGAACGACTCACCAATGTACCTCACAAGATGAACGTACTGCTAGTACCATTGTGCTCATCAAACAACACCTATCCAAAACTATCTCTATAAGCGCTTGTGCCGAAGTAAATATTTGGGTGCTGACAATAAAAACAAATAGTTGAGGATAAATCATAACATTCGCTTTTCCTAATACGCAAAATTTCCAACGGTTCCTTGCACCATTTTATTTACCGGCTCTGAAGTACCAGATGCAGTGCTCAATTTACACAAACCGCTGGGAGTGATTGAGAGTGACTACGCAGTGCTTCTCGCTACTGAGGCTCATGTCGCTGCTTGAAAATTAAGGTTAGGGTGGCCGCTTTTTTTCTGTGGCGAAATGGCGGAATAAGCAAACCCCTCTTGTGCCCTGAGAAGGCAGCGAAATTTCAAGGAGAGAAAGCGGGCGCTGCCTCTCGCAATGGAAACTGAGCTATTGGACACTGCATGCTGTATCTCAACACAGTATCTCGACACGGTAGAGGGAGGTAAAGCCTGTACTGAGCCACTTTTCCGTTGCGTGACTTAGAAATTGAATATTCTTGTTCGCATGAAAGCTCACCGTATATATAATAAAAATTGAAAACAAAGTAAAATTTTCATCAAACTATTATTTGGATATTATACATTTCAACACCAACAGCATGGAAACTAAGAGCCGCAAACCAAAATGCATACAAATATTCCTCATGTTTTATCACTCGATATGAGCGTGCTTCGCTTGTCCGACAAGACAAAAAATGCGGATGTTCCTTCCGGTTGCACTTTATTCAGGCATAGGCTAAGCTAAGCATGGTTGTTTATCAGCCTGATGCCTGTGTCGCAGCGCTGACGCACACGCCCTTTACCATAGCGAGACAGCAAGCAACCGCCGGAGGAGCAGTTTAGCCGACTAGGACGTGTAAAAGCTTTTGCCCACAGATTGAAGCTTACAAAGACGACGACGTCCAATGCGCGGCGCGAGAGTGTGCTCCGAGCTGCACGTAAAGCGGTCAGTTTCGTCAATCGGGTGCAGCGATAGCTGCGACATTCGGCACTCGAATCCTCAAGAAATCCCTCTTGACCACAGTACGCGCCTTCATTGGCCGTTCTAAAACACGCACTTACCAACAGTCGCGAAATAAAATTCAGCTATAGGACTAAAAACAATCGAAGGGCCCAAGTAGCAAGGCTAAAAACACACCTAAGCATTTGTTGCAAAAAAGCTACTGTCACCATGTTACCTGGGTAGAATCGACCACGGATGGATCGTTCGCGACGTATTTATCAACGGTTTCGTTCAATCCCCCGTATCCGGCGTCTTCCTTGTAGACGGTGAGCGCTTGGGACAAGACCAGAAGTCCTGAAGCAATGAGTGCAGTGCCGGCCATGCTTACGGGTACGCCCAAAAGCCAGCGCTCCTTCGTTGAGATATAGGCTTGATGACTCTTCTTGATTCTTGTTGACAGTCCAGTAAGACCAAAGGAATTTGAGAGACTTCATTTCGTCATGAAAATAAAAGAAATAGTGGTCGAAAAATCATCCCAGTCCGCACAATTCTAGCTAGAGATGATACATTCAATGCACAGCAATGAAAAATAGGAGCCATACAACTTACTGGTTTACGAAGATGCAACTCCGGTCAGTATGGTCAGTGCATAGGTTTCCTCTGCGTCTTCTTCTTCTTCTTTTGTCTCTTTGGAACATGGCATATACCCACATGGGGGTTTGAGCAAGGTGTAGCGGCATATGCGTGGAAATTTTCTTACACTATTACGACAAAAATAAAGGCACCAATCTGGAACTTTGCAATATGTATTGATAAAAGACAACCTAAGAGCATTTAAAGTAATCTAAAAAAAAACATTTTATTAGGAAAACAATATATAGGAGCAATTTAAGAGAGCGCTCCAACGCACCAGTTGCAAATATGTAATCATGGAGAATCCCGCATATTGAACCCCATGCAAATCTTTTAGCGCTCGCACCGAGCGACCGTCACACTGGTAGAGACAAGGAGAGACCTAATCTGGAGAAAAGGACCTCCAGTTAGGTCTTTCTCTAAGTGCGAACTTTAGACAGTAGAGGAGGAATGCTCTATACATTCAACTTTGCCGCATGCGTGACACAGGTTGGTTGGTGTCCACCCACGTCTGCATAGATATAGACCCAAAGTGGGCCTCCCGCCCTTTATCAGCGTCATTGATACATCACCCATCCTGGTTTCACTTAACCGGACGTTCCAATTACATACTGAGTTCTGATAATCGATGGCATTTAGTAAGAGACAAAGTGGCTTGGCTTATATCTGCTGGAATCGCTAAAGCGTCAGTCTCCAGCAGGCTGAAGATAGGGACCGGATATGTCACAGAAGCATTAAGAGCCAATCTTACTAAGAAATCGGCTACCTCCTTTAAATGAATACCTACATGGACAAGGACCCAGACAAAATGCACCTCTTTCAAAGTTCATGCAATAACAAAATCAAAAGGAGAAGCGCAAATAATCTTTTTGTAATGTTTCAACCGAGTTTAAAACTGAAAAACAGTCAGCGAGTATGATAACGTGAAACTAATGACATGGAATTTCGTACAGAGGCAATGGGGGGCCAGAAATTCCGCAAAGAAAATAGTAATGTAATGGCATTGCAATGTAATAGCTCCATGTCAAATCCTCTGAAAAGATGCTATGTGCCGCCTTTTCGCAGCTGACGGTAGCATCTGTTGAAAGAGCTGCACGATGTCACTTTTCCTCGTTATATTTACGGGCACGTGCTTAGCATGAGAGGAAAAAATGCCGTCGGGATAAAATTCGACTCTTGTCTTCGAGTCATCAACCCTCTCTAAAGAACTGAGCTGAAGCCCAATAGGTATTAAAATATTTTGCGTGGGCGTAACTTGTGAAATTTGATACCGTGGCGAATGATTAGGCAAGAAAAGACCGATAAAACACAAAAAGGAAGTACTGACATCAATGATCGGATCCAATGATGTGGTGAAAGTACGCAACGTTAGTTGGAAGTGGAAATTCAGATCAAGGATTCCTGCTTCAAGAAAAAGCAGCGCGTTTGAACCTGTTTCGGGAGACCAAGGCAGAAGCCCAGAGTGCATCTTTCTATTAAGACTAGCGGTTGAATTTCGTAGTTCGCTCTATCAGAGAACAGCTAGCAAAAAAATTCGAAGAATAGATGTGGCGTAGACTTTGTATATTAACAATAATTTGTCGCGACGCATCCCAAACTTTTTATTGTCAATTAGTGTCAGTCTGCCTAAAGCGCGTTCTCCTTTAAACGCAACGCTCTTTATATCAAGACTTTAATATAATGCTGATCGATCAGTAATACCAGGATATTTTACCGATCCGCTTGTGGGATACTGCTGGAGTGATGAACTAGTGATATGGACAAATGAGTGTTTGGTTGAAATACCGGCGCCTGCTTCTTCTTTGCGCCTCTGCACATATGGAACGTACCCACTGTGGAGGATTGTCCAGGATTCAGTGAAGGTACGTGATTCCTAATTAGGCTTTAAATATCATTTATGGATTAGGAATTATTGTTGCTAAAATTTCAATAAACTGTCGAGGTGATAGGAATAGGAATCAATAAAGAAAGCAAAGAAAATGTAAGTATAACTAGTAAGTAAAAACAAGACAGAGAACCGCTAATAAACAAATCTTCCAGTCGCAGTATTATAGGTATGGAGTAACTCAACCGCAAGGCTTAGGGGATGCCCTTTAACGGTGGCGACAAATGAGAGGAGAACAGGAATTGTAAACGGCTGTTCAATGAAAAAGCTTTGAAGCACCACCGGCACAACCTTGTCTACTTATGTCTTGCTAGAAGTCATTCTGTTTGAATTTGCAGTAAAGGCGTCGTCAACGGAATGCCAGTTTATATGGGTTGTCTCCTGTTCTGCAAATTGTTCTATCGGGCGGAACACTTTTAAACAGCTAAACTGCATTGCCAAACACCATACCTTGCACAGCCCATTGGAAGACGTGTGTGAAGTTGTACCGGTGCACTCGTACAGAAATGCTCTCCATGTTGGCAGGTTGTTTTCAAAGCGATTGCTAGTGCTATCACTATCTCGCTGCAAGAAACCGTGAAATTTTCGGAACCAACTAACCCATCAGAGCGCATGACGTCATACCCTTGTATTATTGGTAATAGTATTCAGGACGTCAAAGAAGGCGGCGCCGGAAAAGTAATGCCTAGCTCAGTCGTCTCGAATTGGCACCTGTTTCGCTTATAGTTGATCTGCCTTGGTAAGGAGCGAGCAGAGTAACGTGCTACTTTTCCGATGTGATGAGCCGCCCTTGTTCATTGACTTACTATGTCCATTGCATAGTTATCTTTGTTAATATTCTGATTAGCTGCACATAAAAATACTCCAAAGAACTCCGATTTACAGCAGCGTATCTTCAGTTTCATCCCAGATGGGACTTCACACTTTCTTTTAACGCTTCTTTCAAACCGAGTACATAACCCTCTATTACAGCTGTATGTATACAGCGCATAGAATAACGCTGCTCGTAGTAGAATTCGACATGCTTCACTTCTGGAGACACACGGCCTTTGATCCGAGGCAGAAGAAGTGTAAGGAGCTTAAGATGATTATCAAAACATTCTTCATTGAAACAAAGCTTGGTTGTCGGCAGCCTTATTCCATGCGTCCGTTGAATTTTGCTTCCGCTCTTGCACTCAGCTGGGGCTGAACGTTCGGGTCGTTCCTGGAAAGCATTTGGCCCCACTGCTCAATCGCCAGGCCTTTTATCCTTTTTATTGCGGTGTTGTACAGACAGGCCAGTATACCGTGTGGTCCGCCTCCATATCGCAGTGCGCGCATTGTGGCGCATAGTGGCGCAGGGAGATTCTTCGAAGTCCTTTTGGGCTTGAATACGTGCTTGTTTGAATTCTTCTCAGTGTTATTTTTTCATCTTTGTCTCGGTGTTTTTCAGGTGGCGCATATTTCCTTCTGCATAGCCTATAGTGCTATAGGATTTCTGAGTAGGTGGTCAGCATGAAGGAAGGTAAAAACTTAGGAGAGGCCCTGACGTCACTTTTTTGGAGCCGGCATGCCGCGTGGCCGCGCCGCGACCGGACGCAGCAATGTCTCACCTCCTCCTTTACCCTCCGCTTTTTCGTTCTCGGTGACGCTCACGTACCTCGCGCCCTTAGCCACGCTGTGCCTAGAGGCCCAAGTTTTCATAGCAACAGCGATGCCATTGCTAATGTCCTACCTTGCTAACCCTAAACTTTGGCGTCACTTCCGCCACACGTTCTCCAATGAATTGGGAATGGTTAAGGGCCTCTCCTTTGTTGTTTCCTTCCTCCATGGTGGTCAGCATGTTTGGGTAGTTATGCTAGCCCATGTGTTAAAGGGCCAACCACATGGAGCGAACTTTCTCTGCGAACTTCATGCGGTGCGGCGGAACGCCGACGCACCGTCGTCGTGCCGAACCACATGCACCGAAAAACTGGCGGCGTCGGCAGCGTCGGCGCCCGAGTGAGAAAACTCACGACCTGGGTCCGATTCAACAACTCACTTTTCACACTAAATGGAATTTCAAGAGCAACATATAAATTAGCTAGCGTCTCAAACTGCGCCCGACAGCGCCTGTATACATGCCTCCTAGTGTACGTCCGACGCCGTAGCAACAGCGTACTGCAGGCGCTGTTGAAGCAAGGTTTGAGCCAGTGTTGAGCGGAACATCGAAAAAGCTCCCGCTTCAGCTGTATCATCAGAGTAGGCAAACTCGCAATGCTTACAGCACCTTATGGCGGATCTTTACCAAAGCAGTGCCGCCCGCTGGCGCGGCGGACGACAGTGCTCTGCCGTGCGCTGCTCCCTATAGTCGCTAGGCCTATTTTGTTTCGCATCGATGGTACAGTCCATAAAAAGGCGCTATGAAATTCCTTCGTGCTATAGTAAATGATCTACTCATAGAACTGCCTAACCCTCAATCCCATTCTCTAACAATAAAAGCAAAATATTGTTACATGGAAGATTTACAGTCCCGGAGCTGTCCGCACAACTAACGTTGATGAGGGCACCGATTTCACAACACTCAGCGTCGTCGTCTAATCCGAGTCTGTTGCACTTCTTCATCCTCATCACGAACAGCGAATACAGCTAAGCAACACTACCCCCCCGGCGGGAAAAGCACAGTCCCGGTGCGGTCTATGTTAGCGAAATAGAACGTTGATGTATAGGGCTTTAGACGGCACATGCACTATGTCGGAGGTTGGAGCTGTGGACGGGGACTTCGGAACCACAGATTCAACTTCGTAGGTGGCGTCGGTCACGGGGCGCAAAACACGGTAAAGGCCAGTGTAACGGGGCAAAAGTTTTTCACACAAGCCCACTCGACGGCACGGGAGCCACAGCAAAACGAGAGATCCAGGAGTGTAGTGGACATCACGGTGGCGGCTGCGTACCGGATCTTTTGAGAGTCTTGGGATGCAGAGAGCCTGGCATGAGCTATCCGGCGGGCATCATGAGCGCGGGTGACGGCATCACTGGTGTAAGTACTGGTGGCGTCTGCCGCGGGTAGAGAGGTGTCGAAGGGTAGTAACGGGTGTCGGCCAAATAATAAATAAAATGGGGAGTATCCATCGGTAGAATGGAACGATAAATTGTAGGCGAATGTGACAAAGGGGAGATGAACGTCCCAATCTCGATGGTCGTCAGACACATACATGGCCAGCATGTCTGTGAGGGTACGGTTTAGACGTTCCGTGAGGCCGTTGGTCTGGGGGTGATATGCGGTGGTGAATAATTTCGTCAACCACTCGCGACAGGAAACAGCGGCCACGGTCAGTTAGTAGTTCGCGAGGAGCACCATGATGAAGAATTACGTTTTCTAGAAGGAAGTCAGCGACGTCTGTGGCGCAGCTGGTCGCGATGGCTCGGGTAATAGCGTCCCGAGTAGCGTAATCGGTGGCGACGGCGATCCATTTGTTCCCCGAGGTGGAAACTGGAAAGGGGCCAAGGAGGTAACGCCTATACGGGAAAACGGGTCAGTTGGTATGGGTATCGGCTGCATATGACCTGAAGGCGAAATTGTGGGCTTCGTCCGACGCTGACACAGTTCACATGCGGCAATGTACTCTGGACAGAGCGCTAGAGCCCCGGCCAGTAGAAACGTCGGCGCAGGCTGTCGTATGTGCGAGAGACACCCAAGTGGCCAGCCGTGGGAGCATCATGGAACTGTTCAAGGATGGTGGAACGCAGGTGTTGGGGAATGACGAGGAAAAGGTCTGTGCCATCTGGTCGCATATTACGTCGGTATAGGGTGTTATCGTGGAGCACAAATAAGGCGAGAGAGGTCAGGGCGGTCGGAGGTAAGACGGAGGATAATGGAATGCAGAGAAGGATCTAAGTGCTGTTCCTTAGCAATGTTGGCAAAGGCGGAGACAGACAAGACATATGCATCATCGTCAGAGTCTGTAGGACTAGGGGAGTCGACGGGATGACGTGACAGACCGTCTGCATCTTGGTGAAGCCGGACGGACTTATAGACGGCGGAAAAGGTGTATTCTTGTAATTGTAGCGCCCAGCGCCCCAACCGGCCAGTAGGATCTTTGAGAGAGGACAGCCAGCACAAGGCATGATGGTCTGTTATCACAGTAAAATGGCGGCCAAACAAATGAGGGCGGAATTTCGTAATAGCCCAGACAAGCGCCAGGCACTATCGCTCTGTAATAGAATAATTTTGTTCGGGTGTTGAGAGGAGGCGGCTGGCATACGCAATCACCCTTGTACGGCCGTGTTGTCGTTGTGCGAGTATAGCTCCTATTCCATGGCCACTTGCCTCGATGCGGAGTTCAGTATTGGCGGAAGGGTTGAAGTGGGCCAAGACTGGTGGCGTAGTTAGAGCAGCAATAAGCTCTGAGAAAGCTGCACCTTGTTCAGGCGACCAACAGAATGAAACGTCTTTCTTGAGACGTTGGGTGAGTGGACGAGCAAGGACTGCGATGTTCGGGACGAATCGTTGGAAATAAGAACATAGGCCAATAAAGCTTCGGACATCGCTGGATGAACGCGGAGTGGGAAATCTCTGACAGCACGTATCTTGTCAGGGCGAGGCTGAACACCGGAAGCATTAACCAAGTGACCAAGCACTTTGATTTCCCGATGGCCGAAACTGCATTTCTTTGAGTTGAGTTGAAGGCCGGCGCGGCGAATAGCCCGAGAATGGTAGAAAGGCGAGAGAGGTGGCTGTCAAAAGTGGACGAGAAAACAATGACGTCGTCTAAGTAACAAAGACAAGTCGTCCACTTGAAGCCGCGCAGTAATGAGTCCATCATGCGTTCGAAAGTTGCAGGGGTGTTACATAGGCCAAAAGGCATGACTTTAAATTGATAAAGGCCGTCAGGGGTGATGAACGCTGTGTTTTCACGGTCTCTCTCGTCGACAGAAATCTACCAGTAGCCGGAACGAAGGTCGATGGATGAAAAGTAGTTGGCTCCGTGCAAACTATCAAGCGCGTCGTCGATGCGCGGAAGAGGATATAAATCTTTTTTGGTTATCTTATTCAAATGACCGTAGTCAACGCAGAATCTCCAACTGTTATCCTTCTTCTTGACTAACACGACAGGGGATGCCCAGGGGCTACTGGAAGGCTCGATTATGTCGTTCGCTAACGCCTTTTCGACCTCCGTTTGAATGACGCGTCGCTCGGCAAGCGAAACGCGATAGGGCCGCCTGTGAATAGGACTGGCGTCACCGGTGTCAATGCGGTGGGTGACAACTGTCGTTTGACCCAATGGGCGGGTACCGAAGTCGAAAAGGTCACTGTAGGTAAACAAAAGCTTGCGTAACACAGCGGCGAATTCGGGTGGAAGATCAGCTGCAATCATGCTGTTAAGCGGATCAGGGCGCGATGTGGCCGACGAGGGGTTGTTGGCAGGGACGGCAGTTGTATGATCTGTAGACAGAGCTGAAAAGGCACAATCGGTAATCGGGGACAGCGCAGCTAATGAAATTCCCTCGGGCAGAACTTGAGTTGAAAAGCTGAAGTTAAGGACAGGGAGAGTGGTGCGGTTCTGGGAGATGTGCACAATTAGATGAGGAAGGGTGACGTGCCGCTGCAACATGACATCAGTAATGGGACAAGCGAGATAATCGCCATCTGGGACGGGTGGAAATGGTGACATAGGGATGTAAACGCCAGTTTCAGGAGGAAGGCGGCTGAATTGTGCTGATCGAAGGCGGGGTGAGCAGGAGGGGTCTTCAGAGCAGAGCGGAAGGTCCAAGCGAAGTAGGCCGCTAGAGTAGTCAATAAGGGCAGAGTGTGCTGTTAAGAAGTCAATGCCAAGGATAACGTCGTGGGGGCTTTCATGTAGGACGGTGAACAACTCTGGGGCATGACGGTCAGCAATTGTAACTCGCGCCGTACACATGCCAACCACGGCAGCAGGGCTGCCATTGGCGACGCGAACTGTGGACGAGGCGGCTGGCGTAAGGACTTTCTTGAGGCGACGGCGAAATGAGGAGCTGAGAACGGGCAGTTGGGCGCATGTATCAATTAGAACAGAAACGGGAACTCCATCCACAAGGACGTCGATACGGTTATTTTGTAGGGCAGGGGTCAACAGAAGTTTTTCGGTCCGGGTCATAAATGCAGCGTCATCTACGGGAGCTGCATTGGCTAGTTTTCCGGCACGTGGCCAGAATATGACGGTGGCGAACTGCGGCGAGGAAGATGAAAACGCGAACGTCGAGCTTGTGGGGATGGTGAACGGTTGGCAGCATGGAGAGTGGAACCGGGGTCAGCAAGGGTCTGGTCGGGGCGAGGTGGGGAATGGCGAGGGGCATAGTCTCCGTGGCTGTCGACGTAGGTGTACTGACGAGATGGCGTGTACCAGCGACTACGGCAGTGGCGGGAAATGTGGCCAACGCGAGAACAATTAAAACAGATGGGGCGATTATCGTGGGTACGCCATTCATTTGGGTTGCGGTAACGATATCGGGGCGAGAAACCGGCGTTGGTTGAGGTGGCAGCAATTGCTGGAGGGGCAGGTCCTGAATCCGTGGTGTCGGTGGGGCTGGTAGAAGGGGGGCCCATATTCGCAACCTCTTGGCGAACAACAGCCTTAATAAGTGATATGGTAGCCAGGGTGTTGTCGGGTGTATGCGACAGCGAGGCCGCGGGAGTCATTGCCTCAAGCTCTTGGCGGACAATGCGTGTCAAAGTGCTGTCGTTAGCAGGCGGTCGAGGAGTCGGGATATCGATACAGGAGGAGCTAGCAGCCGTGTTCGGCAGCCGGTCGAAACGGTGAGTTATGCGCCTCTGTTTCGCCTGCTCGAAACGTCGGCACACCTGTAGCACAGAGTCCACGGTGGAGCAATATCCCTGCACAACAGGAGGTTGAAGGCATCGTCGGCAATGCATTTTACTATATGGCCGACTTTATCCTCCTCAGGCATGCCTTGGTCGACTTTGCGGCACTTAGACAGGACGTCTTGGATGTAAGTGAGATAAGACTTCGTAGACGTTTCGGCGCGAAAGGCGAGTGCTTTTTTGGCGGCAATGTGGCGGCAAATAGGCTTTCCGAATAGGTCGTGCAGCTTCTGTTTGCAAATATCCCAGGATGTTAGCTCGTCTTCGTGGGTTTCAAACCACACCCGCGCGGTCCCAGCCAAGTAAAATATTACATTCGCGAGCATGAGTGTGGCATCCCACCTGTTGTGTTCGCTCACGCGCTCGTATAGGGCTAGCCAGTCGTCTACGTCGACGTCGTCGGTCCCGCAGAAGGTTCCGGGGTCACGGGGATGGGCCATTACAACAGCAGGGGCGGCGGCTGTAGAGGTAGAGGCGTCGGTAGTCATCGTGGTGGTTCCGATGTGGCGGCCGCTGCGGAGATCCAGCTTGTGACAGGGGATCGAATAGATTCACCTCCACCAAGAGATGTTACGTGGAAGATTTACAGTCCCGAAGCTGTCCCCACAACTAACGTTGATGAGGGCACCGATTTCACAACACTCAGCGTCGTCGTCTTCTCCGAGTCTGTTGCACTTCTTCATCCTCATCACGAACAGCGAATACAGCTAAGAAACAATATGATTAACTTCGGCTCCACTTTTTAGCGGAGGCGGCGTGCAAGCGGAACGGAGCAGTCGTGCCGCGACGGCGGCAGATGGTCGTGAGCAGAACCTTGCTTGCATCGCAGTTGTCGCTTCTCTATCAGCCACTCGCTACGGTTCAGCGATCCTCAGGAAGGATTCAGTATTGACATTTCGCTTATTATTTACGGGAACAACAAACTTTAGCACACTTTTCTAAAGTTTTGCGTATCGTCGGCGCTCACGACTCGGAGCTGCAGCCGGCGCGGTGCGGCAGCAAGTGCTGCCATCGGTCGCGCCCAGGAGCGGCCGTTCGCCCGGCCGCCGGCGAAAATATCTGGCCCGGCTTGATAGCCTGTGAACGGCCGCCGGCGGCCGCGAACGGCCGCCGGGCGGCAGTTCACAAGGTTTGCCGCGGAAAAATCGCTCCATGTGGGACGGCCTTAAGATTCCCGAGGTAGCAGTGCTCGGGCTGTGACGTGTGCAGCTTCGTTTCCCTCTGCGGAGTGGTGTGCCGGTGTCCATATCAGCTATGCTTTCCTTTGGCCTTCCTTGATGCTCTTGAGGATCCTTGCCTGCCTTTCCTATCCTGCCTCTGGTGCAGTTCCTGCCTGCTTCTTGCGCTTCTGTTAATAAAGTCGCGTGATTCTGAGTAATGATTGGGAGCACAAAGGCTGCCTCTCTTTGTCTTCTCTTTTTTGCATCTCTTCTCCTTCATGCTGTACCGGATGCATGTTTCTTGGTATAGGCTTTACGTCTAAGATGGACGTCTCATCAGTCGTTCGTCGTGCTTATGCAGGACAGTTTGGGTCGGTCTAAGATTGCTCCACGCGTCTTGGCTAGGCGCCATTTTGGCATTGGCAATGTTAAGTGGGCTTCAAGTAAATTCGTTCACCTTGCTGTGCTCATCCAGCTTCATTACTCTCTGTTCACGCTCTCGGCATTCTGATCAGCGTAGAGCTAAACAAGAACAAAAAGACAGGGAGTGTCCCACAACGATCTGTTTTTTCATCACTGCTTTCCACATTTTGGTAAATAACATCCCCATCCATCCTAACATAAGTGTTTTTGTTTGTGCAAACAATGTAGCTTTTTTTCGCCTCGACTTTGGATATTCATGCTCTATGCCACACCCTCAATGCTACTTATTTGGCTGTTCCTTCACTGTTATTGCCAACCAGCACGCATTATTTGGCTGTCTTCCCTCAAGCATCCTGCTGGCCGCCTCGGCCGCTGGGCACTGCGCTTGCGGGAGTATACCTTTTCGGCTGTATACAAATCCGGTCGGCTCCACCAGGATGCAGACTGTCTGTCCCGTTATCCCTTCGATCCCCCTTACCCTACAGACCATGAATTCGACCCCTGTGTCTTCTCTATATCCGGCTTTTCCAACATCGCCAACGAACAGCGCTTGCACCCAACCCTTTGTTTTCTCATCGACCTCTGCGCAGACAGCCGTGACTCATCGCTTGCCCTGTTCTTCCGGCATGGGAACACGCTGTAGCGCCGCAACATGCGACCTGATGGCACTGAGCCCTCGCGGCTCATTCCCCAGCAACTACGCTCTGCCGTTCTTGAACAAATGCATGACGCACCTAGAGCTGATCATCTTAGCCTCTCACGCACAGCGACAGTGTGCGCCGGCGATTCTTGTGGCCTTGACTCTACCGCTTCGTTCAACGTTATGTAGCCGCTTGCGACCGCTGTCAACGCCGGAAGAAACCCCCTGTTCAGCCTCCTGGACATCTGCAGCCGTTTTCTTGTGTTGGCCTTGACCTCTATCTAGGCCCCTTCCTGGAGTCCTCGTCTGGAAACAAATGAATCGCTGTGGCTACCGATTATGTCACGTGGTACGTGATCACTCGCGCCTTCCAACTAGCTGCGCTACTGACGTTGCTGACTTCCTTTTCCACGACGTCATACTTCACCATGGTGCTCCCCGTCAACTACTTACTGACCGTGGCCGCTGTTTCCTTTCCCGAGTTGTTGACGAAATACTTCGTTCTTGCTCCGTTCGGCACAATTTTACCACGACGTATCATCCTCAGACGAACGGCTTTACGGAACGTCTTAACCGCACACTCATCGACATGCTCGCCATGTACACGTAACCGACAGCCACTGCGACTGGGACATTAGTCTGCCATTTGTCACATTCTCATATAACTCTGCGCCATGACACTGCTGGGTACTCTCCATTCTATCTTCTTTTTGGAAGAGGCCCCTAACTGCCCTTCGGCACTTTGCTTCCCGCCGCTGGCCCCGACACAACTTATGCACACGATACCATCGCCCGAGCCGATGTCGCCCGACAGATTGCTCGTCACAAGCTCTCTGCCTCCCAAGAAGCACAAAATCGCCGCTACGACGCTCACCACCATGATATTCATTATCCTCCCGGATCTCTGGTGTTGCTCTGGCTCCCGTCCCGCCGTGTGATGTTGTGCAAAAACCTTTTGCCCACCTACACAGGCCCTTATCGTGTATTAAGCCCAGTTACTGACGTAACATGTGAAATTACACCGCTCTACCCAAAGACACTGTCCGCTACACCCACTTCCGAAATAGTGCATGTGGCCCACCTCAAGCCACATGCACTTTCCTGATGGGAATAGTGTTACCGGGAAACGCGTGGCCGATGAAGTGGCGCGTTCACAGGCGACAACGACGACCGAAGAACGCATAGACAACGAAGTGTTCTGGAAAACGACGACGCTAACAGTATGGATGCTGCACGTCCGCTGAAGACATTGCGCCCAGCTCCGCCCATCGGAGCGCAAGTTACAATAAATACATATCAGTAACAATATGTAAATACTTATACCTAAATAGCGTTGACTCAAAATGGAGGAAAAGATCCAGGAGACTAACTTTATGCATGCAGGGAAAAATGACGGAGAAATAAAGAGTGCTAAGCAATAGGTGAAAAACATAGAACGTTAAAACTGAATAAATGCTATGGAAAAGAAGCGAAGTGTAGAAATATATCGAAACTGGAAAAGGAAGATCAGGAAAAAATCTTTTTTTTTTTTTGGTAACTAAAAAGGGAGTGCCCCGCTTTTCGAAGCTATATCTTGGTGCCTTAGGACATGCTGCTACAAAAAGATATTTGACCGAGCAGATGACACATTTCAAGCGTGCGACAAATCCGAAGAAATTTTGGAATACCTTAAGCAAAACAAATCCTTATTTCGCGGAGCAGATGGCGTATACTCTTTGGAAAAGGCCGTGACACAGCTACGTTGATGGCCCGTCAACAGCAATTGCAACCTAATTTTATTTTTAATGCTGAAAATAAAGAGAGAAACAGTACGAGACACAAATATTGCGCCAAGATAGCTTGGCAGGACGATAGCGCTTGTTAGCATTCAAACTGCGCTCCTAAAGGTGAAAATGGATGTTGCGTCGAGAACGGGCTGCTTTGTGTGGTACACTCAGTTGGTAGGATGGCTTGGAACGGAGGCCTGAAATTGGAAAGCATAGCTTCCAGAGAACACAGAGAAGCTAAGAAAACTTAGCTACCGATGGGAATCCTATCGGCAAACGAAACTGAAAGTGCGGATATTGTGCAGGATAAAATAAAGCAGCACACCGATCGCTAGATGACTGAAGCGTGAGACTCAACTAAAGAGGCGGCGAAGAAAATCTGGAACCATATAAATTGCGTGAGTGAGGGGAACCATAACGAAAAGAACATAATCAGGACGTCGAGAGAAAACGTAGAAGAAAATCACGCTATAGGATACATTACATCAGTTATCACCGAAGCATTTAGGCACAAAGATGAGGTAATCCTCTCAAATAAAGAAACAGTATCGGAAAGCATGAAGGAAAGGAAATTACAAATCTTAACTGGAAGATGGCGGAGTCAAATATTCCTGTAAGCTCAAACATAGGGATGGAGGAAATTCCACTCAAGCTTAATAATTCGCTTGGACTAATGCGCAAGGCCACGTTGCTAAAGGCATTTGAAACTGCCATAAAGAAGAAAGAAATACCGGCCAGCTGGCGACCAGAGAGGGATGAATTTAATCTACAAAGGGAAGCAGGTAGCAAAAACTTTAAATAATTTAAACTGATTGCGATAACATCAGTTAGTACAGGCTGGAAAATGCGGGCAGTGAAACAAAAATTCCAGGCACGGACAGACATTTAAGTAATAATGTACTGTGCGAATTACAAAACGAGTTCTGAAGTGGTTTGCGCCTAGCTGATAGCATTTTTGTAGTAACCCAACCCAAGGCAGAAAACAGGCCGCTGTATTTAGCCTCTCTGGACATGAACGGTGCATAGGACAGCGTGAATAGGGAAGTTATGTAGAACATTCACGAATCTGAAGGCATCGGTGAATGTATTTGGATTACAAAAGGAAGTATACAGAGGTCATAAAGTTGAGATTGCATGGGAGGGGTTAAGTAAATCTACTGTGGATGTAATCCCAGGACTAAGGCAAGGATGTCCGCTATCGCCGCTGTTGTTCATGATTTATATGAAGAATATGGAAAAGAGACTGCCAGAAAACTACTGGTTTTAATCTTTCGTATAAGCTAGATTAACGTTCGCGGGTGACATTCTTCTATTAGCCAATAGCGAAAAAGATTTGCAAGCATTGGCTAACATATGTGGATACGAGGGAGATGCAATCTGATTAACCTTCAGCGCGATTAAGTCTGGTCTGATGGCAAGCAACGATTTCACTGATAAAAAGCTGACAATACAAGGGAGTGAGATATCAAGACTGGCAGAATACGTATATTCCTCGAAGTATGGATAAACGAAGGGCTAGTACAGATGAAAATACATGAACAGGCCATAAAGCGACGGGACGAAGGGATGCCGCGGTAATGAAGCACAGGAAATTATGGAGGTACAATGAATATGAAGTACTTAAAGGTATTTGGAAGGGCTTAATGGTACCAGGGCTTACCTCTGTGATCGCGATTTTGTGCAACCAAAATTCTGTATCTTGTATCTTATTCTAGTCATCGCATATAAAGATTCTCCCAGCTAAGCCGATGATCCCGGAAGCTCTAATTGTTAGGAAGAAATTGCATCTTGTCCACCGTTTTGCTCCATACCAATTTTGAAGTATTGCTTGATTGCATACCACAAGTCGAATATTTGCAACATCAGAAACGACCGAAAATGCTTTCCCAGTAATCACACTGGTGGAGAATACTCGTGAGAAATGATGGATGAGAAATGAGGGTCTTTGTTTGGCATAAGGTTTCATGACGCTTTCTCAAGCTCTGAATCATAGTAACAATAAAAGAAGTTTTTGCATAGCAAGGAACGTTTTCAAGCATCGAATGTCGTCTGCCGTCGTCCGTCCGACACCATCGGCAGCTGCTCAGTCTGTGCTGTTTTCTTTTCCATAGTTCGGGAACTTATTCCACGAGGATATGCCCGTACACTTTCAGTGTGAAGACTGTCTCTTCGATGTGCGCATGCAATCATTGGGCTTTGTGCAGAAAGCAATCCGTGTGATGTCTTAGACCGCTGCATCGCGTATGTCTGATAAGGATGGCCAGCAGATAACAAAATTATCAGAACGGAAAGAAGGCCAAAAATACTCGATGCTGGGAGATTAGGGCTGCGTTAAAATCCGCGCCGTGACAATTTTGGCAAGGCACGAGCTTCCTATTCATTACCACAGCGTCGACGAAGGGCCTACACTTCAAGAAAAAAGGCCTACGTCCGCACAACATTCGTATGCTGCACAAACTACCCCTTCTTATCTTGCACCACGACTGTCAGTGTGTCACCGAAACAACAAAGAATAGCTCTAGGAGGTTTCCAGTTACTCTTCAGTTATGAACATACTTTTCACCTATATGGAGCGGTGAAATAACACAACGCATGGCAGTGGTCTCGTGAAAACCCAAGGCCTTCAACTACACGTCTCGTGCAGTCTCCAGTTGTGGTTGCTACGTGAGCAGAGGCTACCAACCACCGCCGGTTGGAGCGTCGCGTGAGCCGAAGCCCCGATCAGCCGTCACTACGCGCACACTGAAACACCGAAACGCAGGGAGGAGAGCGCTTCGCTGCACCTTGCGATGCCTCGGAAGGGTCTCCCTCTGGCCCCGCTCGGACTGTCGCGCAAGCGTGGCCATCGAAGCGGTGTTGTATTCCCGCCAAAAGGCGCCATTGCGATAAGCCATCGAGACGCAGGGACGAAGCTGTGGCCGAGCGACAGTGACAAGTCGTCCGGCCGCCCCTCCACCTCTTTATACAGGAGAAAGAGGAAAACAGAGGAACGGGCGGCGGCTGCGCAATGGGCAGCTGCGGAAAGCCCGAATCCCATAATGTAGCAGTGGGTGGACAGGAGACCGTTGGATAATTTTTCATGATACAGTAATCTAACATGAATGCCTACCTGAAGTGGAAGAGAAGCACGTACAGCTATATATGAATAATTTAACAGGATTATGCCCCACCCTCATTATACCCCAAATGTTTTGCATTGTTTGCACGCGGCGGCCACCGGGGTCAACGCATCTCACTCCATGCGATTTCTTTGCATGGGGCTTTTTAAAATCACTTGCGTACGATGTAGTTGCATACAACTGCAATGATGCGCAAAACTACTGTAATGAGCACACGTTCTCGCAGTACAAGGTTAAAAATGGGCGAATGTTCTCAGGAAGTACAGATTGCCCCTGAAAATATGCATACAGGTCAGTGATGCCCACGTATATGGAAGGCTTAGCGGTACAGCTGGGGAAACGGCCCTTTATCACGTCGGTTGTGCCCGTCGGTCATTGCTCTGCGGAATATGTTTCGCACTCTCCACAACCCTTACTTTAAAGGTGGCGAGGAACTATTGAGAAAAATTCATTGGAGAGAAGTAAACAGTCCGAAACATGATAGATTCGGTCAAGCGTTGCTGCAGTCGTTCCAGGTAAATCTCGGCACATCTTGCGCTACAATATCCCAGTGGCATTGAGCTTGAGCGAGCAAAAAAAAAAAGAAAAAACATGGCGGGAACCTAGGGTGTAAAATTTTGGTCGACCTGCCGGAATGCGCCCTGATCATCCAGAACACAGACGTCTCTGGCAGTGGGGTGAATGACAGCGTTGAGATCCTGGCAGATCCTTTGAGTGGATATGGGACCAGGCATCGCGTCACCATGGAAAGCATAACACTGCTATATGCAAGATGAAGGCGAATACGAGCTGGTTAGTACGTGTTAAAGAACATATTAAAACAACTCTATAGTAGACTGGGCGAGAGGGAAGACGCATGCGCTGAGCAACCAAATGATATATTGTTACAGATAAGGCAGTATATAAAGAAAACGATAGTCTTAAAAAAAACAAATCGCACAATCACACAGTCATAATCAGTCAAGCAAAGCCCGCGATTAAGACGTGTATGTCCCTTTGGGGTTAGAATTATCGACGGGCTGCAGAGGCAAGTGTAGCCGATATCACTAAAAAATTCCACTGTTGTTTTTACAGTGAAACGGTGAAAGTGCAAGCAGGTGATGCTGCCTAACTTCTACCCCAAAAACATTATGGCTGGTACTTCCGGAATACAGTATGCATGACATTCATGTAACCATAACTCGTAGAAAAATGTAGCCACCGTATTTCGCCACACATTTCTTTTCATGGTAAATTAAACCAGAGTCCATAAAATTTATGTTCTTCCATTATTGGGGTTTGTCGCCTCTGTCTCGCAAAATAATATATGGTGTGAAAACGTACGTACCAACGTTTTCTCATTTTAATTCCTTTGCACAGTAAAATAGACGGTAGGCTGTCTAAGCAGAAATATTTTGATGTTTGTATTTGTCTTGATTTGCGAGGCTTTCAGTCAAGATACAATGCCGACTAGCCCAAATGTTCACCCTTGTGTCTTCTTCGCATAGATAGATAGATGCTTTATTGAAAGGAAAGGGAGAGAGGTTGGCCAGAATTATTAAACATCTGGCTTGCTACTCTGCACTGGGGAAGAGGAAGGGGAGAAGAAAGAAGATGATGATGGGTGACGATGTGGGAGAAGGCATACGAAGAATATATACAGGCACGCCAGCTTGCTTTACACGCGCCAATCATGTCCGGGGGCACACAAAAAAGCAGCAAACACTGCCTGGACACACTTCCCCTTGTCCTGCCAAGCGCCCAGCAGCCGTTCCTCCGACGGAGGCCTCTTGTCCAAACGCTTCAAGGAAACGGGTAACACATTTCTTTCACACGGTTTTGTGTCATCCTTGCGCTTCTGCATGCATACGTTTGTTTGTAATTGAACTATTTCTCCCTTTTCTGTCACTTTACGTTTTATTGTGGGGTTTTTCGTGACTATCGGCGTTGCATGTGCTGTGGTTTTGTTGCAAACATTCACACTTACCCATTTTGTGATTTTTGGTAGATTATGCGTGTCTGATCCGTGTAGGCCAAGTGTGTTTTAAATGAATGTCAGTGTCCGTACCTCTCCGTTTTTTTACCTCAGCCCTTTCACTTCTGAAGTTTGTTTTCCTTACGATATCCATCGTGCTAGGCTAGAAGTTTTTTTGTACTAAGATACGTGCATTTCTAATTACAGGCATGAGAAAAAAGAGCAGTCCTGAGTGGAGATCTCAAGCAGTGAGCTCTAGGAAGAAAATGGGACCTGAGCTGGTCTGTTACATCGAGGGCCGTGCACTCGTGTTCTTACGGACTCGCGTTCTGACAAGAACGTTTTGCGTAAACCCCTACCTACTTTCGTCTTTGTTTGAAATGGTGCAAATGAAAGCGATAATACATTTTAAATAAGTTTGCTAATATGTCTGAGTCTCTGCGAGGCACCTTCGTAGACTCTCATAATGAGGAGTGATACACGTGCGTCGGTGCGTTCCCTAAACTTTCGAAAGTTACTTTGATAAGGCGTCAGTCAAATCATACAGACATCCTTCACATAGAGAGATGATTCTATGCTTCGTCCATTTACTGAGTATTATATTGTTCCGTAGTGGTGTCAAGCCCAGTAGGCACAAACAAGGACGATGGCGTTGCACCTGAATAAAACTTTTTACTGGGCTGACTTCTGCCCGCAAACGAACGGAGAGAATCGGCGGCAGCGATAAGAGCAAACGTACTCGTTGGTCGTCGAACTAAAAATGTCCGTTGCACCTGACAATGCTCCATTTAAAAGCGTCAAAGAAGTATATAGATAAAGCAGCAGACTGCGACTAGCATAACCTGGAACATTGCAGAAACACATGCGACTAGCAGGAATCTTATAGATACATCTCAGCGCACCTTGCGCATCAAAGAAAATGATTCGGTTTGTTCGATTTGTGGGGTTTAACGCCCCAAAGCAGCTCAGGCTATAAGAGACGCCATAGTGGAAGACTCCGGAAATTTCGACCACCTGGGGTTCTTTACGTGCACTGACATTGCACAGCACACGGACGCCTTGCTTTTCGCCTCAATCGAAAAGCGGCATCGAAAAGCCTTCACACCTAGGAACTGCTAATTTCGAGGCATCAGAAAACGTTGTATTGACCATTGCACGCAAGTGTATATATTTGTAAGGTGTTTTATTGTATCAGGCAGTACATTTTTTTCAGGCGGAGTTCAAGACATCGCTTAGGAGCGAGTGATCTGGTTTGGCTTCAAGGGCCATTGAGGTCAATTGCTCACCGCAAGTGCCAAGCAAAGAACAGCTGAGAGGGCTAGAATATATTTAGCAAGAAAGAATACAATCACAAATGCGTGAACAATAGGCGTAAAAGCAAAAACGATAGCTTAGAGAGTAGTGCCGTGCGGTCGCTGGACGGGCAGCGCTGGTGGGTATATGTCTGCCTGTCCTTCTTTAACATCGCCGCAATCATTAACGCAGCTCTATAACGTGGTAGTTTCTGGCGTTCCTAGTCGTATCGTCGTCTCCCCGATCCTTGAAAAATGTTCTGTTGACAGGACGAATGCGGTTTTGGTCGTAAACCTGAAAAGATCAAATTTATGGTTTACTAAAAATTTAAAAGTCACGAAAACTGTTCATTTCAGATATATGTCCTGTGCAAAATTTACCGACAATAATATTTAGTGAGCATGTTTGTCCGTGCAGCAAGCTGACAATCGCATTTGTGATTGATTGAATAAAACAGAAATTAGAACTTCCTTGTATAAGGTGCACGCTCCATATAAGTTTAAAGTTCCCTCATTGTTTTTTCACAACGCAAAATGCTATGTTTAAAATTTACATACCATAAAATGTCAGAAACACGCCAGCATTCATATGTATTTAGACTGCTTCATTTCTTACTTAAGAATAATAAACGCTTCATCTTTACACTGTCGACCCCTGAGCAAAATTATCTGGTTATAATGATAATGATTATTGTCAATTAGGAAAAAAGCCGCATTCCGAGCATCACACAGATTGGCCTGCATCGACTGCAGAGACTTCTTCAAATGTCTCTGATTTGAATGTGATTCGTGCCAGGATCTTGCACGAGTCCCGAAATCGAATTTTAAAACATGCGTCAACTTTGCTCTCCGAATCCAACCCCTTGAAAGGAGAACCCACCCACTCCGCTCCGCTGTAAAAAGGTCGGTTTGTACTCATAGACGCCTGATGGCGTTTCCTGCAATCAGGCAACCTCAAGATATCGCTTTTACTCAAGAAAATGTGAGCGGGGTAAAACGATGAGACAAAACTTCACCTGAAGGCCCTTACACGTATAGGAACATTTTAACCCATCGCGGTAAAACGAAGGGTGCAGTGGTGGCGTAGCGGTATAACAGCTGCCTTGCATGCAAAAGGACCGGGACTCGAATCCCTGTGCCGCGCCATTCTTGACCGAATAAAATAAAAAATTCCGCACGTCGATGCAATTGCATAAACAGGTTTGGGGTGCTACGTGGTGCCGGTGAACACCTCCGGAAACGCACTCCCTCACCAGAACAGATTTGACCACCCTGGTTCAGTAATTGGCCGCAACCTCCCATCATTAGTCCTATAAAACCCCCTGCCCTCAGTCACCAGCGGCTGCAAAACAACTGACTACGGCGGCGGTTAGACCTGTGACGCAGCAGGGGGTGCCAGAATTCCTGGCTCCGCTGGACAGGCCGCCATTGGAAACTGACCCTGGCAACGTTTAAAGCTAGAACCTTAGCTAGTGAAGCTGGTTTAGCAGTGCTGTTAGACGAACTAGAGGGTATCAAATGGGATGTAATAGGGCTTAGTGAGGTTAAGAGGCCGAATGAGGCACGTACAGTACTGAAGGATGGGCATGTACTGTGTTATCAATGTTTATCGCAGAGGCGAGAGCTAGAAGTAGGTTTCCTTGTCAATAACTATATACCGGGTAATATAGATGAATTCTGTAGTATTAATAAGAAAGTGCCAGGCATCGTAATTAGACTTAATAAGCGGTATAAACTGAACGTCGTACAGGCCTATGCACCTACATGTAAATATGATGACCAGGCAGTTAAAAGCTTCTACGAAGATGTAAAATCAGCAATGCGAAAAGTAAAGACGCAGTATACTGTACTAATGGGCGACTTCAATGAGAAGGTAGGGAAAAAGCAGGCAGGAGACCAGCCAGTAGGTGACTATGGCATTGGTTTTAGGAATAACAGGGGGGAGTTACTAGTTGAGTTTGCAGATCGCAATAACTTAAGAATCATGAATACCTTCTTCAGCAGACGGAAGAACCGGAAATGGACATGGAAAAGTGATAACGCGGATACTAAAAATGAAATAGACTCCATACTGTGTTCAACCCCACCCCCCCTCTCCCATTATGCAAGATGTACAGGTCATCGGGAAGTGCGATGCAGTGACCACAGGATAGTAAGGTCCCGAATTAGCCTAAATATGAAGAAGGAAGCAACAGATTTATTTATTTATATATTTATTTACCCTCAGGGCCCGGGGGCATTACAGAGGGGAGTGGGATACATAAAAGTATATGAATGTACGTACAGCAAAGTTACAGAAGAAAATACATTACAAGTACATAAAAAACATGCACAAAAAGAACAAGGAAAACAAAACTTCACAATGCAGTGGGGATAAGTAAAACCTATGTCAGGAAGTAAAGGGCAAACAACATAGTAACAAGCAATATACATTCAAAGAAAAACAATGGCTTTCCGAAATGCGTCGTTATCTGTTAAACGTGCGACATCCAGGGGAAGGTGATTCCAACTGACACAAGTTCTAGGTATGAATGAGTCATGGAAACATTTTGTGTGACTAGATGGAACCCCAACTTTATGGCGGTGATCAATGCGCGCTGATATGTAAGATGGTCTTGTTAGTAATCTTTCTTTCAGGTAGCTGTTATGGTAAATTTTATGAAAAAGGGATAATGATGCTACTGATCTGCGGTGAGATAGAAGTGGAAGGGACAAACTTGATTTCATGGCAGTTACACTACTTGTTCGGTGATAGTTTGACAGTATGAATTAGCGGTGAGAGGGAGGGCAGAAGAGTTCAGGACCTCGCTACAGAATAGATATTCAGCTCAAACCGAGGATGGCGACATTAACCTGCAAGCAATAAACAATAATTTCAGAGATAACATGACTGAGTGCGCTGTAGAAGTAGGCGGTAGGATAGTTAGAGAGAGGATACCGGTAACCTGTCTAAGGAGACGAAAGATTTAATTAAGAAACGCCAGAGTATGAACGCTTCCAAGCCAACAGACCAGATAGAATGGAAGAGATATCAAAGCTAATCAATAAGCGCAAGGTGGCCGATATAAGGAAGTCTAACATGGAGCAAATTGAGCATGCTGTAAAGAACGAGGGAAGCCTTAAATCGGTGAAGACAAACTTGTACATAGGCAAAAATCAGATGTATGCCCTGAGGGGCAAGGCGGGCAACATCATCACGAATATTGACAAGATAGTCAAAGTAGTCGAGCAGTTCTATACTGATCTCTGCACTAGCCATAGTAGTCAGGATCGTATTGAGGTTGGCGGTAGGGAAAAACAGTCAGACGTTCCACCAGTGACGAAAGACGAGGTTAAGAAAGCAATAGATACTATGAAAAGGGGGAAAGCAGCTGGAGAGGATCAGTTAACTTTAGATTTGTCGAAGGACAGGGCGAATATCGTGCTAGAAAAACTGGCCACCTGTATACCTAATGCCTGGTGTCATCAGCGGTACCGGAACCATGGAAGAGCGCAAGCATTATCTTCATTCATAAGAAAGGGGACGTACGCTAAGGACCTTAAAAAATTACAGACCAATCAGCTTACTGTCTGTCACGTATAAGGTATTTACTAAGGTAAACGCTAATACAATCAGGACAACCTTAGACTGCAATCAAGCAAAGAATCAAGCTGGGTTTCAGAAGTGGTACTCTACTATCGATCATATAAATACCATCAAACCAGGTGATAGAAAAATGTTCGGAATATAACCAGTCCTTATATATAGCATTCATTGATTACAAAAAAGCATTTGACTTATTATAAACCTCGGTGGTGATGCAAGCAATGCGAAATCAGGGGGTAGACGAGCCGTACGTGAAAGTGCTGGAAGATGTATATAGTGGCTGCACAGCAACCATAGTTCTGCATAAAGAAAGTTACAAAATTCCCATAAAGAAAGGTGTTAGGCAAGGAGACACAATCTCCCCAGTACTGTTCACAGCTTGCTTAGAGGAAGTATTCAGAGACTTGGAATGGGAGCAGTTAGGGATAAGGGTAGATGACCTAGACAGGAAAAGTAGAAAGGTAGGCTTAAAAATGAATATGCAGAAGACTAAGGTAATGTTCAACAGCCTCGGGAAGGAACAGCAGTTTACGATAGGTAGCGAAGTACTGGGAGTAGCAGGCGAATATGTCTACTTGGGACAGGTAGTAACCGCAGATCCAGACCATGAAAAGGAAATAACAAGAAGAATAAGATAGGGATAGAGAGCATTTGGCAAGCACTCGCAGATTATGACTAGCAACTTACCGGTATCGCTCAAGAGGAAAGTATACAACAGTTGCATCTTACCTGTACTCATCTATGGGGCTGAAACGTGGAGGCTAACCAAGAGGGTTCTACCTAAGTTATGGGCAACATAGATGGCTATGGAACGAAAAATGGTAGGTGTAACAGCAAGAGATAGGAAGCGTGCAGAGTGGGTCCGAGAAATAACTCAAGTTACTGACAATCTAGTGGAAATCAAGAAGAAGAAATGGACATGGGCAGGACATGTGAAGAGTGAAGAGAGAACAACCGATGGTCGCTTCCAAAGGAAGGAAAGCGTAGCATGGGGCGGCAGAAAGCTAGGTGGGTGGATGAGGTGAAGAAGTTCGTAGGGGTCAAGTGGATGTAGCTAGCACATAACCGGGTTAATTGGAGAAATATGGAAGAGGCCTTCACCTGGAGTGGTATAGTCAGGCTGTAGATTATGGTGATGACCCCATCGACCCTTATAACAGCCTTCATCAAGTACCTGTTGGTTCACAGCTTAATAAAAACATTTTGTCGGCTAAATGAACAAAGCAGGACTGAAAAATGGTTCCAAACTCTTTCATGTTTGTGAAAAGTTTCCAATACAGATGAAGTCCAGGTAAGAATGGGCGTTCGGAAATAGCAACAAATCACCATTATCATTCACAATAATAATTATTGGTCTTGCTACATTCAATGCAAGGCAAACGCCTCTCCATATGTTTACAATCAGCGCGGTCCTGTAGTAGCTTCAAATACCCATGTCCTGCTAACTCCCTGGTCTCCCCAGCCCACATAGCATTCTTCCCCCTTTGCTATAAGCTTGCCTTTGATAGTGTCCCGTCACTTCCTCTCAGCGACCATCGGTTACCTTGTATTCGCATTAGATGTTTCGTAAATGCCAATTCCTTCTTTATTTTGACTAAAATATAATTTACTTGCGTTTATTCAGTCACTCATCTGACTTCCTCTTTTTTATCGTTCCACATGTCATTTTTCTTCCTATTAGTATCATTGCGTTTTCCACAATTCAGGAAGAGCTCTTCGTTAGTCTCCACTCTCAAGTCCCATACCTGAATACTAGTAAGAGATAGCTTTATTATTCTTTCCTTTTGAATAAACAGCTAAATAACATTCAAGGTCTGAAAGCACTTGCCCCATGCGCACCACTTGATTCTTATTCTTTAGACATTCCCTCTCTGGGACCAGACCTGCAGTCACTACCTTCCCTAAGAAGCCGTATTTTCCTGCCGCTTACTTCCCCTCAATACCATCGCAAACTGCTGTTTTATTCCGAGAATTGTAAATGCAGCAGCTCTACAGCATAAGTTCTCCAGAAAATGCAGAGTGGCCACTATAGGCAGAGCGCTGCCGCAGTGAGCAACAAATCACGGGGATGCCTCTGGTACCTAGTACTTACCAGGTTACTTAGCTAGATACAAATTAAAGCCCGTGAAATAGAGCCACTACCAGGTGACATTGCGTTGCGTAAAACGCTTTCAGGTTCTCACATTCTACGATCCCGAATGCAGAGGTTTGGTTTCCGCTATAAGCGCCAGGGCAGCAACTGGCACGCCGGAAAAGCGCTCTGTCAGCAGCCGTTGTGCTGTATTTCTCAATCAGCTAGCAATGCGAAGCTCTGCAGTGAGCAGTCTACAAAAGGGAGAATTCGGAAGAGTTTTACCGTAAATGAGAGCGTTGTAACTGCGGCTCATGCGGGCACATGTAGTGCGCTGCCGCGTGCTATTTCCTCAACTTGTCAAGCTTTCATTTACGCCGAAGAAACTTTACCAGCCACCTTTTCTAAAACACCTGGCTTTCCTCAGCAACCACTTCTCTTTTTTTAAGATATGAACATTTATAGCAATATATGAAACGTTGCAAAGCTAATATCTACATTTTGTTTCGATTCGGGGAACGAAATTTATGCCAGTCAGTGTTTTAGGAACGACGCTGTATGAACACGCTACTAGGCAATAAGGATGATTTCGACATTCTCTTTATTAAGTTCCTGTCAAGCTCGGCAAGACTAATTAAACTGCATCAAGCCAAATAAAACTTCGTCCATGCATGAGATAGGGAAGTGAGGACACGCAGCCCAGCCTAATGCACGTTGGCCTTAATCTTAGACGTTGACCATAACAATATTGAACTTCAAAACAGTCCGTCCTCGGCGAATTCGAGTGATAATCCGTTATTATCCAATCTTTAGCACATAAATGTGTTATGTTTTTAATATTTGGGCATCGTATTTAGGGCGTCGTGTATATCGCAGCTTCCGCCTGCTTCGCAAACATCTATTTAATGAGCACTTCACATCCACCCATCATTTGCCTTTTGAAACGAGAGGCGATACCGCAAGTGGAATTCAGTCGCGAATTGTTTAACTGGTGATAGCAATGCAAATATATTGCGGCAAACTACGATATGTTTGCATTGGTTTGCGCGTCATTTTAGTGAAATACCAGAACACGCTATATATTGCCCCTAAAAGCTACATTCTTTTTTACTGCTTTCTTTCTTGCCTTTTTTAATTGTTTTTCTTAAAGCTGCTGTAATACTAGGCTGAGGAGTAAAGCAGTGTACTCGAATATTATTCTTTATTATGACTACAAGTTCTGACTGATGCGCACAAATTTTCTCCAAAATAGGATGCTTAATTTAAGTTTTACAAATGTCTGGCAAAAATTTCCCCGGGTGCGGAGCTGGTTACGAGGGACGACGACGCGAAACGCAGGTACGGGCGCCAAAAAGCTGCGCTCGAAGCGAAGTCTTCGCCAATGAGAATGACATCAAGTGGGTGTCGAATACGAAGTACAATAAGGGCTACACCGGAGCACGTTCTCTGGGCAGGCGACAGCACACGCTGGCACCGGCGCTGCTTACGATATCAGATTGGAACTGCGAGGTCGACTACTTTGCATGCGAGGGCCAGATGTTGCTTCACTGTACGGACATACGCTGTGGCGAGTAGACTGACGATGGAGGACACTTCACCCACACCAAATCATCCGCCTAATCCTTCAGTTAAGAAACAGCACCGAGTGTCTTCGTAGAGATCAGATCTGGAAGCGATGTCATATAGCTCGGGAAAATTGCAGCAAGGAAGTGCTGAAGATGGTGCAGAAGAGAACCTACATCAACGCAGGTTCTCAGGGAGGGGAGAGCATGCGGCCGCGCCGACACGGGTGATGATAACTGGTCAACGCTCTGATTCCTTCCAAATTTTAGTGGGCACCCCTGAAGTTTTGCCATACTTAGCAAAGAGCGCACGTGAGAGGCTCAATGCATACTTGATTTCTTTTTTTTCTAGGAAAAGGTAGCTTTAATTTTATGGCATGCATAGCGAGCAGTAGATAAATCCTTAATTCTATGCAGTTAAGCTCATTTCATATTCCAGCTAATATCAACGGCTCTCATTAGTTTTCTGATTCAAATTTCCTGCCCTAGACTTGTTTCAAAAGCAAAGTCTGTCCGGAGTAAAGAAACGCAAGAGGCGTAACATTCGTTTTTTTTTTCTTCGAGGGAGAGGGGGGGGGGGAGTTTGCATACAGCAAGCAATTATTGCGGGAAATGCTGCACACAGCATTGGCGAAATAGGTAGGTGTTTAAACAAACTCCTCAGGGAGCACGAATCGTTTCTTGGCCACACCTGGCGATTCGCGCGTCTCATGCTTAGGCTGTACTTCCTGTTTGAAGGATACGTCTGTGCTGTTAAAGCATCCCAAATACGAGCGCGAGCTTCTCCAAGTGTGTCCTATCAAAAGGCTGGTCATTCTTGCATCAGCAAGTTCCTCAGTTCTCTAAAAGTAATTGTCTTCCCCGTATTTTTTGTAATCTTGTGACGATCTTGCTGCATTATCATATTGTTGGTACTCCCAACGTACCCACCTGTACTCCAAAGGTTCGTTGGGAGCACAGTTAAACGTGGCTCTAACGAACCTCTATGTAGCTCATTCGTGAAGGCAGGCCAAATGAAGCAGCGGGCAACGGTAGCGGACACGCAGTCCGAGGTGTACCGAGAACTGGCGACGGTGTCGCCTGGCCTTTCTCCGCCACAGTCGTAGCCGCGTTGTGCGGTGCTCGGCAGAGGTGGTCGCGGCTGCTGCCACAGTACCGCCGCCATCAGTGGGATTCAGAAAGGTTTTGCAGCTTTTAAAGCTATCAAGTGTTTTCCCTAAAATATTTTTCTTATTTTGGTTTTCGTTATGCATTATATTTTCACGTATTAACGCGAAAACAGGAAACAGCGAAAAACTGCATAGGTGCAATAAAAACTCGGATATTTTCCATTTTCGACACAACTAGATTTACCTGTATAAGTAGTCGCTATTTCGGTACAATACCTAGCGATTGCCACGCTTCAGGCTTCTTTTTATCAGATACCTTGGCCTAGCTGTTTAACATAAAAAAAGACGTCTTACTTTTACTGAATGGCTGCACCACCAGATCCGAAACTTCAGCAGTGCTAATACGATTTCTTGCATCCTCTTTTTAGAGGGTTGTATAGCTAGCATGGTACAAAGCATACACTTTTTACTAGTTCTAAATATTCGCATTGAAGCCTTAAAAAAAGGCTTGTTTTATAAACCTTTCTACTTAATATATACAATGAGGATAGCTTCTTTTTTTGTCCATTTATTTTCTCCTATAACCCTTTACTAATTTTATTTCGGGATAGTGACAACAACATCACTCACCCAGAGGCAATTGCTCTCGCATGTGTCAAAGATGGCTGCATGCTGTTTAGCCATGTCATTCAGCGCCCCCGTATTATATTTGCCTCCAGGTCCCAGGAATGTGGCTGTGGCCGTCCATCGGGGTATGTCGCAGTTGTCCCGGACACGCACGCCGGCTACCCACGAGTTTGTTGTGTAGTCCCCAAGAACCGTGGACATGTTCTTCACTAGGGACGTGCACTCATGTCCGTCGCTATGCACTCTGTAGGTGGATAAGTACGGCCTTGGATCTTGGCAAATGTAGCCGCCGCTCACTGTGGTCCAAGGTGCGTGGAACATGCAAAGAAGGAGCATAGGGTGTCAGACGCTACTGAGGCAGTCTTCCATGCTGAGCATGCATGTTTGCAATTCGAGACTGCACACTGTAAACTGCATAAGCTCTTACATAAGATAATACACAGCACTCTATAAGATCAACACCGTGTTTATAAGCCAAGGAGGCGGGGCGCTGGCGACGCCGCAGCCGACTGGGGGTGAAAAATAGGGTTAGCTTCCATAGGAATACATGGAACCGAAATATTTCAAAGCAGCATTCTCATTTCACCGCACATCTATGATGTCGTTATTCCGCACAGAGTAACCGTGAACATTTTAGAACAGATCGCAAAAGTATGGAATCTCATTTCCGACGCGAAGTATTTGTTAAACTGCGCGAAACGTATGGGGGTGCGAGTTGGGAGGGCGACCCTTAAAAACACATGTGAGCCCAACTTACAGCAACATTTTTTTTCTTTCACAGAGTACCAGAAATTGTGACCGGTCGTTAAACGTTGGACAGCGCTTTGAAGAAGTGTGTTACAAAGTGTGCTGCGTCATTGCGGACACAGTGTACTTTTAAAACTCTCCAAATAATCTGTGTTGTGAATCCGGACACCCCCAATAGGCTCATGTAACGAATCGCGTAGTTTTGTTTACAGTCTGTTATGCTGCCGCATGGGGTAAAGTATTTAGATAATACTGTGGCTCAAGTGATACATCATACACAGAATTAACGTTTAAAAAGCAGTTGTCAAACAACATACGGCAATATGGACCGAGCGAGAGTCGCGCATTGCAGCAGACGACAGAGCAACTGACGGTATACCCACCGCAGCCGCCTCCAGCTCTAGAGCGTCTGCTAGCGGGGCGCCGGTGGTGCATGGTCGTCTGCAACTGCGTTCGGTCAGTTTATCGTGCTGTGAACAGTCCCGTAAGTCATCAGACTTGCAGCGCTTGCAAGGAGATGTAATGTTTGCTGGAGCAATGTCAGATACGTGAAAAGCTTCTCGGAATCTGGTAAACAGCGCCACAATGAAAAGCTGTACACTAACGGCGTTGTGAACCCGGACCCATTTGCTATGCCTGAAACGCATTGGGAAGTCGTCTGGACTGACGCCGGGGCTCTGCCAGCAGTGGGCAACACAAAAATTGTAGCGTGATTTTTTTTTCTGAATCACTTCACTGCAGAGACTGTTCAGGCATACAAGTCCCTGGAGATATACAATTATTCTTAATCAGCTGGGTGGGTGCAAGGCGATCAACGGGTGTATATGCTAGTTAACTAGTTTTCGTTTATTTTCTTTTTCCCCGTGGTATCTCGATGGTTCTCATATATCGTACTGCGCTTTCTGTGTGGTTTTCTCGTCTTTGTTTTTTTCTTTGTGTACGGCGCATACCAAGCAGCGCGTCCACGGACATCGAATATAAAGCCTCTCAAATGTTTTCTTACGACTTGCTCACCACATGTGTGTATCACGACGCAGCTAAATATATGTTCATTTTAATAATTACCGCCTGTACTTAGCCACGATCAATGTTTTCAGGACGGAATCCGTTATTTTGCGTTTTATTCCTCTCAATTTACAAAATGAAGCGTGTCTCGACGGGCATTATTATACTGCCTTGCGTGGCTCATGCGCGTCGCCACCAATTGGAATGTTCTTTTTTTTTTACCTCTGCCATGCAACATGATGTCGTGGCGTGGTACAAGACATTCATAAAAAAAAAGTCGCTTGGGTGACTCGCCTCCAAGATGTGAGGGTTCGTCTGCAAACGTGCCGCACGTATTTATTGGCAAATATGCTTTACAGAGATGTCAGGCGCGAAATGTTGTTGCATACATATATTCATCATCTTAAAATAATCCGCCAGTTCTTAACAAACGACTGCTTTCTTAGGCGCAAATTCAGCTTCTTTGCCAAACATTATTTACATATATTTTGTATGGACCACGCTACCTCAATGCATTTTGAGTTCATATTGTATAGGGAGCTTGTATGAAGCGATGCATGCTGGGTAATCTGCCATGATGATGTTGTTGGCAGCAGACGACGCAGCACGGCACTGCCACTGAGCCTCGTCACATGGTCGCGTAGTGCGCGCAGACGATACTGCCGCGATCAAACAGGCTGACTGCGGGTTCTTCAGGATTTCAAAAACATGCCTGTACGAGGGCGAGAAGGCAAATAATCCCTCTAGCGACGCCGAGGCGAATTACTCGCACGGGCCAACTGGCTCGACATCGACGCCAATCCTGGCAAGTATCAAAGTACTCGTCAAAACTGAAATCATTCGGCGACGTCGACACGTGGCCAGATCCAGACGCATAGTGCAGTCAGTCGTTCGCGCTTGAAGCGTAGCTTCAACTGGTCCGCATCGCACTTCTTTGCATTCCTCCATAGCGCCCCAAATTTTTCGGGCACAGCGTCGACGCTTACTGCCCTCGGGTATCAGTCGACAATTGCATGCACGTAAGAGCAGGGCAAGAAAAGCCGTGTTTGTGCTCGTTGAACCGTCGAAAACAACAAGGCACTTGCTCAATTCAGCCTGCAAGCGGTGCCCGCCGTCTGCTGCCAGCGACACCATCATGGCAGATTACCCAGCATGCATCGCTTCACGCAAGCTCCCTATACAACGAAGGGTTTTAAAAGTAGATTGCCTCCGCATTGACGCAGCCTACTTTGTCCCACACTTCTTCAAAGAGCTTGTCAACGTTTAACGACTGGCCACACGTCTGGTGGTCTGCGTAATGTTGCTCTAAGTTGTGTTTACAAGTGTTTCTATGGGTCGCCCTCCCAACTCGCACCCCCATACGTTTCCCGGTGTTTTAAACGTACTTTGCCTCGGTAATAATATTTCATACTTTCACCATCTGCTCTGGGATGTTCGTGGTTACTCTGTGCCGAATAACGACATCACAAGCCCTCTGTGAAATGTGAAAGCTGCAATAAAATCTTTCGCTTCCATGTATTCCTATGGGCGCTAACCCTAGTTTCATACCCAGTCGGTCCCGCCTTGCGACAAAAGCGCCACCGCATCGTGCTTACGTCACATATCGCGTTGGTCTGTGAACGCTCTACCTCTCTCCTAGATTATAGCTGTAAAATGTCCCCCTAAATCATCCTAAAAAATATCGTGCTACTTTTACAAACTGTAGACAGTCGTACATATAGAGGGTATTCAAAAGTAGATTTTACTAATTATTTATTTAAAAAAAACTAAATGCCATACGCTCATGCCGTTTTTGTACACCGGTAAGGCGGGCAAGCGGATACAAAGTGGGAAATTAATTGTCCCAGTAAACTCAGTAATTAACTAAAATTCAATAACTAACCTTTTATTGGCTAAAGTTAACGTGCATATTTATATTGAGAACTTGGAGGCAAATACTTTTTAGGCTATTCCATTTTGTTGAATTTTAGTAACGCGGCTGTGTCCTGAGATGCGCACGTCTAAAATTGTGTCCCAGTTCGTCTAATTGCTCATGCGAGACGGCGGCTCTCGGCGTGAAGCACCTTCCATGTGTGACGCAGCTGTTGCGTATGGCACTGCCTTGCAAGAGTGTGTAGCGAGCGGCGACGCAGATCACTTTTTGTTTTCGGCCAGCGTTTCTTTCTCGGCGCGCGAAAGCGATGAATCACTGTGATAGCGGACGCTAGCGAGCGACAAATTTCAACTTAGCTTGGTGCCGCCATATAAACATGGATGAGATAAATTTGGCCATGATATGCTGTTTTTGTTCCCGACAGCAGCGCTAGTGCAAGCCACGTGGACAGCCAGATATGCAAGGCAGAGTGTCATACGCAACAGCTGCGTCACACGTGGGAGTTGCTTCACGCCGAGAGCCGCTGTCTCGCAGGCGTAATTAGACGAACTGGGACGAGATTTCAGACGCGCGCATCTCAGGACACAGGTGCATTACTAAAATTCTACAAAATGAAATAGCCCTGAAGAGCATTCGCCTCCAAGTTCTCAAAATAAATATATGCGCTAACTTCCGCCAAATAATAATTAATTATTAAATTTTAGTTAATGAGCTTACGGAGACAGTTAATGCCCCAATTTGTGTCCACCTGGCCGCATTACCAATGTCCAAAAACGGCTTTAGCGAACGGCATTTTGCTTTTTGTTTAAAAATCAGTAAAGTCTAATTTTGAACATCCTGTATATGTAAGGGAATCCCCTAAGGTAGAGTAGAAACTCGGCTTTTCAGCTTCTTCAAAGTTTGCCATATTTTCGGCTATCCTCCGCAGTCTTGCTGTAGAAGACAGCCAACTTTTGGATAAAATGAGGCCCGATTCCTCAGCGCATCTCTCACCTGAATGGACAGCATAACAAAACAGCACCTGGCAATGGAGCGCTACAACTAGAGCATTCTAACGCACCGACAGAGATGATCCTTTTTTATGTAATTATGTCCGTGTTGTTCAAACTCCTTAATATATCCCTTACAAAAATGTCTATGATCACTTTATGCGATGTCTTTAGACAATATGATCATAGAAGCTATCGACCATCAAAAGAAAGTCTTCTCACCGGAGCAGTTTTCTTCCCAAAACCAAGCGAGCCATGTTTGGGAAGAAAACTGCTCCGGTGAGAAATACGGCCAAACCTGTTGTGGTACCGTATATGCATAAGGTTGCGCACCACGTGAAGAAAGTGGCGAACAGACATGGCATGCCGGTGGTGTGCTCTGCTCCGAAGAGGATGGCGGAGCTTTGCTCACGCATTTCGCGTGTTGGAAAACCGAGCGGTTGTGAGAAAAAACATTCTAAGCGGTTTGTCGACTGCTGCATGGGGGTCGTATATGAGATCCCGCTGACCTGTGGGAAGGTCTACATTGGCCAGACCGGGCGCTGTATTAATGATCGAGCAGGGGATCATTTGCGGGCTTTAAGGAGTGGAGGGACAAATTTGGCAACGCATTGCGCGAACTGCACTGCGTGCGAGCCGCGACTGGCTGACATTAAGATTCTGGGCAGAGGCCGTGATAAGACAGCGCGTGAGCTTTTGGAGGCATTCCATATCGGGAAAAGGGGAGATAGGTGTGTCAGCGATACGTCGGTGCGGCTATGGAAGGCACAGATCAGTTTTCTTAATCGGGTTTTGTGATATTCCTTGATCATGTTTTGTAATATTCCTTATATTTTTTCTCTGTCTTTATGTGATTGTTATGTACTGTGCAAATAAACCAGATGTGAGTTAGCGCGTGTCCTGTGTCTTCTTCTCTTGTGTGTGTCTTCCCGTGTGCTTTATCTTCAGTCAAGTTACACATGTTGAGTGGCAACATATCAGTACGTATACATACATTTTGGTGCATGCTACCAGCAAGTGATACCACTATGCCTGTTTGCTCCCATTTTTCCTGAGTGATGCCTATGTTAGCCATAGCAGATAACACACACACCTAAGTAATTACTGAAGGAGACCAGCTACACCAAGCACCTAGGTGAATACAAGAGCAATAATAGGGAATGATGAAGTATATTATAGTTACCCTACAATATGCAGTCACACATACTTTTTGCTACATATGCAGGTAACAAGTCTCAATAGTGTATTCCCAGACAGTAAGAAAATTAGAAAGTGCCACTCATGCCCATCTTTTCCTTTCAAGAGCTTGTCACCAAGGTAAAATCTTTATTGCATATGAAAGCAAAATTTAGAATACCTTTCTTTTATGAGAAGTCCACATGGATGCTGAAGAAAGTACGCTGCTATATGTCCCACTGCTACTTGTCCCGGAAGTCAGGTTGCCTTGTTACTTGTCGGCACAGACCACGGCGACAGGGTGTCTCCAGATATGGTCGAATGAAGCAACAAGAGGACTGCATATACATATGAGAACACTAGTCAGAACAGCACGAAGGAAGATTTTTTTAATAATAAAGGAAAAGTCAAATGCACAAGTAAAAGAAACATAGGAGGAGTATTTCATATGGTTGCTGAGTGACAGTATGAAAAGCCCAGAATTGGAAACGCAATGCTCCACTGCGGAAAATTACATAATCATAAAATACATAAATACATAATAATCTAGGTAATCTCGGGAATAGTGGCAAGTCTTAAGTAGGCACTATCTTTTGGAGATACGTGGAAAGACAAGTCAGATGGGGTGGTAAAAAATGACTGGTTTGGTTTATGTGGTTTAACATCCCAAAGCAACCCAGGCTATGAGAGATGCTGTAGGGGAGGACTTCAGAGCGTTCGACGAGCTGGGGCTCTTTAACGTGCACTGACATCGCACAGGACATGAATGCCTTTTTGCTTCAATTTTGGGCTTACTGCTGAACTGGTCGTACTCAAAATAGGTTGGCGCTACTTTTATTTAAATTTAGACAAGGTCCTTTTGAGGACACAAGACTTGCATGTGTCCCAGACACATTCAGGGAGACATGCTAGCCCTGTACAAAGGCTTAAAACGTGGAGAGCTTGTCTCATTAAAACCCACCCGGCCCCGCATTATCACCTTTTAGTACCTAGTATTGCCTGCTTTGGCTCGTCAATAGTAGGCTACCGACAATAGGAGCTAAATTATTTCATCCTTAAAAAATCATGCAGCTTACTGCTGGAATATGCAGTCACACACAATTTTTGCTACATATGCAGTTAACAAGTCGTAATAGTGTATTCCCGAGGGTAAGAAATCAAGAAAGTGCCATTCATGTCTATCCTTTCCTTCAAGAGCTTGTCACCAAGGTAAAATCTTGATCACATATGAAAGTCAAATATAGAAGAAATACCTGTCTTTTATAAGAAATCCACATGGTGCTGAAGAAACCATGCAGCTACGTCCCACTGCTACTTGTCCCAGAAGTCAGGTTGCCTAGTTTTTACTTGTCGGCACAGACCACGGCAACAGGGAGTCTCCAGATATGGCTCAATGAAGCATCAAGAGGACTGCATATGCATACGAGAACACTAGTCAGAACAGCAGGAAGAAAGTTATTTTGAATAATAAAAAAAGGAAAAGTCAAATGCACAAGTAACAGAAACAAGGAATACTTCATATGTTGCTAAGTAACAGCATAAAAACAGCACAGAATTAGAAGTACAATGCTCCACAGAGGCAAACTACAGTAAAATGCTTGTGCACAAAATTCTCTTCTAGAGTGGAAGATTCAGTGATATATGCAAGGGGTTACGTGTATCTATTGTGCATGCATACGGTACTATAGGAATACATTACTGTCTGGGAAGTCAACCTCCACACCACCAGGTATAAAACTATTTCAGAAGTTTCTGAAAGATTTCTATGCAATAACAGGAAGATATTTCACTATCAAACACAGTTGCAAACAACACTAAAATCTAATGAGCCCATGTATGTTTCTCTTAAAAATGTGCGGACGAAGGAAATGTAGTTGCTGCTCCTTTTATTTATTTACTTGTAACTAATACTGCATCATTTCCAGGTATAGCATGCGTGAACACAATGCAAACAAACAATAGAGGTGAGCAAGCTTATCTAAAGATGAATGACTTTTTGTAATAAAATGAACAGAAATCATTTAACTAGCCATGTACAGGAGACAATGCATGTACTAAAGCAGAGCTGCACAGATTTAAGAGCCTTAAAAGCTCTAGCAAAACACCCCTCTTGTCACTGTTGCCTTTTCACAAACACTACAGGCTGGCCGAGAGCTAGTTTTGATACAATACCTCTAATTATCGCATTCAAACTGATCACTTTTTCAAATACATTGATAAACATAGGTACACATGGCTGAGCTTTCAAAACATCATCTGTTGGACAAAACCCTCATTATACTCTTGGATAGGTCTGATAATAAAGATCAGCATGGCGAACAGCCATTCGGCGCTTCCATGCGCTATGCAAGCTTAATAGCCTTATCATATCTTACAGAACACTGTTGTAATTTTCAACACCTGAGAACCAAATTCCATGGGGGTTTAAAAGGACATCTTTGAGCAAAGTTCACTGTAGGATATTGCCCCCAAAAAACCCAATCACAACAATTTATAAACACATGTTCGACAGCCTCAGACTTTTTGCACAAAATACAGTTCACACCCCATGGCAGAAAGATCTCTCTCTGCCATCTATGTTTATCCAGGCAGAACCCAAACATGCAATTTAAAAAAAGAAGATTTTTAGCAGGCTGTAAAGGCATTCGTTTTACATGTTAGGGTGCATTATTATTTGATAAACACAAAAGGGCCGCCACACTGATACTTCCCTTCGTCTTGCAGCCCACCCCTTCTGTAACAAGCCCCCTCATGTTTGCATAACTCAAAAACACACAAAACAATTAAACAAAAAATGTTCTCCAACAGATAAATATCAACATATTACTTTTGTTATTGCTAGTAACTATTTGGCTCTAGGGTTAACGACGCATTTATTTAGGTTGTGAATAAAATGAGTTCGGAAGTTAATTGCAAATCTTGGTGACTAGCAAGAAAGTAAATATTTGTGTATATGTTGCTTTGAGCAAAGTAAATGTTCTCATTTAGTCACAGAAAAACAGAATACCACTTGAACGAACGTCACTTCGACGATGTATTCAGTTGTACGAACTTTATTAAATCCCCCCACTGAAGCTCTATTGAACACTATGCAAACACACTTCATTTTAACAAACTTCAGTTATTGCTCATTTCAGTTCAACGAACATTTTCTGCAGTGCTATCCTGTGTCTTCAAAGTCATACTGAGCACTTAAAAAAGCACAGTCCGCACTCTTTGTAGCATATTTTTATGTTAGGAACCACTCTTCATTATCGCGTGAAGAAAAATGGCCGTTATTTAGCTTTAAAGTGAATTGGCTGTCTAAACTAGCTTGTGACCAGATGAATCCATAGCTGTCTTTGCACGCTTAATTAGCTGTACAGTCATAGCCAGTCAAAGCCAGATCTTCAGCCCTACTAGGCCCTTTAGCTCCAAGAATTGCGAATGTGTGCATTTTGGTTAACCATGATCTGCTTGGAGAAAATGAGCCTTTTCTCCTCAGCAGGCCGTTGTGATAGGCAAGATTCTCAGGAGCTTGCACAGTAATCGAGTTCAAAACCACTGTAGTCCTTTCAAAAGTGCTGCAAAAGGATACGCATTCTTCACTTGCAAATCAGCGCAATGACAAATAAATGGGGCCAGATAAGATTTGAACAACCTAAAAACCTGTGACAGATTTTCTCTTCTTGGGCTCCAAGATTACCTCGGAAGGAGACTGCAGCCATGAAATTAGGAGACGCCTGCTTCTGGGAAAGAGAGCCATGGCTAGCCTTGACCGCCTAGTAAACAGCAGAGACATTAGTCTGCCAACCAAGATCCGTATAACTCGTGCTATGGTCTTTCCAGCTGTGATGTATGGATGCGAGAGTTGGGCTGTGAAAAAGGCTGACCGCCGAAGAATTGACACGTTTGAATTGTGGTGCTGGCGAAGACTCTTGAGGGTTCCTTGGACTGCCAGAAGATCAGATCAGTCGATATTATCGACCATAAACCCTGACTGCTCATTGGAGGGTCAAATTCTAAAGTTAAAGCTCAGCTACTTTGGTCATCTGATGAGAAGAGAGGAGTCGCTGGAGAAAGATCTGATGTTGGGAAAGGTTGAGGGTCGCCGGAGAAGGGGTAGGCAGCGAACGCAGTGGTTAGATGGCATCCTCGAGGCACTGCAGATGAAGTTATGTGATGTTAGGAAGAAAGTGAGAGACCGGAAAGCGTGGCGTGACATTGTCCATAGGGTCATGAAGAGTCGGACACGACTGAACGACTGAATTGAATATTTCTTGAAGCTAATGGAAACAATCTTTCATGCATTTATTTCAGTCCAATAAACTTTCATTTCAACAAACTTTTTCCTAAGGTCCCTTGAACTTTGTTCAAGTGAAGCATCACTGTATGTGTACATATGCTGAGGCAGTCTAAATAAACAGTAACTGAATGTCAGCATGAATATGCACACATAAGCACAGTGCAGTCAGCTATATTATGAAACTATGTCAATGAGCTATTAAAACACAGGTTTACTCAATTTTGCCTCAACAAGAAATAGTAGGTACTACTGCAATAAAACAGCTAAGTGTACCTCCTGTTTTAAAGCTCTGAAGAGGTCATGAAAAATTTTCTTTACTGCAGACTATGAGCAAGATTCACCAACACGCCAGTCTTGCGCTAAATACACAGCAAGAATCATATAACAATACCGAGCTGGTTTCAAGCTTTGCTTTAATGAAGCCTGTTACACATCCGCCCTTTATACTCTCAAAAGAAAACAATAAATGCAAGAAAGCATGAACCAGTAAAAATTTTACAGTTATAAAGCAAACACATGAATGCAAAAAAACATCAGCATGTGATACCTACCATTTTAATGTCTCCTTTACAGGAAGGATGCTTTAGGGCAGGGCATCCATGGCTGATAGAATAAACTGCCTCAACAGATTCATGACGCTGTCTGCTTCATATTCAGGCAGCACTCCCTCGATGGCAGATGAAATCTGCTGCAAAAGCAGTTTGACAATACAACTGCATCAGCTGGACTGCAAGCATTATTGCCAAACAAGCCGTAAACGCAGTAAAAGAAAGACTTCATTAAATCCATGCTTCGCAAATCCATAACATACCATTACTTTCCCGATACTACTAAAGAAAAGCTGTCTCAGAAAATGAATTCCTAGCAGCTCTAGGTCACATGCCATAAGTTACCGAAAAACTCGATCCTATCATCTGTTTCAATTCTGACCATTGTCAGCAATGTCAAACATTAATAAACGAAGAACTTCCATAGTTGAAATTCACTTTTCAAAATATGCTGTTTCTCTGTGAAGCTTAAAGGTTCTTAGAAATTAAACAAAACAGAAGACTAAGTTTGAAAGCTCTAACCACTTACTTCACAGCCAATTGTTAGTTTGACCCACATAACTTGCCACGCCTCCGTAAAAAAAAAAAAAAAAAGAAACCGTTGGGACTTAAATAAACAATACGTACTGACCTACTGAGGATACAAATATAACTACTACTGTGTTGGAGTCTGCGAATTGTTATGAATAAAACGATATATCAACCTCCCCCCCCCCCCCCCCCCCCCAATCTGTGCCTACTCGAAAGGAAAGCTTAAAATACAGTATAATTTTACGCGCGAAAGTCGTTGCTTATGGACTATTCCTATCAACCTCGAATTACCAACTCTATGTGCAAATAGCTCAGCAAAGAAACCCTATAAATAAAAAAGATAGGTAGCGAGCGATCGCACACATCTGATGGATAAAAATAGCGTCTACATCGCTTTCACGCAGTACAAGGCCTCTCTCAATATTTGAAGCTGACAGTTATGGCTGCGAGGCAAAGCGGTTGTTTACGTTTGAATAATTGGTAATAACTCCGCAAAAACAAACGCCTTAACTATCGAACTTTGTTGCAAAATGATCGGAAAGAGGCCGCGGACCATCGAGGATCACTTTTTAGAACATAACTAGGTGCTAAAAAGGCTAAACGATGAAAAATCTTCCTAGCAAATTGGTCGTGCTGTGTGCAGCAAATTAAAAAATGGGTAAACGCGTGTAAGTTAAAAACTGCTCAGTTCAGAAACATAAAATTTTCCGTGAGTATGCGCAAAGGGTTTATAAAAAAGGAATGAAAACGTTTGGCAACTTACATTGAAGATTTCTGGCAGAAAGAAGTATTTTTTTTCCGTGCTCGACGTCGCCAAACGCCCCCTCCCTGAGAAGTTTTTTTGCAGGTCGTCTGGGTCTTCGGTGCACGATCACGTGACACGATCACGTGACGCATGCCTCTATTTTTGCAGGAATTCTGAGAGCAATCACGTGACACATGGGTGCCGTAGCCAAGCCGTAGTCTCGGCGTCCGCTCACGCGTGTATCGTGGAGTTCGCTTTTTTGTTTGTTTGTTTTTTTAGTCGCGCTGCCGCGCCAAGGTCGCTGCGCTGCTCAGACGAAAGACGGGAAGCGTGGAATAGGCAACCTGCAGTGGCCAGGCGGCGCTAGTGGAGCGCAGCGTTCAGCGCCGCCAACGGCGGCGCCGAGTAATCTGAGTAGGCCGGCGCGGTCGGGCCAAGGTCGGGCTGCGTTGCGTTGTACGGCTGGAAGCATCTCGGCTCTCATTTTCTGCGGTTTTAAGGCAATCGAATGTCTTCAGAGCTACTTCCGAAAACCAATACGGACGGAAGGACACCGCCTGTTCGAGAATGCTGATGTTTAAAACGTGAGCGGTGTCCACGTCCCCACGAAGTGCGCGCCGCTCGCGACGGAACACCCCGCGCGCACAAGTTTGAATTTCGCGTGAGTAGACGGAATTTTTTTTTAACGAAATTTATTCTCTCAGGGCATCAGTCGGATATGTGATGATGAATTAAGAAATAATTAAATGAATGAAAAATGTTGTAAACACGGAATTTTTTTAACGAAATTTATTCTCTCAGGGCATCAGTCGGATATGTGATGATGAATTAAGAAATAATTAAATGAATGAAAAATGTTGTAAACGTAGCTTTTCATTTACCTATTGCGTTCACACCTCATACCCAAACATTGAAAGTGCAGAGAGAACCTGAGAAGAGATTGATCGCCGTTTTTTCTTTTCTTTTTTTGTTCTTGCTGTTTGATTACAGTAGCATAATAATTTCCTCACGGTTTTGCTTTAGTTTAATACCATGACGAACACTTTTGTTCGTGGTGCACTTTTCGACAGTGCCGCGGAAGTTACAGGAGGCTAGGGATGTGGCGATTGCAAGCACTGTGCAGTTGTAGCGTGCGTCATCAACGAAAACTGTGCGTGCCGGGGGCGGGGAGTAGGGGGCCTCCTGCACCGTTGGAAAAATAAAGCTCTTAACAACAACAACTGGCATGCATTTTGTACCTCCGTACCTCAATCTTGGGGAAAGCCGGCGGGTAATGCTGGCACTCAACGGCAAAGCTTTCGTAGAGGAGGTCGTTAAGAGTTAGAATTTTTTACTGTTGCTACTAATGATGAAATAGTCTATCGTCTGGGACAAGAGACTCTTGAGTAGCTTGAGCAGTCGGTGAAAGAAATATTTGGCGCGGAACGATAGAACGAAGTTCCATTCTCAGCGTACACTGCCTCTACACTCCACCACTTCGACTTTTTCAGCACCTTAAGAACTAATTTACAGATAAATATGCTTATTGGTATCTGTAATTGGAAGTTTTGAAGATATTTTGGCTTTGTGGTTTTGAATAGACACCGCGTTAGAAATCCGGTTCACAGATCCACGAACATTTTTTTTTTTTTTCGCCTCCGTTGAAATGCGGCTGGAATACGATGCTGCGGCTGCGCGGCTTTGTTGCTTTTCTGGACGTATGCTACTCGATCTTGCACAGCATATACCAGTACACGCCAAATTTTACAGCGCGGAGCGCGTACTGAGTAGTGTCCTCCAACCAGCGTGCGACTCCCCGAGTCAGAAGTTTATACCGTTTCCTCCGCTCACGGGCAATCGCCTTATTTTAGCTTCTTGGCGTCTGTACACCAATGGCCCCATAACAAAACGAATTTCAGTTACATTACTCTCTCGCAGCCAATATCTCCTTCTCTCATCATTCTCCCCAGGTTCTCCCAGCAAGCGGTACGCTTAGGTTTCCTTCGTGATTGTGGCAGTCTTTCTCGCCGCCCTTGCGTTTATTTTTATTCTTGTTCACATCCGTAGTAGTCGAAGCATCGCATGAGACTACTGAAGTCACTAAATGAGTAAATCACACTCACTGGGATAACAAAACGCGAACGCAGAAGGAACACAGCGGCCGCAACATATACGGCGTCGGCTTCTGCGCCGACTCAGTATTAGATCCCGTCGGCCGCCAGGTGGCGCCACATGTCTCAGCAAACTCCATTGCAGGTTGCCTATGCCGAGCGAGCGCCGGTTCTGTGCATTCGCAATCTTTTGCTTTCGTTCTTTTTCTTCCGGTGGTTTGTGGGGTGGCTGGTATTCGAGGCGACGCAGAGACTCGGAGTGGCGAGCCCGCTTCTTCACAGCGTGCTGCATGGATCGTGTGTTTGCTTTCCTCATTGTAATGAAAACTTGAGTTCTGACCGTATTCGGGGCCACACATATTGAGTACCTGCGCATAAGTTATTTGCACACACGCCCGCTCACACACATGCAGATTTACAGTGGCGGAAAAGATATAGCTCTCAAGACAGAGCATTATCCATTTATGCTAATTAAACACGAAAAACTGATTGCTGATTTGGTTACTTTTACTCGGAGACAGCTTCGTGAATATTTTGTGAAACTTTGAAGCCATCCTTTTCGCTGTATTGATGACATCACTGCGGTATTACCATGAAATTGCGCTGCTATTCGGTAAACACATATCTATTTTCCTTTTTTTTTACTTTTGATGCTGTTCATCTCTGTAATGCCTGCAATGTTTATGCCTGTAATGTGTTCCATGTAAACTCTCAAGCAGTGTGCAACTGCTTTCTCGCTGAGGAGCCCCCCCCCCCCCCCCCTCCCCCGTCCTCGGATTTGAAAATAAGGTTGATTGAGTGATAATTTGATTGATTGATTGATTGGTTGATTGATTGATTGATTGATTGATTGATTGATTGATTGAAGGGCGCGTAAATGTTAACGTAGCAGTCAAATCGCCAGCGCTACCTAGCTGCCGATCCTTGGTTCGATCGGCAGCTACCAAACTTTAAAAAAATAAACTAAAGGAAGAAAGCGTGCAACGTCTGCTCTGTGATTTGCCGAGGGCAGCTCCAAGCCGTCACAGGTTTGATACCATGATGTCTACGTTGGCAAGCCTGCCCGCTTCTCCTTTCACACCTTCCGCACTTCAAGGGGGAGGGGGGGGGGATGAAGAATGCGTGCTTGCGTGCGTGTGTGCGTGCTGCTGTGTGCTTTGCTCGCAGGACGGCTAGACGCTCCCCCTCCTCCAGTTCGAAGGCGCGCGCTCCGATGGTCAAGCGCCTCCTTGCATCCTCCCCGCGCATTGGATTTGAGACACCTTGCAATCTCGAGAGGGTCGCTGCAGCTAGAACTAGCATAACGTTTTTAATGGATCACAACACACGGAAGGATGAATATGTTCAGCTACAGCTGGTTCATATTCCGTGGTTCTGCATGTTAATTGCTGTTAATTGTGCCGTAAGGGCGCTTAATTTATGCACAGAGCAAGGTCAGTGCTGCGGACCGCAGGTTGCGCGGTGATATAGTTCACCAGGCTGAATGAGCGCGATGCGAAGGCAGAGAGCGAATATGCGTGTTTCTGCGAGCGCATTCTATGCTGTTATGTGTGCTAGTTCGTCCGCACCGCCCCCTTCTCTGCGCCTTCCCTCTTCCGCTCTCTTTTCTTACCATTAGCGCGCCTCCCTTCTCTACCCTTGCCCTTTGCACGCACCTCACCCAGACACCACCTGCAGCAAAAACATAACAAACAAAAGTAGAAACTGTAGAGCACTCGCTCGGTTGACGCACATGCCCAAAGGCTGCTGTGTGGTCTCGGATAACCTCCGCGAGCGAAACATACGATGCGCGCGGTCAGGAACAGCATGGCCGCTGCCTTGCCGGGAGCTGTGGCGCAGAAGTGAATAAGACAATTGCTAACATATTGAGCGCGGCGCTAGAAAATGTCGGCGACGCGGACGCCGATTTGTTTCCATAAGTGGTGGGCAGGGGCGTAGCGTGAACAGTGGGGTGGCTCGACGGCGTCTGGGAGCACAGTTCTAATCCCGATCGTGTCGTTGTAAAAGAAAAAAAAAGGAGAAGTTCAATTTTTTTTCCGGTGAAAGTTTTGTCCTCGTCAGGGAAAAGCACTCTCCATTTTCCAGTAATTTCGGCGCGTGAAAAGGGAAGGGGGCGGAGGGGGGGGGGGGGGGGAGCTCGTTCGGTATTTTAATGAACATGTGCATACTCAATAGTTGTGTGTATACCATCAAATAATGCTAAAGTCCCGCCCATACAGCTTCTGGGCTACGTGAATCCGAGCGTCCAGGGCGTGCGCCTCTTGGAGAGCACCGCGCGATGTAACCCAGCACCACACAGCGCACATCGTAACGTTGGCGGCGCGGTGGCTGACGCCGTGCTGTCCGCGTTTACCTTCCATTTGTGATGTTTTAGGCTTTAATGGTGCGAGCGAGCTCGATAACAGGACTCAGTGCGTCCTCAACAAGAGCGGACGCTTGACGAAGAAATGCGCGATGAAGAAAGAGTGAAATTGTAACCAGTTGAATTTTTCAAAATATAAACTTATACGTTTTTATCAATGATTCTTGCAAATTGGTCGTATCAATTGTCTTTTTCCATTTCTTTTTTTAACAGATGTTACTCATAATAAAAATAAAAAAAGTAATTCAAATATGATTTGCAATGAACAGCATGCACTCGGTCAGTTAATTGGGACTATATACTTTCGATCTGAACATTTTTTCTGACATGCCAAATTGCTTCAATATATTGCAATAGCTGTGTATGAGTGGTATAACCAGACATAATTGTCGAGGGCGTTATACGGCATCGATAAAAAAAAATTGCAAAAAAGGCAAAAAAAAAGGAGTTCAAAAACTTTAGGAAGGTGTTTTGACCTCAAAACATAGCCCTGGTTACGCCCCTGCTGTATATTGACAGGCGTATATACAGAGAAGTATATTCGCCTAACAACTTGCTATGTACTAACTTTATATGAACTGATCTAAATACACAAAAGTAACCGTGTATGGACTTCGTATTTACACATCTCCATAGAGATTAAAAGTACGTACAATATTGATAGAGTTAATAAGGTGTTAATACAAATTCTAAAGACTGTTGACGACCATTTTTGTAAGGAATTGTTACGGACGACAAGGAAGAAGAAGCGAGAAGTGGCGCGGGCATCGAGCTTGTTAGCACGTTAGGGCACCGCTACGAGCAGAAGGCGTGATTCGGCTAAGTATTGGGCGGCTAGTCCTCTTTTTCTGTTTTCCCCTGCGCATTTGCGCTTTTCACCGTGTTGATAACGCTCGCAGAGAGATTGTAACTGTAAAGTGATGTCTACGCAGTCTCCCGGCCAGGGGCGCTCCCCCTGGTCGGCTTTCATTACTCCTCAAGATCTACCTCTGGAAGCGTTCCAACGATCTGGCGTTCCAAACATTCCTGTGGCGTTAGTGCTCAAGGATGGCGGATTTATTAAAAGGAATAACCCTGGGACTGTTAGAGCTGCTCTCCAGGCAGCCTCTACCCTGTATGACTCAATCACAGAAGTGAGGCAGTTTGGGCGCGGCGGGATACTGTGCCGATCTCCAGATCTCATTTGCGTGAAGGATCTGCTTAAATGCAATTCATTTGGATCGCTTCAGGTGAGCAGCTTTATCCCTACTCATCTTGCAAGCACAAAGGGATTAGTCCGAGGAGTAGACTCTTCTTTAACTCCAGCTGAGACCCTCGACCTTCTTTCGGCGGCTGGTGTGGTAGCGGTGTATCGTTGCAGCCGGGAGGTTAATAATACGCGGGTACCAACAGAGTCGGTGATTGCCACATTTGCGGGAACTTCATGCCCGTCAGAGATAAAAGCATGGCCATTGATCTTCCGTGTGGATCCTCTTAAATCTAAGCCACTGCAGTGCACTAATTGCTGGCGATATGGTCACAGTGCTCGTGGTTGTAAGTCCCCCGTGCGGTGTTCCAAATGTGGCGATGGTCATCATTCGTCATCTTGTTCACAACAAAACGATAAATGCTGCCTTTGCGGTGGAGCCCACGCTGCAAACTCCTTGGAGTGTCCATCTCGAAAACAGGAGCTGCATATTCTAGAGGTAATAGATAGAAAACGCTGTTGCGCGTCGTGACGCTTTAACAGAGGTTAAGGAACGATTACACGGTTATGCAGGTGTATCAGCCCGATCAGGTGCGCCTCTGGATGCATCAATCTCAAAGGCGATAATGACTGCAGTGGAATCATCAATGACTAAAATGGTCGACCGAATAGTTTCTACTGTCACAGAGTGTTTTTCTAACGTTCTGGCAGTTCAGCTAACGCAAGCCCTGCAATCAGGAACAGCCCCTTTCATAGCAAATATGCCCTCTGAAAGCTCTCAACCGCTTGAAAGCACTGCTGTTGCTTCGCCTAACAGGGCTGCTCCTCCAGATGACGATGAAAACATTAATGACGCAGAGATGGTAGAATCAGATGTAAGAATTTTAAAACGGTGTGGGTCTCCCATGTCCAATCATTCTTCTCCGCGGTCCCAACCAAAATCAAAGAAACATCAGCATACATTAAAGCCAAAGGATAATATTTTGGGGCAGGCAGTTGCGGCTGCCAAGATTCCACAATCATAGGGGCACTAAGAGTTATCCAGTGGAACTGTCGTTCAATTCTAACAGCTTCAACAGATTTAGTTTACATTTCTTCTCAATATAATCCACATATAATTATTTTGCAAGAAACTTGGCTAACAGCTGACAAGCATTTCTATTTACAAAATTATAATTCATTCAGACAAGATCGCCAATTAAAAGGAGGAGGTTTAATTATATTTGTCTGTACAAAATTCTGTCACAGGGCTAGGATTTCTTTCCAGTTATCTTCTATAGATTGTGAGTTATTGACCCTAGACTTTGAAATTCCAGTGCACTGTCCGTTTTCGTTAGTGAATGCTTATTTCCCTAGCGGTGTACAAGATACAAAACCTCTAGATCTGCTATTAGTTAATTGTCGAAACTCAGTTCTTCTGGCTGGTGATTTTAATTCGCATCATGTGTCATGGGGCTACAAGACAGATAGTTGTGGCAAGCGTCTTTGGGATTGGGTAACAAATAATAACTTTTCCTGTAGAAATTCGGGTTCGGCCACTTTTATAAGAAAACACAGTCAATCTGTGTTAGATTTAACTTTTACCTCTCCCAGTCTCTTCGTTAATAATTGGTCAACACTTGATTGTGGCACCTCTAGTGACCACATACCGATTGCGTTTGAGGTTAATCACCCTGTAACTCCAGCGACTTCTCAGTTGAGGTCATTTATCAACTATAATAACTTTCAGTCAACGTTACGCTCTAATCTTGAATCATTGACTAACACGGATAAAGAACAAAAATCAAAACGCTTATGCTCGGTGATTGAGGATTGCCGTAAGAAGTCTGAGATCTTGGTACGGAGCTCAAAGGTGAATACTTCAGCTGTTTGGTGGTATGCTCATTGTTGCCGAGATTACAGACGTAGAAAGGCGGCATGGAAAAAGCTTCTCCACAACCAGTGCCCGAAAAACTGGCAGGATTACAAGTTCATTGCAGCTACATTTAAACGTACAGTTGCAAAAGCGAAGGACGAGTATGATGCAAAGCATTTTGATTTCCTCTCTAAATCAGGCAATCGAACTGCACTTTTTGGTTTTTTTACGCTCGCGGAAAAAGATTCCGCAAGCACAAAATCTACATTCCTTTATTTTGACTCCCCATGAAGCAATAGACACAATTGAAAAAATTGCAAAAGGACTGGAGAAACGTTTCTCGTCTGCACTACCTTCGGGCTCGATATCTGTAATGCCAATGGAACCTGTTAATTATGATCCTCAAATTTCCGTTTCTGAGTTTACTCCAATAGTTATGAGATTACCAGCCGCTGCTCCCGGTCCTGATAAAGTAACTTCAAAAATGTTAAAAATTCTTTTTGACGAGTCACCTCAGACGTTATTAGAGCTAGTAAATTATTCCATTAAACATGCTTGGATACACCCAGAATGGAAACTTGCCAAAATAATTCCTTTACTTAAGAATAAAGGCGGTGCCTTGTCTATTGATAATATAAGACCAATTGCATTAACATCAAACATTGTAAATTAATTGAAAGAGTTATACTTATACGTGTTTCGGAATTCATGAATAAAGAAAATATCCTCAGTCCTTGCCAAATTGGTTTCCGTCAAAAGTGTTCCATCTGGAATGCGCATGCTGATCTCGAGAGTCGAGTTTTTCTAGCGCGGCGCCAAAAAATGCACGCTGCCTTGATAACGCTAGATATAGCCAAGGCCTATGATAGCGTTGAGCATAGCATTCTATTGCAAAAATTAAAATCTCTTCAGTTTCCACATTATTTAGTAGCCTGGATATCCGAATTCCTCCAAAACCGAGAGTTTTACTGTGCATTAAATGGCGTCCATTCTGGCAGATATAAGCAAGCCAGGGGAGTGCCGCAAGGAGCAGTCCTTTCACCAGTCCTTTTCAATATACTACTCAGCTCAATACCTGTTAATCATGACGTTCGCACTTACGTATATGCTGATGATATTGCGTTTTTTGCAACTGCATCGGATATTCAATCCCTTTATCTCCACTTGCAAACGTACCTAAACTCTATTGAGAATTGGTTGTGTGGCTTGCATCTCACATTAAATGTCAACAAAAGCGCAGTCCTCGTATTTAATATAAAAGATTCTGTGAGTCTGTCTGTAATGTATCAGCAACAAATAATACCACAGGTTAAATCATTAAAGTATTTAGGGGTCACTTATGATGATAATCTTTCATGGCAGCCCCACATTAACCATATTGCTACGAAAGGGGCTCGGGCCGTGGGCATGTTGCGCCGAATTAGTCGTCCCAGGTCTGGAATGCGGAGAGATGTCCTTTTAATGATTTATGTTATGTATGTGCGTCCAATTTTAGAGTTCGGTTCAGTCTTGTTTTCTGGATCAGCAGCTTATAAAATTCGACCGCTTGTTCTTTTGGAGCGAGAAGCGCTTCGTTTGTGTATGGGACTTCCAAAATTTGTTCCAACAATGTGCTCTCCCTTGAAGCCCGGATTCCACCCTTGATATATAGATTACAAATTCTAACCGTTCAGACGTACTTAAGGATATATGAATCAGAGTTTCACCGATCTATGTCTATTTTCTGCTGTCAACCGACCTCCTTTTTCGGTGTCCATTGGTCTAAATTTCACACCCCGCAGGTTGTTATGGTCAAAAATTTGCTGGACCCCTTAAATGTTTCCCTTCCTAGTATTCTACCCATACAAACCATCGGTTCATCTATTAAAATTGTCTTTGACGACATATTCCCGAATAATGCTAAAAACTTATCATCCGTTATTCTAAACGGATTATTAGAAGATCGTTTAAGAAGTCTTTCTGCTAGTTTAGTTGTAGCTACTGACGCATCTCAAAGTAATGAAAAGGCGGGAGTGGGTATATATTGTCCACATTTAGACTGGTCTTTTTCTGTCCGGCTTCCGGACTTCACCCCAATTTTTGAGTCGGAGTTTCTGGCGGTGGTACTCGCTCTACGTAAATTAGACTCCTCTTTTTCTAAAGTGGCAGTAATTTCCGACTCTCTATCATTGTGTTCATCTCTCTCTTCGTCGGTGGATTCTGCAATAGTAAAAACCTTTGTCTCCCTGATCCCAAAACATTTGAAAATTGTACATATGGTATGGGTACCAGGCCACAGCAATGTGGATTTAAATGAATATGCTGACAATTTAGCAAAAGAGTCCCTTAATGGCCCCGTATTATCTATCCTTCCGGCGACCGCGTACATCACCGCAGCGAGGTTTCGAAGAAACGTTCTATTAAATATGAAAAACGGACATCTTTTAAGATCTGAGGACTACCTGCACCTAAATTATTCTTGGAATAGAAAATTATGTCATTCACGGCAACTTGAGATTTCACTAACAAGGCTGCGATGCCGCATCCCACCTTTAAATTTCTATCTTCACAGGTCTGGTTTGGCAATGTCTGCCGTCTGCGCATTTTGCGGTGAACAAGAAACATTAGATCACTTTTTATTGTTTTGCCGCCGCTTTACTACGCTGAGAAAACAGTTGATGGAAAGGCCATTGCAACAGCTTGGCCTTAGTTTAAGCAGCCCGACATTGTTATCATTTGGCGCCACCATCCTTGGGCACAGTCACACGTCTATTTTTACCGCCATGCAAAATTTTTTACTGCACTCAGATCGTTTTCCTTGCTAAATATTAAAACATCACTTGTCCTACAAATATAGTGTCAATCTCCCGTGAGTGTTACCACTTTTCATATTATATTTCACTTATTTCCCATTTTGTTTCGTTTCCTCTACCCCTCAAATTATTATTAATATATATATATATATATATATATATATATATATATATATATATATATATATATTTCTTTTTATGCAAGTATATTAAAAAAAATTCTTTGCTACCCAATTCTTGGCCGATCCCCCTCTGTGGGTATGTGCCATAAGTTATTTGGACAACAACAACAACAGCGCTCTCGCTAGGCCCGCCGCGAACATTGATTAAACGTCATCTACCATCGTCATCGGTCAGGTTCTGTCTCCTGTTTTCATCGGCTTGCCGCTTCGTAACATTTGGTTGGAGGTGCGGCGTACGACATCCCCATCCTCGCCTTGCAGCTTCGCCCCAGCCCTTCAAGCCCAGACCTGAACAACTACCACCGCCCAGCCCCCAGCCCGGACCTGAATACAAGGAGAACAGACCAATCAGAACCGAGATGAAGGACCCGAAAGACCCGAATGACCCGAAGGAACCGATGGACACGAACACGCAACCCCTGCCCAAGCTGCCCGACGTGACCTCGAGCCATCGGTCCCATGGACTCTGGTGACGGATGGTTGACAGCTCCAAGGGAGGCGGATCACCCACGCATCAGACATCGTACCGGCAAGCCGTTGTATTCTTCCTTCTTCCTCTTCTTATTCAAGCATCCAGACACGCCCATCATCACGCCATAAAATCATTAACATCGCTAAACTTGCTCGTCCACGATCTGGACGATCGCTCGGTGGCCCCGGGTCGTGTTACGGACGACAAGGAAGAAGAAGCGGGCAGTGGCGCGGGCAGGAGCGCTCGCGCTAGGCCCGCCGCGATCATTGAGTAAACGTCATCTACCATCGTCATCGGTTATGTTCTGTCTCCTGTCTTCATCGGCTTGCCGCTTCGTAACAATATAATTCCGTCGTTGCCATCACACGCTTGGCAGGACTGGTCCTCTAACGTTGTCCTCTATCCGCTCTATTGTCGCGTAAACAGCGACCCTTACAGTTGCGTCCGAGGTCCAAGGCGTGGCAAAGGTTCTACGAACAGCGTCAGAGTTCAGGCTCGAGGTTAGCACACTTCTTCTTCCTCTCGCACTTCTGCGCTAATTTGTCGTCAACGCATGCTACATTAGCCCCCCCCCCGGGCGAAAAGCATCGTCCCGATGCTAGATTGAAAGAGGGACAGAGTAAAATGGGCTGCTATCTGGCATGAAAAGGCTTCAAGCGGACCACGTGGACCACTTCAGAACGCTTGGGACGCCGGGGCTCTGGTTCCTCGTGCGGAACGACTTCATAGTCCAGTTCACTAACGCGTCGAAGAACGCGGTAGGGGCCGAAATAACGGCGCAAGAGTTTTTCGCTGAGTCCGCGTCGTCGAATGGGGTACCAAACCCAGACGAGGTCACCTGGCAGATAGTCTGCAGTCCGCCGCCGCAGGTTGTAGCGTTGTGCATCTCGGCCTTGCTGCTGCTGTATTCGCACCCGTGCAAGTTGACGGGCCTCTTCGGCACGCTGTAGAAAAGAGGCGACATCATCATTTGGACTTTCGTCTATGTGGGGCAGCATGGCGTCGAGCGTGGTCGTCACTTGTCGGCCGTAAACTAGGCTGAATGGAGTCATGTTGGTAGTTTCCTGAACGGCGGTATTGTATGCAAATGTTACATACGGCAATACTTCGTCCCATGTCTTGTGATGGACGTCCGCATACATTGACAACATGTCGGCAATGGTCTTGTTCAAACGTTCTGTCAGGCCGTTTGTTTGCGGGTGGTATGCAGTCGTGCGACGATGATTGGTGCGACTAAGAACAAGGATATGCTGGATGAGCTCTGCAGAAAATGCAGCTCCTCTGTGAGTAATGAGTACTTCTGGTGCGCCATGTCTCAGGACAATTTGAAGAACGAAAAATTTCGCAACTTCAAAAGCGGTAGCACAAGGAAGAGCAGCGGTTTCTGCGTAGCAGGTCAGGTAGTCAGTAGCTACTATAATACACCTGTTCCCACAGGTGGAAGTAGGGAACGGTCCGAGCAAGTCCATCCCTATTAGCTAGAATGGTCTGGACGGTGGCGTAATGGGCTTTAAAAGACCGGCTGGCCTCAGAGGCGGAACCTTTCGACGTTGGCAGTCACGGCAAGTTCGAACATAATGCGTTACATCGCTTGACAAACGAGGCCAGTAATACCGTTCTTTAATTCTGCATATCGTTCGAGCAACTCCCAGGTGGCCGGATGTGGGTTCGTCGTGGCAGGCTTGAAAAATCTCATCCCTTAAGCTTGCTGGTACAACGAGGAGGTATTGGCGACTGTTGGCTGTAAAATTCTTCTTGACGAGAACGCCATCACGGAGACACAGAGAAGACAAAGTACGACGGAAAGGGCTAGGGACCATGCTGCCGGCACCTTGAAGAAAGTCGATTACCTGGCGAAGTTCGGGATCATTCCGTTGATCATCGGCAAAATTGTCTGAACTAATTGCACTCAAAAATGCATCGTCGTCACCTGAGGCGTCCGAAGCTGGTTGTACAGGAGCACGAGACAGGCAGTCAGCGTCTAAATGCTTACGACCTGACTTGTAGGTTACAGTGATGTCGTATTCTTGAAGTCGTAGGCTCCACCTGGCGAGACGCGCAGAAGGGTCTTTAAGGCTTGTCAGCCAACAAAGCGCGTGATGGTCGGTCACCACTTTGAAGGGTCTGCCGTACAGGTATGGTCGAAACTTCGAAATAGACCACACGATGGCCAGGCATTCCTTTTCAGTGGCAGAGTAGTTTGTCTCAGCCCTAGACAAAGCCCGACTAGCGTAGGCGATCACACGTTGTTCACTATTCCGTATCTGTACTAGGACAGCGCCCAAACCAACATTGCTTGCATCCGTGTGGAGTTCGGCGTCTGCGGTTTCATCGAAATGTGCTAGAACTGGAGGTGACTGCAGGTGACGTTGAAGCTCCTGAAATGCGTCCATTTGCTGGTCGCCCCATGTGAATGGCATATCAGCCTTAGTAAGAAGTGTAAGGGGGGCGGCTATTTTAGAAATGTTTTTCACGAAACGTCGATAATATGTACATAGCCCAAGAAAGCGTCGCACCTCTTTCTGGTCCCGCGGCGTCGGAAAATTGGCGATGGCAACTGTTTTTTCAGCATCCGGCAGAACTCCCGCTTATTTCACGACATGGCCCAAAAAATTCAGCTCTTCATAATCAAAATGGCATTTTTCGGCTTTCAGAGTGAGGCCCGACGTTTGGATGGCGTCTTGTACTGCGTCTAGGCTACGGAGGTGCTCCTCGAAATTCGGGGCAAATACAATTACGTCGTCCAAGTATACAAGACATGTCGTCCACTTCAGATCTCCAAGAACGCTGTCCATGAGTCTCTGAAAGGTTGCGGGCGCGGAGCAAAGGCCGAAGGGCATGACCTGGAATTCGTATAGCCTGTCAGGTGTAATGAAAGCAGTCTTTTCGCGGTCCCTTTCATCGACCTCTATCTGCCAGTATCCAGACTTGAGATCCATGGAGGAGACGTATCTTGTGTTGCACAGACGATCTAAGGCGTCACCTATTCTGGGCAATGGGTAAACATCTTTTTTCGTAACGTTGTTCAGTCGGCGATAGTCTACGCAGAAACGAAGTGTGCCATCTTTTTTCTTCACAAGTACCACAGGTGCAGCCCAGGGGCTGCGGGAAGGGCGAATGACATAGTTATCGAGCATTTCCTTCACTTGGTCTCGGATGGCAGTACGTTCTTTAGGGGAAACTCGATAGGGCGACTGGCGAAGTGGTCGAACAGCTTCGTCTGTAATGACGCGGTGCTTTGCAAGGTGGGTTCGACCGACGCGGCTTGGGCCTGTGTTGGAACGCGAAATGTATTCTGCGATTTCGCGTGGCTGCTGGCCAGGCAACGGACGACGGGCATCAAAAGAAAACCCACGGAGGCCGAGTTCCCTGTAGGGGCAGCGGCAACACAGGTGTCCAGCTTCGCCGCAATGGTAGCACAACGGTTGGTGATCGGGCGTTCGCCAGATATCGGTCCTTCGGCGGCGTACGCTCGGCCGTGAAGACACATGGGCGACCGGTGCGCGAGGCTCGTAGGATGCTGTCGAAGGCGGCAGGTAGCGGCTGGTGACCGCGGCGTAGCTCAGGGTCTAGGGCAGCGGTGTAGCTACGACGGGTTCAGGCGCGGCGACGGGTGCGGGCCCGGTGACGGGTGCGGGCACGGTGACGGGAACACCCAGCGCCTGTTGTACTTCCTCACGGATGATATCGGAAACTGTGGCAACCTGTGGCCGTGGAGGAATCCGCAGGTATTTGGCCACCTCTTCCCGGACTATCGCCCGGATCGTATCACGCAACGATTCTGACGAAAACTGTATGGCTTCACCTGCACTCGCGGCGTTCATAGACACTGTAGTGCGCTGGTATTGCCGGGCGCGCATGTCAAGTGCCTTCTCGATGGTAGACGCCTCACTTATGAATTCGGCGACAGTTGTTGGTGGACTTTGCACCAGGCCTGCAAATAGCTGCTCTTTAACACCTTGCATCAAAAGGCGCACTTTTTTCTCTTCCGACATGGTTGGGTCCGCGCGTCGAAAGAGTCGCCTCATCTCTTCGGCGTAGGCCGTAACAGTTTCATTCGGATGTTGTATACGGCTATTTAAAAGCAGTTGCGCTTTTTCCGAAGCGTGTTGGTAAACATACGCAAGAATTCTGCCTTGAATGTGTCCCACGTTCGGAGTCCGGCTTCTTGATTTTCGAACCATGTCCTCGCAGAATCCTCCAGTGCGAAGTAGACATGGCGAAGCTTCGAGTCAGCGTTCCAGGCGTTGAAGGCGGACGAACTGCTCCAGCCAGTCTTCAGCGTCCTCATGGGGCAGGCCGTGGAAATGTGGTGGATCCCGCTGGTGGTGGAGCAGGACAGGAGTTGTTGATACCGGGGGATTCATCGCGCTGACAGAAACGCTCCTTGTTGGTCTGTGGTCAGGGAGAGGACCACACTCGGGAGGCAGACCTTGCAGTCGGCGGCTGCTCTGGTGTACTGGGGTCTCCACCTTAGGGGTGCGTCCTGGGCATGTAGGGGCGTCCGGCTCATGAAAATCGTACCCAGCACCTCCACCAGATGTCGCGTAAACAGCGACCCTTACAGTTTCGTCCGAGCTCCAAGGCGTGGCAAAGGTTCTACGAACAGCGTCAGAGTTCAGGCTCGAGGTTAGCACACTTCTTCTTCCTCTCGCACTTCTGCGCTTCTTTGTCGTCAACGCATGCTACACTATAACCCTAAACATCCCGTAACAGCCCGAATGTACTGGCCAAAGCAAGTCAAGAATGCCGAAATGTTTCGATGAACCCTACATATGCTTTTTTGATAAAGTTTCTAAAACAAGACGCAACGATGCCTTGTTTTAGTTAAACGTTACCACGACCATAGCAGTGTGATTATGGTCAACCCACAACGATTATTATGTGTTTACACAAAAGTTTTGCGTGCATTATTTTTCCCTCTAACTTGAACAAACCTGCAGTTTCATTTTTGCATCTCAGGCAGACCGAGAGAAATAGAACTGGGATAGTAGCTGTAAAAATATTCGTGCTTCTTACGATGCTTACGAGAGAAAGAAACGCGCTATACATTGCTACGAAGATGACCAAGGGGGCAGTGGCACGAGGTGGAGCGCTCGCGCCAGGCCCGCTGGCCATTAAAGCATATTTCATCGTCATGTCATCACGTCGTTCTGTTTCTGTTGTGTCGCCGTGTTCCATCGCCTGTCATGCCACCACGTAACATTTTGGTTGAAGGTGCGATTCATCTCCATCCTCGTCTTGCCCTGTCGAAGCCAACCGTACGCCGGGTCCATCGGCCGAGAGCCTGTGGAGATCGCTGCCCAGCTTTACCCCAGCCCTTTGTGCTCAGACCCGACCAGCCGCTCTCCCCAGCCCCGTCCCCAGCCTTGACCACAACACATGACGACCAGGAAGAGCCCAAAGCCGACCCGACCGACAAAGCGACCTCACGACCACTCGAGCGAAGACAGCACCCCTGCCCAAGCCATTCGGCGTGTCCATGAGCCTTGGCCTTTGGCAAACAGTGAAGATTGGACCTGATGCTCCGGGGCAAGCATTCATTCCATTTTCGCATTCATTGTGATGTCCAGCGTTCCATCTCCTAATCCTGTGTCTGTGTTCATCGTCACTTCATGCAATCGATTTCTGGGAATCGATCGGGACGATCACTCGTTGGCCCCGGGTAGTGCCACGAAGATGAAGCGGGCAGTGGCAGGGGGCGGAGCGCTCACGCCAGGCCTGCTGGCCATTAAAGCATATTTCATCATCATGTCATCACGTCGTTCTGTTTCTGTTGTGTCGCCGTGTTCCATCGCCTGTCATGCCACCACGTAACAATATAATACTGTTTTATATTTGCCTGGAATATAGTTCTGCTATTTCCACAGATTTGTGACAACTTGAGGAAAACCGCTTATTGAATAGTCATCGAAAACTAGTTCTCTCATTCTCTAACTTGAATATTCAACAACACATCGGAAGCAACACGCATAGTATATACAAGCTAATATATTGATGCAAATATATGTATATGCAGCTAAAGTTCGTTTTGCTTAATATCTTGCTTATGTACGATGCTGCTTGCAAAGACAGCGAGCCCCTGTCACCAATGTAGACGAACTTAGACGTTTCAAGAGAGCAAAAAAGATACAAACGTACTATGCTCACCTGCCCCACAAATCCCCATATGATAAACCTTCAACCTGAAGCTCTTTTTATTTTTTTATAAATACGGACCTACAAACGTATTCAGCAAGAGTATCGCACTAAATTTAAAATCTTTAAGCGCCCGATTCTGGTCAGTTATTCTTCGAAGGCGAGATTCAGAAAGTGAACTCGGCTTGCCTCACACTATACCTCTAATCTGGTTTTACAAGAGCTTTATACCTGTGTAAATGGGCTCCTTAGCACGTGTCAGCGCGATACATTATTTCCTTAAGATTCTGCGCTTTTTACTTCTTGGCTTATAGTAATCATGTTACAGCTGAATATAACCAACAAGTATGATTTCACTTAACGCGGTAATTTTAAGAGATTTCTATCTTATTTATTATTCAATGAGTATACAAGCGATTATTTTAATAAAGCGGGGAAAAACTAATGTCTCGGACCCACAGTGTGCCTTACGCTCAATGTCAACCAAGAATAGAGTACTAGTTGGTGTTGTGATACCGATAAATTATTGAAAAGCAAAGCCCATAAAAGCAGTCTCATCTGCGTAAAAAATCAGTCATTCTCATCAGCGCTGCAAGCTCTGGCCTTGGCGTTATCATAGACTTGCCAGCAGCTGAAGTAGCAGCCGCATCATGTCCACTTCGGAGAAAAAGCCTCGCCAGCAGCTGCAGGTGTAGACCTCATATCTCAAAAATCATTAAAACACCTTCATTTTTGTTACGCTCCTGATAATGCCGCGAAACGTTCTAAACTGTATTCGTTGTTCTGATTCTGGATCGCGTATCAGTTCTGTATTGTTTGTTTGTTATTGCTCGATGTCGCGAAACGCACCTTTTATCAATTTCGTTGCAGCGCAAGATGCACCGAGATCTGTCTCGGAGATTCCGACCACTGGTGTGTGTCTTTCTAGAACGTTCCAGCTTGTACTAGTAGCAGTTTGCGACGTTATCTAGATTGTTCTGAACAGCCTTTAAATTGAGCGTTGACGAGTGCAACGGGCATTTTTTGTTCGACGATCCACGAGCACGTTTGTTACTATCGCCGCCGCTGAGTTGCTTAGTTATTTTGCGGGCGCAAGTCAGCTGAATAAAGAGTTAATTTCAGTACCATCAAGCCTGTGTCTTTTTTTGCTGTCAACGCCCTTGTCAGCACTACGTGACATCTGGTGGAGGTGCTGCCTTTGATCCTTCAAGCGAAGACACCAGCCTTGTTCCTGTAGCCCTGGGGGACCAGGTCACCGAACCAGCCGCCGACTGCAAGGCCTACAACCCGAAAACGGGCTGCTGCCTGACCCCATTCGACTCCGGAAGGCATCAACTTTGGAAATGGCCAAGTCAACAGCACCAGTCGTCTTCGTGCAGCCGCGGGAGCCCCTATTTTCCAAGCACTGCTCAGAGAAGGTATGGAAGACTGCATGGACCTTTTCGTGTAGCAGAATTCAACGGCTGGAACGACGCTACGAAACTCAGGCAAATCTACTTTGTTCTTCAAGAACATGCCCGAGTTTGTTTCGAAAATCACGAGACTTCTTTAAAGGATTGAGAGATATTCAAAGCACAGTTTTGGATGGCCTTTGCAGGTTCTGTCCGAAAAGAAAGAGCTCAGGCCCTCCTACAATCAAAATTCAACTCCCAAACTAGCCCGTCCTGGTCTATGTAGAGGAGATGAAACGCCTGTTTCGCCGCGCTGACCCTAATATGACCGAAGGTGAGAGAGTGACATTTTTTTTTTGCGAGGCGTTAAAGAGTCGCTTTTGGCAGGGCTTGTGCGGAACCCGCCGAAAACTGTAGACGAATTTGAAAGTGAAGCATCGGCCATCGAGAAGGCGTTGGACACCCAGGTGCGCCGCTACTCAAGCCACTGCCCTAGCGCATGTGCAAGCGGAGAGAACCTTCGGTGCGAGAGGACCTCCACCGATTGCTACCACTATCGCAACAACCCCAGGTGGCGACGTTCGTGGACGTCCTCCGTGAAGAAGTTCAGCAGGCGCTGGGCGTTCCTAAAGCGACGGCTGTGACAGTTCCAGCACAAGAGGCAACAGCGATGAATTACGCTGCTGCATTACGTCGCCCTGCGCCCCGACGTGATGACTTTGCAAGCCCTCGCTGCTACCGTCTTGTTCCTGAAAGCCGCCCCTTGGCCTCCGCACGCCAAGCCTACCAACGACACCCAAGCCCCAGGAAGTGCGACGCCTGGAGGACAGCAAACAACCGGCCATTATGCTTCCACTGCGCTGAGGCCGGACACATTCTGCGTAACTGCCCGTACCGACGAATCGGTCTTCGCGGATTTGCAGTCGACGCTACCCTACCACGCCCAGGTGAACGACCACAAGAAATCTACAACTATCTTTGTAGCGGTGAGATTGCGCCACCAAGCCGTCAGTTCAGGTCCCCATCGCCGTACAGGGCCCCCTTTGTGTCGCTAGACCGTAACTACGATGAGAGTGTGCGCGAAAGATACCCAAGCCCGCGCAGGAGAAACTAAACTGAGCAACCTTTTAAAGTAAGGTTGCTTCACGGCGAAAACACGAAGATCATCCATCGCCAACGATGAGTGACGACGACGCAGCCATTAAATCGCCGATCCACAAGACGACAACGTCGACGAGACCACGACCAGACTTCAAGCCGACACCGCCGCCCAGCGAAGTAACAACGGTATTTCCCGGACATAACCTGAAGAAACGACGGAGCCCAGTTCGGACACCAAGGCCCACGTGCAATGCGAGGACGCGAACAGGTGACCTTGAAGTTGATGTCGACGGCCGCAGATTCACTGCCCTAGTAGACACCGGAGCTGACTATTCAGTCATCGGTGGACCGTTAGCCTCTCAGCTCAGGAAAGTTACCACCGCTTGAGATGGCCCGCTGATTCGCACAGCTAGTGGTAACCTCATTCCTCCATCGGGACGATGCACTGCAAGAATAGCCTTAAATGGGAGTACTTACCCCACCAGATTTGTGGTCCTGCAGTGTTCGCGTAACGTGATTTTAGGCATGGAATTCCTAAATGAAGATAGGGCTATCATCGACCTGCGATCTAAGCTCATAAAGCTCTCTGCAGATAAAGCCATTCCTGCTACGACAACTTCGATAACATACGTCGCTCTTAACGTCCTCGATGGAGAATTGACCGTGCCGCCCCGATCAAGCGTAGTAGTCTGCATGGGTAGCGCAGGCATCGAAACCGCTGAAGGCATTGTCGAAGGAAATATCCAATTGCTCTTGGAACGAGGTATCGGCGTCGCAAGAGGCACCGCAAAATTCCCAAGTGAACATGCTCAGGTGCTGATAACAAATTTCACCGAAGAACACCGGCCTCTCAACAGGGGCACGACGATCGCTTTTCTCGACGAATTGGTGGACCACCAAGATGCACCGAGATCTGTCTCGAAGATTCCGGCCACACGTGTGTCTTTCTACAACGTTCCTGCTTGTGGTAGTAGCAGTTTACGACGTTATTTAGATTGTTCTGAGCAGCCTTTAAATTGAGCGTTGACGAGTGCAACGAGCATTCTTTGTTCGACGATCGACGAGCACGTTTGTTGCTATCGCGACCGTCAAGTTGCTTAGTTATTTTGCGGGCGCAAGTCAGCCCAATAAAGAGTTAATTTCTGTACCATCAAGCCTGTGTCTTTTGGTGTAACGGCCTTGTCACCACTACGTGACAATAACTATAGATTGAGAGACTAAAGTATAATAATAATAGACTGCGATCGAGCTTTGAAAAGCTTTGTAACCTTCACGCTGCAGACGTGAAGTTTTGCTGACCTCCGTCACAAGCAAGATGCGATAAGTACTGATGAAGAGAAGTAGTTTACGTCAGCTCTTTCATTGCAAAGAGCCAACGAACGCGGAGAAAATTATGGGGCAACTTAAATCTCCTTATGTACGCAAATGCCAAAGCATTTCTAGTTGCGCGAACACTTTGGTTATGAGCTGGTTCTTCATTTCGTTGGTGTTCATGAGACTTTATGTTATATTTTACTTATATGTTTCTATTTTCTTATCTTCATTTTCTTCTTTTCTTATTTTTTGCTTTGTTTTATCTCTTTAATGTCTAATTTGGTACGTTGTATATACTTTATTTTTACGGTTTTATTTTTTCTCATGGCGACTGGGGCCTGACACGTCTTCATCCAAGCCGATGTGAAATGAAACGCTGATTTCACGCGGCATCTTATACATGGCAGCCGAGTACGCTGCAAACATGCCGCAGTCTTTTACAATTCCCTTCTCCTCCTCAGAGCCGCAGTTGCCCTTTTCATCTACACCACCCGACGTATTTGTGCTTCATTGGGAAACTAAGGGCTCGTTCTTAGCCCGGCATAGAGCCCACGTCTGCAAAAAGCTATTGTTTTGAAACCTTGCCTGTGTCCTTGCGAGAAAAAGGTTGCATCCAATACTAGACATACTCGCAACTATCACGTGACATTCTCAATGGCAGCTATTCATCGTGACAACTGGTTTCTCTCTATAAAGTCTGCAGAGTCAGCTTTTTTTTTTAGTTGTTCGGGCATGAACGTCTTTCTTCTTTCCCTTTGGAAAAATGCAAATAAAAAATTTTTACTCGATGTGCGCCTCAGCTAGTGTTCATTTGCCTCATCTATTCGCCCCAACAGGCTCGTGAAGGAACTCAATTGCGATTCCTCAATGACATTGCGCCCTCCCTCAAGTTCTTCAGTGGGCGCTCGATATTAGGCAGCTGACCTACATCCTTACCAAGTCTTTTTTTTTTCTATACCGGTGTATCACAAGCCTTATCTGACATTTTAGTGTTTTAAATCTGCTCCAAACACGTTCTCGTGCAGGCATAGCATCATGCTAAGAAGGTGTTTGTACCGTGGCCAGTAAATTGCTGCCTGGTAAATGTCAGAGACCATTGATAATTGTTTTGTCCGGTCCTGCGATGCTGATTTCTTCTGGGTCATATTGCAGCGAAAGCGTCAGCAGGACATTCAAACCACACACTACAGTATTACGTTCTCGTTTGTTGATATTTGATTTATTCACGTTGATGAGACTAAAGAGTTTTATGGAAGAGTCTGTATTCCGAGACCAGTTATCTTTGATACAGGGACTATACGCTGCCATGGAAGAGCTGCCAAGCTAGCTACGGTATCTTGATGCTTATGTGTGCCTCCTGAAATTCGCGATGGTGAGCAAGGAGTGGATTGCGGCGAGCTGACAGCATCAGGCAACCCGGTCATTTGATGCATACCTGTTCACGGTCTCATTTTTTGAATTTTTTTTCATGCAATAAAGATACAAAACATGCTGTGGAGAACAGTGATTAGAGCTGTCGAGACACTATTGAGTTGGTTTTATTATTTTCTTTCTGATGGTGACACTTCCTGTCCACACTAGTCATAAAGCAGAATAAAGACAAACAAACGCGCTGGCTGAGTGCAGCAACCAATGTAGGAAATAAAAACCAATGTCCAACAAAACCGCTCCATGCACAGCCCTCAACATTTTCGCAAAGCTGCCACCAACGTCATCATCACTAGGAGGAATGCACCCAATCCTGTGCCTTGTAAGGAACACCCAACTTACCTCCTCACTTCGTGCTCTCATCTGCCTGCCTAACGTTCCGTAGCGCCTGCTAGGCTTCCTCCCTCCTGGAATGCAGCTGGGTTCTCCTAATCACCATCGGCTCTTTTTGCTCCGTATTTAACACTGCTTGAATTACCAGTTTCCTTACTGAATGCAGCTAGAGTACCAATAACTCTCTTTTGAGGTTCGACTCACTCTGCTCGCTTAAGTTCTTTTCGGCAGAGGTCCCACAGGAAAGCGCCTAAAGAAGGCCTACAAAGCAGATCTTACGTCCAGTTAACCTTTTTGATTGCGAAACTTTCTAATACCGGATCACTAGAGCACAGACCTCGGAAAATTTGTCTGCGAAAATTCAGCCGTCTATATCTTTTAGCAAACAAAAACCAATATAACAACTTATTGAATGTGCCGGAGAGAGCCTTCAGGCACATTTATGCAAGCTTACACACTCCCCAGAGACCTCTTACACGCTGCCCCCCCCCCCTCGCCCCCGCTCTCCACCCTCGCCTCATAGCAAGCACATTATCAATATTTCTATTCCCCTGTGTACCATGGCATACCAAGCTAAACAAAATTCAGATTTGGGCGTCCCCCTCCCCTCTGAGCATCACGGAGGAACACGACCTCTGTAGCCGATCGAATCCCCAACGCTATGACTTGAAAGTACAGCCTGGCACCGATTAAATCGACCAAAGACTATCGCAACCCTAGCTTATCGAAAGGACAGGTACAGGAAGTCTTCCAGGATTGAAGCTTGGGCGTACTGGTGACGGTTTTCTTGCAACATAGAGCTAAACAGACAAGGACATAGCGAAACACACGGTCCCGTGGGTCTCGCTGTGTCCCTGTCTGTTTAGCACTATGCTGCAAGAATATAGCAAGTATGCCATCAATAGGAAATAATGACTATCCCGAAATCAGTGGAGCAACCCGCCCTCAATGTCATTATGCTCTATATTTACGCAACACTTGATATGTCCTAGGAGCCAACATTGCGATCGCGCCTCAAACATTACCTTAAGGATAATAAACTGTCACCTCTACCGTGGTCGTCCAGACCAAAACAGCTCACGCCTTCCAACTCACTAAGGATCAAGTAATAGTAGCGATATGACATAGATAACACTTTCTCCTCTCACGCGATTTAAATTATGTATTTTAAAACATTTCGTGTCATCCATTCTTCTAAGAACATGTCGCTCTAAACTGCGCAGACTGAACCTTTTAATATGTGAAGACATTTCTTCCGGAAATAACATCGACGACAGAAACTTGCAAGATACGTTCTTATAAGTACAACATAACCAAAGAAGGTACTCACCAAGAAGTCGTAATATTGTCCTTCCTACTTAAATGCTGTGATGTTAAGTATAGCCCTACACAAGAAAAACTCCGAATATCGACTACCCTACGCACCCAAATGGCATTCCTGTCTCGACAGCTATAGGCTCGTTCGCCCAAAATGAAGAATACATTCATTCCGACGCTGCGAAGCTGGAAGCTTTCGAAACAAGGTTCGCCTTCAATAGTTCTATATTTGCCTATTATACGGAATAAGAAGATATGGATTCCATATGATATGAAAAAAACATTCGGAAATTTCTATTTTACGCGACACATATGCTGCTCATTGGGTTGAAAAGCCGTCCGCGTCGTAACCGGGATAGTAGCTGACAACGCGTGTTGGAAATATTCGCGCGACAAAATTCTGATTGGTCGGAAGATAAGATTATGACGTTACAACCCTAAGTTGAATAAATGTGGGGCGCTTGAAATTCCTGCATGAGGTCATGCGGTTTTGACAACACAACCCTGTTGAGCAATCATAATTTTTCCGCGCGAATATTTCTGACACGCTGGTGCCGGCAACTACTACGACGCCGACGGCTTTTCGACCTGGCCGTATCAGACCATGTACATTTGCCACTAGAAGCAGCCATCATTACAGAGTGCCGCTACAGCCTAAACAATAGTTGCGAAGCAAATTTCAAAAGGTTTGCGAAATTTGCTATTAAATACTACGCAAACACTGCAAAATTTCCCCTGTAGTCACAGGCTTATAGCAAACCTGCCTTGATTATAAGGACATATACTATGGTGGAGCTGCCCGAAATTAATAAAACGTAATATACCTCTGGCCGTGCCACTAAGTTTAACAAGCTTGTGGTTATAAGGAGAGATGATACAACGCAACCCTTTACAATAACATCACCAAAGTATTGGATGCCGGATATCATGCCGGATTATGCGTTTTACTGAGACGACTGATGGTCGCGCAGCTCAAACACCTATTTACAGAGCAAGGCATTCTTAACCCTGCCTCACACCCCTCTCCTGAACATCAGAAGAACGACTCGAGAATATACATTTTAAATGAGGCTAAGCTAAACAGGTCCTCTAGTCTGGCTTAAATCACAGACAAAAGCATTTAAAATCTTCACAATTGCAGTAAATACATTCATGCAACCTCCTTATGTGACATAACATCCATACCTTTCCACTATTTATTAGGGTGTGCGAGCAAGCCTAGCGAAAAAACTTTCTGAGAATGATTCATTTGCCTTCCGAGATAGATTTAGCTCACTGACTAGGTTCGTGGAGAAGCTGAGTCTACTGGAGTTCAGGTATACGGACCCTCCCCTTCTGAACGGCAAGCAAATCTCAAGGTCCGTTTTTTATGAACGTTAATTCTCTCTCGAAGGAAAAGCTTTCAGAACGCCATAGAGCTCACCAATTTCAAGCAGGAGCAGAAAGGCGAGCACTGAGGGAACTGCAACTGTCTTCATCGATGGCCTCATTTCTTTCCGGATGGCTTCACGCTTTCGAAAAGACTACTGTACCTTAATCGTTTCGGAGGCCATTTATGCAGCCAGCTTGTGTTTGCACTTTTCTTTTTTGGGCAGCGGTTGGGAATTCCACGCGGCCATTGTTGTCAAGACCGCATGATAGCTGTTCGAGAAGCGGAAATATGTGACACTAGCTCTTATTCTATTTTTGTTTTTATGAACCTGCTTCCGCTGATTTGGATGCAACCGCATCCTTAGAAAGATGAAATCATAACCCTGAGTGAAACATACTTCCTCCACAAGCAGGACCAAAAGGCGATAAACAAATCTATGGCACTCGCTTTTAGCGAATGGACAAAAACGCTCAAGCAGGCTTCATCGCAGTCTGCTTACATTAGTACCGACTTACAAAGAGACACTTCGGACCTTCAGATCAACCTTTGTTTCTTCTTGAGCTTTTTGAGATGATTGAAATAAATATTCGAGCGGTATACTCACATCCGCCGTTTCAATGTTTAATGCTGATGCAACATTTTTCTGACAATGTTTCTTTGGCACAGTCGAAACTATGATGGCGTCCAAAATGAGCTGAGTTTCGGTCACTATATCTTCTTACGGTAAAGAATACATTCTACTTTACACTACGCGTAGTTATGCAGCACTCGATCCCACACACACACATAGCGTGAAAGGCCGCCTGTCATAAAGTAACACTGTACCAGTCTTTAAATGCATACTGGTTTCGAAACTTCATAACGTTATGGGAGGGCACCACATATTGCTTCCGGCGGTCGCGCTAAGTCGACATTGTGCACTGAAGAGCATCGTTTAAAGAAATCGGAGCTGTTGTTACCGAGAAGAAAGCGCTGCTCATTTGATGGCGAACTTTGAGGTTTTTAGTACTTTTGCTCGTTCAGCAATGTAATTTACGCGCGCAAGACCATCTCGCGCAACTTTCACGTATTCGCGTGACGTTCCGACTACACTGGAGTAGCATAGGAGAGCCTTGATGGGTCCCTTACCTAGCGAAAAGAAAGGGGCAGTAGCGCAGCAGGAAACAAGCACTCCAGTTCCGCTTCGAAATATGCACGCATTTATCATTAATAGTTACTGTATTCACACCCAAATAGCCCACGCTGTCCCATTCCTTGACGAGTAGACGTATCATGCACGCGGGCTTTGCAAGTATTATTGGGTATATTGCGGGGAGCGAGGTCATGTGTTTTATCAAATGCAAATACCGGTGCAAGATGGTTCCAGGCATAGTTGCAGAACGTCCATAATCTCCTAATTCGCATGACTCGCATACAGGGGGTGGCGGGGAAACCTTCATTGAACACAAAGCAGTTTGGGACACGCAGGCCGCTCGGCCGCCGCACAACACCCCAGCACTCAAACGATCATGCCTTGAAGGTTCATGACTCTACAAGCCCAGCCTTTGCCTTGCATACAGGTTCTGCAACTATGCTTGTTTCGCAGAGCGTCACAGTCTTCTAACCCTCCCAAGTGGTAAGGTGCTCCAGGCGCCGCAGCAGATGGTGTGATGGAAAGGCGAGCAGGGTATGATTGAGTGCATACCCTGCTCTTGTGTGTTTACGTCTCGCCTTTCTTGTCTTTGTCTTTGTTTGCGAAAAAAAAAAACCGTAGATCAAGATGAACTACCAACTCGCAAAGCAGGAAGTTTTAATGATTGAATGCAGCTGTCAGGTGATAAAAGAGGTGTTTAGGTAGTTAGAGCGCGAGAGTCTATAGGGAGCGCGTTTAGAGGCGCCTTCAAAGTATCAGAGAATAATTTTCGAGGAAGGAGTGGGTTGGTGGTGGGGAGAGACAATGCTCGAACGTTTTGGCCCGCGTATCTCACTTAAGTGTGCGCTCATTCGGAAACCCCAGGGCCACGTTCGCCCGTTTCCGGTTGAAAGAACCTTTATCTGAAGCTTTGTCTGCCTGGTCTCAGAATTCCCGGAGTCGGTAAGCACCCGTATGAGCTTCATGTGTCCGGGCTCTTATGTGGCAGCTGAGCTCAGCATTCCAAATACGTACAGTCACATGAATTCCCCCAAGTGCAAAGTTTAATATCTCAATTTTTTAAGTAGGATAATATGTTATGAAACTCCATTCGTGGGATGGCTAGGGCAATGACGGCCTTTTCGGCATCATCTGTAGAGGCAGTGCGGAAACTTTGGAGGAGGCAACGGCTTGGAATAAGGAAGAGAACGAATCTGGCCGCTTGGTACCTGTTGAAAAACGGAATAAAACAGCGCGAGGCAAGAAGGTACAAATGAAGGGCATGTGTCAGTGCATGTGTCTGTCCTGCACTTGTCCCATGTAGTAGGAAGGAATTGGTGGTGGTTAGTATTGCGCCCGCTCTCATCCATGCGCCATCCACTAACACAACATCCAGTTGGGTGCGATTGTATTTGTGGAGCGCCCTCATGCGGTTTCTGTGGCGGGGTTGAGGGTAGGTGGGGTGCATGTTTTGGGGAAAAGGTTTAGCAAGTATTACACGGTGAATGTGATTAGGAACCTGGCGCATACAACCAGCGAGAAAACCCAATAGACACTATCTGGGGAGCAGTGCTGAAAGCCGCTCCCAACTAACTGCGATCCCTAGCAGAACACAGTTTGAGCAATTTTATCAAGTGTAATTGCTAGCCAAACATACGCCTCGACTCCTTCAGAACAATTTATTATTATATAATGATTAGCCACTTTGCTTAAAATTAGGACAATTGGTGAGAAGCGCCTGTCAAATGTTGTGTCAGTACCGGACAATCGTTCGTGTTCGTAAGTGCTCTGCAGATTTACTGTGCTGTAAAAACAGCGCAGTCTGATTTAGGCGCAGCGAGAGCTCAGACCGCATTTCGCGCCCTGTAAGCAACAGTACCTATATGCGCAGAGCTAGCAAAGAATCCTTGCGGTGCGGTCCTCGCTATTCGAAAGGCAAAATTGTGCGATCTCTCTAAGTGTTCAAAGGTGTGCTCTCGTTTCGTGGATGCAGGGATTAGCCAGAAAAAGCACGAGGAAAAACCTGGAGCAGATATTTAAAATCCACAATCCGTTGCCATATACCACTTGGATACAGGGACCGCTTCATTGTTCACTTCTGGACTTCATTAAATCAGCTAACCGTTTTTTTTCATCCATCATATGATATTCCTCTACGCCCCGAGAAAATTTAAAATTGCAAAAAAAGAAAAGAAAAACTTAACGGTTGCTTAGGCTCCACCCTAAATGGTAAGTGCACCGGTTTTTTATTTCAGTCAGTTTCGAGGCACCAAAAGTTTAAAGCTTTTAATTTACGCACGCAAACTATTTTGGATTGTTTTTTATTTGTTTATTGCTAAATAAAGGCTCACTGTTACATTTTAGAAGAAACCTGGAACATGCTTAAAGCTTCGTTGGTTATATTCATAAATGCTGGTTCTCGAGGAAATATTTCATGCTAGGTTGATTCCTAAATATTTATATGTGGATGCATGAGATATCAATGCGCCATAAATAGTTTATTTTGGGGTAGGATATGACTGATGGCAATGAAATAAAATTACAGTTCTTTTATTAGCGTTAAAAGACTATAGCCAGCTAGCGCACCACTTTTCCACAAGTGTTTGGTCACACTGCCGATGGTAAGCGTCTCTACTGTTATTGATGCCCCTGTAAATGGCTCAGTCGTCGGTGAACAAACGAACGGTAGAAGGTAGATTTTTTGGAAAATTAATAATGCATATTAATAATAAAAGAGGTCCTAAACCAGTACTTTGTGGCGCACCAGAGGCAACAACAGACATGGAAGCTATGCTGTTGTTAGCCAATACAAGCTGTTTGCGATTAGTCATAAAACTGCGGAGCCATCAAATGCGTGTTGGGTAAGGATTAGGCGAGAACGTTTGAATAAAAGGCGTTGGTGGGCAACATTGTCGAAAGGAGAGCGGAAAGTTGGGCGAGTTGGTTAGCGTGCATAGTAAAATATTTGCGCATAGACAGAAGGACAAGTCCTTGTTTTCCTCACTTGTCCTTGTGTCCACGCGCAAACTTTTCAGTATATTTGTCAAAAGCTTTTTCAAAGTCTAACAAAACTGCATCGGTCAGTATGTGAGTATCTATGCTAGAACTGATGTCATAGTAAAGAGAGCCAACTGGATAGAGCAGGATAGTTTTTTCAGGAATCCATGTGGAGAGGAATGAACAAATGTTTGACACAGCAAAAAGTTCATGATGTGTGAGCAAATTGCATGCTCCATTATTTAGAGGAAACGCTAGTGAGAGGTATGAGTGGGTAATTTTTGCATGAGGAAGAAGGGGCCTTTTTGTACAAGGGGATAATTTTTTCTATTTTGCAGTCGCCAGGGACAGTGCCGGTCTAGAGGGACTACCAGCAGATATGGCAAAGAAGAAGGGATACAACATTCTTAGCAATCCTGAGAAGGTTTGAGTTAATGTTGTTCCTGCGTAATGTTGTTCACGCCAGGGGATGAAGTTAGTTTCAGGTAATCAAATAACGCTATTAATTCATCAGAGTTAAAACATCTCTCGGCCATAGCAGAATGATCAAACATAAGACAGCCAGTAAAGTCGCCCTCAGGTTCTTTAGCACAATTTGATGAAAAACCAATTTGGTGTCTCTGTCGTCTCGCTGCATGAAATGGGTGAACCATGTACTTCACACACCAATAATGGCAAAGATGATTTGGGATGAATGACCTGTTAAAATTGCCTGAGGTTATTGCGAAGCATTGCATGCAATGGTAATGAGAAGAATGTTTTCTTAGCTTGGTGTGCGTAGGAGAGGAAGTTCTTTTCCATGCTTGCGCTTTGTTAGAGTACTTCCCGTTACGAAGCAGCATTTTACTTTTTTTTTTTTCAGCAGCCGTTGTAATGTTTGGTTCAACCACGGCGATGATGACAATGTGGTGATAGTTTTGGTGGGGATGTGCGTGCAGATGAGGTCGCAGATTTTATCACTGAACAGACGCCAGTACGCTACGACAGAGCGATTTAAGAAGTTTGAAAGAAAAGAGCTAGTGAATGGCGCGATGCTGTTATTCAGAGCATCATAGTTCCCTTTGTCATCGAGTGTCAGTGCTTTCGTCAATTTTTCAGGACGTGATAGGCGACTGCGATAGATGCCATAGATTTTTGCATAGTCACTTAAGCCTGGTAAGTAAGTGAGGGGTGAAATGTTCTCAAGGTTAGCTGTAAGCACGAGGTCGAGAACGTTGGACGAAAAACTAACTTGCCCTGTCGAGTTAGTGATACGTTGAGACAAGCCACATGTGAGGCACGTATTCAGGTGTTGTTGTGCTTACTTAATGTTGTTGCCAAGCCATTCCACAATATGAAAGTGAAATTTAAGTCTCCGAATATAAGTAAAGGTACGCGCTATGATATGGATATAGATTGGAGAGCATCGTGAAACTGCATACGAAACAAGTCAGTTTCGGGTGGCCTGTAACACGAGCCAGTGATAACAGGGAGAGACGGCGTGATAATGCTTTACCTGTAGTTAATGCGATTTCTAAACATGAAGTGACGTTTATGGGGTAGCAGAGCAAACTTTGATTACTGGCAAGACGCCGCCGCCACCTGTTATCGCGACCTTGACGATAATCTGACAATTAGGGAAGGCGGCAGATAATTCGAAGTACGAAACGTGTAGATTTAGCGAATTTTTCGTTAGGACGACCATTTTACGTAAACGTAGAAGCAGCGTAAAAAACAGGGAAGACATATACAACAGGACTGGCGCTGTCCTTTTGTTTGTGTCTTTCTCTTATGTCCTTTATTTTTTTTGCGCTGCTCCTACTTTTGGTTAAGATGCGCCACCAACTATCCCACACCAAGATTTTCGCCGGCTATTTCACTTTCGATGGTGTGAGTTAAGGCTGCGTAATATATCTGATTTTAATAAGTTGCTTCTAATGTTTGTATACATAAAAAGACGAGCATGATGACGTAATGGACACCATCGGTACATTTCCCGCATAGGAACGCTTGATTTGAAGGAGTAATAACAACAGTACTGAAAGCAAAGTTTCTGAAACGTTGTTTCGTGGCATCCAATTACGCACCGCAATGTGTGAGCGAAGGAAAGACGTTAATATTGTAACAGTCGTTACTCAGAAGGACTATTGTAGCCGCTGAACCAGTGCACCGAGAGAGCTGAACCAGGGAATGACGCACCAGGAATGGGCCTACACTTCAACGTCCTCTACTTCTTCCAAATGCGCTCCTTCTTCTTCTACTTCTAATGCACGTGTCACGACTCACTGCCCCCTCCTCTGGAGCGTCGCCCCGATGCAGTGTTACCGTCAGACAGAAGAGCGGGAGAAAAAGCATTCAAGAGTTGCACCACGAGTCTGACATCACGAAGTAGACTACATGCAGCCTGAAAGTCAGTCGAGGAATCACTCGTAGTATGGTTTCATTCGCACCACATGTACAATGTCGCTGCGCTTGCTTTTGTGCGATAAACGAGCTGGTGAGGCTGGTGCAACTTCATACGTTACGTCTCTGAGGCGCAAGATAGCTAGGTGAGGGCCGAAGTAGTGGCGTAGTAACTTTTCGGACAGCCCGCGGCGACGAACGGGCGTCGAGATCCACACATAGTCGCCTGGGTTGTAGGTAACGAAGCGGCGTCCAAGGTAATAGCGGCCAGAATCGATCTGCTGCTGACGGTGAATACGGTGTCTGGCCAGTTGCCGCTTCTTCGGCGCGCTTAACATTAGTGGCGACGTCGACGTCATGTTTAGTCTCACTGTTGAGGGGTCCACGAGTAGCATAGCATCCAGGGGGATGGTTACGTAGCGACCAAAGACTAATTCAAACGGAGGGAACCACGTCGTTTCTTGTTGCGCGGTATTATAGGCGAATGTTGCGTATTGAAGAATTTGGTCCCATGTTTTATACTCAACATCAACATACATGGAAAGCATATCGGTCAAGGTCCTGTTGAGGTGTTCCACCACGTCATTTGTCTGTGAGTAATAGGCTGTTGTACGTCTATGCATGTGTCCATGAGCCTCAGTACTGCCTGTGTGAAGCGGGTCGTAAATGCAGTTCCACGATTGGTAACGATAGCTGCAGGAGCACCATGACGCAGGACGATGTTGTGAACAATGAATTCGGCGACTTGAGCAGCAGTATCGCTTTCAAGTGAAGCGGTTTAAGCGTACCGTGTCATGTAATCCGTCACGACGACAATCCACCGTTTTCCATGTCGGCGACATCGCAAAAGGGCCGAGGAGGTTTGTACCAATTTGCTGAAAATGGGTCTTTAGGGTTGCTATGGGCTTCAGAAAGCAAGCTGGTTTCAGAGGAGGAGATTTTCGCCGTTGACAATCGCGTCATGTTATTACGTATTTAAGCACTGATGGTATTAAATTGAGCCAATAATACTTCAGCCGAATCATTGCCAGTATGCGAATGACTCCAAGTAGCCGGCGGATAGTTCAGCATGAGAAGCGTCGAAGATTTCGGGCCGTAACTGGGATGGCACAACAAGCAGCAACGTTTCCTTGCTGCTGTCAGAGTTGCGCTTGTACAGTACTTCACACTGCAGAGTGAAGGATCACATCCCAGGTCGAAACACACAAGGTACATTAGCATTATCCCCCACCAGGTACTCAATGAGTGGCGCCAACTCAAAGCCGGGAAATCTGTTGTGATCTCTCGCGTAGCCGATTCCACGGGCGCTCGTAATAAACAGTCCGCGCCTTGGTGCTGCAGGCCCGACTTATATACGACTGCCACGTCGTAGTCCCGCAACCGAAAGCTTCATCTGGCAACCGCCCAGAAAGATCTTTAAAGCTCGCTTGCCAGCATAGCGAGTGATCCTTGACAGCACGAAACGGTCGCCCGTAGATGTATGGTCGGAACGTACTCAGAGCCCAAATGATGGCAAGACACTCTTTTTCTGTCGTTGAATAGTTCCTTTCCGATCGAGAAAGAATACGGCTCGCGTAGGCAAGACTCGTTCTGCACTGTCCTTCCACCGTATGAGGATCGCTCCGAGACCGACAATGCTAACGTCAGTATGAATATCTGTGTCTGCATACCCTTCAAAATGAGCTAGTATTGGGGGACTTTGAAAGCCGCGGTGGAGTTTCTTGAAGGCTTCGTCTTGGGCACTCCTCCATAAAAAGGGTGTAACATCTCGAGTCAAGGCTGTCAATGACTCAATTAGGAAAGAATAATCTGTAGCAAAGCGGTGATAATACTAGCAGAGACCCAAAAAACATCGGAGGGATTTCTTATTGGTTGGGCGTGGCAAGCTGGAGACGGCGGGAGTCTTGCCGGGGTCTGGGAGAACGCCTTGTGTGCTGTCAACAAGTCCCAACAAACGGAGCTCCTCGAAGGCGAAATGAAATTTGCGCAGACTGGAGAGCTTGAAGTACAATGCGCAATCGATTCAAGTGTTTTTCGAAGCTAGACGTAAAGATAACCACGTCCTCCAGATACACAAGGCACGACTGCAACTTCAGACCAGCTAAAACAGTGTCCATCATGCGCTGAAACGTGGCCGGCGCGGAGCAATGCCCAAACGGGAGTACCTAAAATTCGTCCAGACTGTCGGGTGTCATCAAAGCCGTTTTCTCGTGGTCTCGCTCGTTCACCTCGATCTGCCATTATCCGTTTTTCAGATATAAGGAAGAGAAGAAGCTGGCGTCTCGGAGTCGGTCAAGCGAACCATCGAACCTGGGGGTGGGTATATGTCCTTTTTAGTAATATTATTCAGTTTCCTGTTATCAACGAGGAATCGTAACGTGTCACCCTTTTTCACCAGGACCACCGGCGACGCCCATGGACTTGTTGATGGCTGTATAACATCGTCTGCAAGCATTTCATCGACTTGCGTTCTAATAGCCTCCCTCTCTTTAGGAGAAACAAAGTATGGACGCAAACGAACTGGTGGCGTGGCCGAACCAACATAACTAGCTCTGAAAACAGTGCCCTTGGGTATCTTCGGCGCAACCTTGCTCTACCAGCAAGTTCTCTCAAGTCCCTCGCTTACAAGACTTACATCAGACCTAAACTTGAATATGCTAATTCTGTCTGGGATCCCCCATCAGATTAACCGAATTATACCATTGTATCAGTTCAGAATCGTGCCGCCAGGCGCATCTCATCTGACTACTCCAACGTCATCAACGTCATTTTTGTCCATTTTTCGTTAATGTATAATATTTTTTGCCGAGATATCCCCACTCCACATGTAATGTCCCGGAAGGGACCTTTGAGGAAAAATAAATAAATATCAGTGAAGATGCGATGCTTGACTACCGGCGTACGTCAGTGTCGCGAAGCAAACTTCAAAAGCAACAGCGAAATGTGGCTGTCACTAGTACCCTCGTAGTCGTGGAATGAGTCTTTTCTCACTAACACTAGCCCACTGAACCGTGGTGGCAGCATTATGTCGTCCTCACAAAACACGCAGAGCGTTGACTCTTGGGTCTTCTGACTCACTGTGCGCCACGGTTTGCTTTGTTGATAAAGTGAGTCGCGCCTTGTGTAGGTCGATCAAAGCACCGTTTACATGTGGAAAGTCCAGGCCCAGGATCAAATCTCTCGAAACCTCGCGCAAGACTGTGGCTCATTACAGAATAATCTGCGCTCGTATCAAGTAAAACGATAGCGTCAGTACCATCATTTGTCACAGAGAAATCAGAAGTACCTTTGCCCTGTGAGAAATCAGCGTTTTGGCGTATCGGCGATAAAGGAACTTCAGTTTCCCGACCGCAGAGGCCTTGCCTCCAGAGACCGCTGGAATTAGCTTTCCCGAAGTGGAATGGGAGAACACCGCTCAGGATCCTGGTGTCTCGGTGAGGGCTTGGGGAACGGTACCACCAAGGAGACGACGATCTAGAGTCATAGATGGCAGGCGGACAGGCGTGCTTCGATTTCTAATGGCCTTTCGCCATTCTTGGGCAAGGGTCACCAGGCGCTAAACACGCAGGCCCACACAGCGGTATAGGCAGGTTTGCAAAGATGACCCGCCTCATCACAATGGTAGCAGCGGGGCCGCCGGTCTGGTGCACGCCACACTTCCCATTTCTGTGGCTGCTGATAGGCTGGTCGAGCAAGCACACTGACAAAACAAGACTGCGGCACTGCTTGAGTGGCGGTATTCAGGTCTTAGCCTCGCACTGGCGCCCGGTAGATGACAGATGCATAGGTAAGTATGCCCTCATGCAGTCTGGCTAGGACCCTCAGGGAGTTGTTTCTGCGCTGCTAGGCGTACCTCGTCCCGGGCGACCTCCGACAGCGATGTAGTAGAAGTCGCTCTGGAAGTCAGCTGGAGCGCTTGTAGTTCCTACCCGACGATCGACCTGATTAGTTAACGTAAAACGGCCCCATCGCTTCCTAGCGACATCGAGGAAACAGCGGGCCCAATCGTGCTCTCATCCCGATTGTATGGCAGGGCTCGTTGCTGGAGCGTTGTCTCCATGGTGGTCACCTCAGTGAGGAATTCGGCAACAGTAAGCGGTGGACTGCGCAAAAGACCGTCAAAACGCTTCTGCTTGACCTCACGTACGAAGTAGCGAAGCTTCTCCGCTATGTCGGGGGCCTTGGAGGGGTCGGCAAGCTTGAAGAGGCGCGTCATGTCCTCCACCTGCATGCGGACGCTTTCGTTAGTCCGCTAGTTGCGGGAGTGAAGTGCAGCTTCCGCTTCCTTCCAGCGGTGTGCGTTGGGGAATGCAGATAGGTGATTTTGGCGAAATATCTCCCAGGTGAACAGATAGTTCTCGTGGTTCTCGAACCATGTCCTGGCAAAGGCCTCAAGCGCAAACAACGGATTATGAAGCTTGAGATCGTCGCTCCAGCCGTTGTAGTGGGCGACCCGCTAAAAGGTGCCAAACCAATCTCCCGCATCTTCGTACACGCCGCTGTGAAAAGATGGCGGTGTTCGTAGCATGTGGTAGAGGATGGACGCCGGAGTCCTGCTAACTGTGGCAATTTCCGGTGGGACAGTCGGTCGAGGCTACGTCATCCTCGTCGGAGTACCAAGAGGTCCAAACTGAGATGACTGGCCGCGGAGGCGGCGGCTTGGGCGCCAATGTACCGGTATGAGCTCCGTGGTTTTATCTCGTAGGCGTAAGCAAGTCGGGAAACGTACTCACCAAGACACCACCAGATGTGTAATAGTAGTTACACAGAAGGACTGCTGTAGCCTCTGAACGAGTGCACCGAGAGAGCTGAACAATGGAACGAGGGCACCAGGAACGGGCCTACACTTCGACGTGAATGATCTCCAAGCACGTCACATGGTTCCTCGAGAACCGAAATGAATATCCTCAAGAAATGAACGCGTTTCACCAGAATAGGTCTGTGAATGGTAATGTAATTACCCTTGTCCCATCCCTTGAAGCGTACCATCGCGCTGGGCACATCCCGGCAGCCGTTTTTCTTGACATCAAGGCTGCTTTTGACTCTGTATTTCATCATGCGATCCTCACAGCCTTGGCCAGCCTTGGCTTCGGAAGAAAGCTTTACAACTGAATTGAACACTATTTAAAAGAGTGACAAATTTTCATATGCATTCCACATGGTCCAACTCTCTTTCCTGCAGTGAAGAGGGGCGCACCTCAGAGAGCTATGCTCAGCCCTCTTCTGTTAAATATCGCCTTTATACATACAACAAGAAACCTTCCACGAGGAGTACGTATAACAATTTTCGCAGATGATATCCGCATTTGGAGTGCATCACATTCGCGTTATACAACGCAGCAACGAATTCAGAGAGCGTTATTGCACTTCTCAATGTACCCGGCTCCCCGGGGTCATCGCCGCTCACCAAGAAAGAGCTTTGCTATGGATTTGACAAGAGAACAAATGACTCGATACACGCTCCTTTTGGGTGGACGGTCACTGTCCTATGTACAATCACACCGATTCCCATGTGTTATAATTGAGAGTATCCACTCTTGGGCATTTCAGATTAAAACACTCCGCGATAGAATCCCTGCAGAATCGCAGGTTTTCAGATTCATGGCGGGAACACATGGGGCAGCGACAGCCGGTCGATGGTTCTGCTTGAAAAGGCCTATATTGAAGGAACGTTACGCTACTATTTACCGGTGCTTGAAAGATTGTCTCCAACAAGCAAGAAGATTCTTGAAGCTGCGCGGAACTATTTCTTGTAGAAATGCCTTCGACTCCTAAAGGGATCCTCTGCATCAAGTACACTTGCAGAAGCAGGATGTCTCCCGCTAGATGTAATTGCCACCGGAGAAACTATGCGCACCGATCTCCGACATGTCCTACAAGGGAAGAAGCATTAGTTGCACCGTGTCCACCAAACTTACTGTCACTCTAGCTTTGGCCAAGAAGTGCAGTTTCGGCCCTTCACTACTATTATTCAGCCATGTAATCTACTACCACTCACCTTTCCTACATGGACAATATCGTCTCTAATGGTGAATATGTCTGTTCTTGGCGTGAATGCAAGGAGCCGCATGCCACAGGCAGCACTTCTGTGAGCCACTTTCACCTACATAGTAGAGGAATATACGCCGTACACCCACATATTCACCGACGGTTCAACTGCTCACGACACTTCCACCTGTGGCTTTTATGTACCCTCAACAAACCATATCCTGGCTTACAGGCTGCAGCGGAAGACTGCATCTGCGACAGCGGAGCTACATGGAATTAATGAAGCTCTTTCCTATATCCTTCGCCAAACTTCCAGATGATGGGTTACCTTGTCTTATTACAGAGCATCTCTGCAAATCGTGAATAACTTGCTGAAGAAAACCAATCATCACCCTGTTTTCCTTGACATCGGGTATCTACATCATTTGGCTATTGCTGCAGGCCACTGCATAACATTTCAGTTTATACCAACTCACTGTGGCATTAAACCCAATGAAAAAGCATATGAAGCGGCTCGTAAAGGCCACTAATATCAAAGATGCAATTTTCTCTTCACGAAATTGTATGCATCCTAACTGGCTAAACCATCTGCTTCAGAAACAAAGCATCGACTTTGGAGCTTGCCGACACATCACTACCAAATTCTTTATTCACTTGACCCACATCTAAGATCAAGGCTCCCTCGAGAATTTCATTGCCAACAAGAAACTCTTTACCACCGACTTCGTCTGAACCGTGCATATACAAACGGCTTGTGCTACCGTTTCGGTGAAATGAACAGACCGCATTGTGACAACTGTGGCTCGATTGAAACTGTGGAACATATCCTACATGAGTGCCCTGCCTACTCTGACGACCGTGAGTACTACGCACATGACATGGAGAAGATTTCCCCAGCTCCTTCACCAATGAACAGTGTTTTAGGTGCCTCAGCCTGCCCTAGGCAACAGAGGCTCAGAATGAACTTTTTATTTAGGTATTTGAAAAACATTGGACTCCTTGATAAACTCTAAATTCCCCTGCAATGTTTCGTTCAGGCATTTTTCAAACTGTGAGCTCTATAAGCAGATTTGTCGGATCATGCATTTCATCGTATTATTTTATGCCATTACTCCACAAAACACATTACCACGTATTTAATGGCCTCATTTTACCTCCCCCTTCATTTCTAATATTTTCCTCACCACTCTTTTTCAATCTTCCCCTTCCGAATTCCCCTTTCTACCCACAGTAGCATGCGAGCGAAATGTAAACGCGGGCAATATTCTGTCTTTTATTTAAGGGTCTCTCTCTCTCTCACTTCAACGTACTCCTTCCGATCGCGCCACTTTTTCGACGTCTAATGTACCTGTCAATATTATTATTTGTTCACAAGAAGAAAAAGGCGCCGTATCTATCACACTTTTCTATGGGCACCTTACCCGCACAGTAAAGGAAAGAATGAAGGACGGAGTGCAAGCAGAAAACGAGAAAGTGGGCTACGGAGCAATTTCCACCACCTGGAGTTGAATCTGATTAAAATTATGCGGTAAGATTTTTCTACCTAAGGTGGTTTTTATTCAGGGATCACCAAACTTTACTCCATTTATCATTATTATTTATTCCCTTCATTTTTTCACTACACAGGAAAATGAAGCAGGAGCTAAAGGCTCATAGCCTGACAGAGGTTCCTGCCCTATTACAATCTAATTTTTGATCTCACGTTTCATGCAGTAAAATGGCGGACTGTGTTTCTATTATACATTTTATCACTCGCCGCTTGAAGTTCAGTTATCACTCTAGCTCAGAGCTTCTGACCGCATTACTATCGGCAATGTCGTCTACCCACCCCCACTGCTGCTTTAACGCTTTCTCCATGCAGCCAAGCACAGGAATCGCTTTCCTGCAGACGCAGTTTTCTACGCTAACACAACTCATTTCTAGCCATTCATTAAAACATATTATCGACATAATGCAAAGGCCCAATCCTCATCTAGGCCCCAGCACGGGAAAGTGCGGCATTAATAGATACATAACATAACGCATAACCCCAATCTCGAAACAGATACATCTTTTCGCCCTTGAGACAGTTTCTTTCAGGAGCATTCCACATTATAGGATGCGTTGCCACAGCCCTGTGTTTAATTGCGCAGGTTTGTATTAATTAATTTCTTTCGAAAGTTAGCGGCTGCAAGATTTATCCGTACCTTCTGAGTTAATTTCCCCGGGACCGTATTAATTCAATTATTTGCGAAGTTCTCACAGGTGTTTTTCACTCCACCCTACTCCTTTATTCAGTGTGTGTGTGTGTGTGTGTGTGTGTGTGTGTGTGTGTGTGTGTGTGTGTGTGTGTGTGTGTGTGTGTGTGTGTGTGTGTGTGTGTGTGTGTGTGTGTGTGTGTGTGTGTGTGTGTGTGTGTGTGTGTGTGTGTGTGTGTGTGTGTGTGTGTGTGTGTGTGTGTGTGTGTGTGCGCGCGCGTGCGTGCGTGCGTGCGTGCGTGCGCGCCTGAGCTGTTTATGTATCATAAACCCAACGCAACTGCTCAAAAAAATCCTTTTGTCGGAGGGAAATTTAGCATACTCTGTGCACGGTCGCCCATAGAACAAATAGTGTAATTTGTTTTGTACACCGAAAGCATCTCATGAAAATATATCTCAGGGAACTGAACTGCTTTCAAACTCTACATGTCAAACAAAAGCCATGCAAGCCTGCAAGCACCAAATATTCATGTTCTTTCAACCTAGAAACCACCAGCGTCTGATAGACGTTGAAACGCAAGAACATTAGCTCATGGCGTTTTTACTAATTACAGCATGATTTGAACAACTCTGTGCACTCATTTATTTATTCATCTTTGGTTATGTTGATGCGGGTTCAGACCAGAAACATTTGTGACGCTTACGATAATACCGACACAATTAAGCATTCTCTTCTCGCTTGTAGAAAATGTCAGTTTTATAAATCCCCGTCCGTATGAATATCTGTGTCTGCATACCCTTCAAAATGAGCTAGTATTGGGGGACTTTGAAAGCCGCGGTGGAGTTTCTTGAAGGCTTCGTCTTGAGCACTCCTCCATAAAAAGGGTGTAACATCTCGAGTCAAGGCTGTCAATGACTCAATTAGGAAAGAATAATCTGTAGCAAAGCGGTGATAATACTAGCAGAGACCCAAAAAACATCGGAGGGATTTCTTATTGGTTGGGCGTGGCAAGCTGGAGATGGCGGGAGTCTCGCCGGGGTCTGGGAGAACGCCTTGTGTGCTGTCAACAAGTCCCAACAAACGGAGCTCCTCGAAGGCGAAATGAAATTTGCGCAGACTGGAGAGCTTGAAGTACAATGCGCAATCGATTCAAGTGTTGTTCGAAGCTAGACGTAAAGGTGACCACGTCCTCCAGGTACACAAAGCACGACTGCCACTTCAGACCAGCTAAAACAGTGTCCATCATGCACTGAAAGGTGGCCGGCGCGGAGCAAAGCCCAAACGGGAGCACCTTAAGTTCGTACAGACTGTCGGGTGTTATGAAAGCCGTTTTCTCGTGGTCTCGCTCGTTCACCTCGATCTGCCATTATCCGTTTTTCAGATATAAGGAAGAGAAGAAGCTGGCGTCTCGGAGTCGGTCAAGCGAACCATCGAACCTGGGGGTGGGTATATGTCCTTTTTAGTAATACTATTCAGTTTCCTGTTATCAACGAGGAATTGTAACGTGTCACCCTTTTTCACCAGGACCACCGGCGACGCCCACGGACTTGTTGATGGCTGTATAGCATCGTCTGCAAGCATTTCATCGACTTGCGTTCTAATAGCCTCCCTTTCTTTAGGAGAAACAATGTATGGACGCAAACAAACTGGTGGTGTGGCCGAACCAACATAACTAGCTCTGAAAACAGTGTCCTTGGGTATCTTCGGCGCAACCTTGCTCTAGCATCAAGTTCTCTCAGGTACCTCGCTTACAAGACTTACGTCAGACCTAAACTTGAATATGCTAATTCTGTCTCGGATCCCCCATCAGATTAACCTAATGAATACCATTGAGTCAGTTCAGAATCGTGCCGAAAGGCTCATCTCATCTGACTACTCCTATCATACCAGCATCTCAGGTCTAAAATCACGATTGGAGTAACCTACGCTAGTCACCCATCGGGACACAGCACGTCTCTGCTTATTTCACAGGTTCTTTCACAACTCTCTAAAAGCCAACTGATTCCACGTGTGTATCGCATTTGCCGCCATGACCACCTGAACGGTGTTTACCATGAACTTGCACATACCACCACATCCCAGCAATCATTTTTTTTAAAAACTGCCCGTGACTAAATGACCTCTCCGCTTAAGTGGCCACCATCATGAATCATCGACTGTTCAAGGCCACTATCGAGGAAGCCTATTCATCAACGTCATTTTTGTCCATTTTTCGTTAATGCATAATATTTTTTGCCGAGATATCCCCACTCCACATGTAATGTCCCGGAAGGGACTTTTGAGGAAAAATAAATAAATATCAGTGAAGATGCGATGCTTGGCTACCGGCGTACGTCAGTGTCGCGAAGCAAACTTCAAAAACAACTGCGAAATGTGGCTGTCACTAGTACCCTCGTAGTCGTGGAATGAGTCTTTTCTCACTAACACTAGCCCACTGGACCGTGGTGGCAGCATTATGTCGTCCTCACAAAACACGCAGAGGGTTGACTCTTGGGTCTTCTGTTGTCACTGTGCGCCACGGTTTGCTTTGTTGAAAAAGTGAGTCCCGCCTTGTGTAGGTCGATCAAAGCACCGTTTACCTGCAGAAAGTCGAGGCCCAGGATCAAATCTCTCGAAACCTCGCGCAAGACGACAAATTCACCGACGTAGGCAAAACCACGGATGCCGATTCGGGCTGTACGCCTTCTGGCCGCTATAATGAGGGGGCCTCCAGCCACGCAAATGCTAGGGCACAACCATGGCATCTAAACTATGATCAATTCCTGGTCGAGGGCGTGGCTCATTACAGAATAATCTGCACTAGTATCAAGTACAACGATAGCGTCAGTACCATCATTTGTCACAGAGAAATCAGAAGTACCTTTGCCCTGTGAGAAATCAGCGTTTTGGCGTATCGGCGATAAAGGAACTTCAGTTTCCCGACCGCAGAGGCCTTGCCTCCAGAGACCGCTGGAATTAGCTTTCCCGAAGTGGAATAGGAGAACACCGCTCAGGATAATGGTGTCTCGGTGAGGGCTTGGGGAACGGTACCACCAAGGAGACGACGATCTAGAGTTATAGATGACAGGCGGACAGGCGTGCTTCGATTTCTAATGGCCTTTCGCCATTCTTGGGCAAGGGTCACCAAGCGCTAAACACGCAGACCCACTCAGCGGTATAGGCAGGTTTGCAAAGATGACCCGCCTCATCACAATGGTAGCAGCGGGGCCGCCGGTCTGGTGCACGCCACACTTCCCTTTTCTTTGGCTGCTGACAGGCTGGTCGAGCAAGCACACTGACAAAACTAAACTGCGGCACTGCTTGAGTAGCGGTATTCAGGTCTTAGCCTGGCACTGGCTCCCGGTAGAGCACAGATGCATAGGTAAGTATGACCTCAGTCTGGCTAGGACCCTCGGGGAGTTGTTGCTGCGCTGCTAGGCGTACCTCGTCCCGGACGACCTCCGACAGCGATGTAGTAGAAGTCACACTGGAAGACAGCTGGAGGGCTTGTAGTTCCTACCTGACGATCGACCTGATTAGGTAACGTAAAACGGCCCCATCGCTTCCTAGCGACATCGAGGAAACAGCGGGCCCAATCGTGCTCTCATCCCGATTGTATGGCCGGGCTCGTTGCTGGAGCGTTGTCTCCATGGTGGTCACCTCAGTGAGGAATTCGGCAACAGTAAGTGGTGGACTGCGCAAAAGACCTTCAAAACGCTTCTACTTGACCTCACGTACGAAGTAGCGAAGCTTCTCCGCCATGTCGGGGGCCATGGAGGGGTCGGCACGCTTGAATAGGTGCGTCATGTCCTCCACCTGCATGCGGACGCTTTCGTTAGTGCGCTAGTTGCGGGAGTTAAGCGCAGCTTCCGCTTCCTTCCAGTGGTCTGCGTTGGGGAATGCAGATAGGTGATTTTGGCGAAATGTCTCCCAGGTGAACAGATAGTTCTCGTGGTTCTCGAACCATCTCCTGGCAAAGTCCTCAAGCGCGAACAACGGATTATGAAGTTTGCGATCGTCGCTCCAGCCGTTGTAGTGGGTGACCCGCTGAAAGGTGCCAAGCCAGTCTCCCGCATCTTCGTACACGCCGCCGTGAAAAGATGGCGGTGTTCGTAGCATGTGGTAGAGGATGGACGCCGGAGTATTGCTAACTGTGGCAATTTCCGGTGGGACAGTCGGTCGAGGCTACGTCGTCCTCGTCGGCGTAGCACGAGGTCCAAACTGAGATGACTGGCCGCTGAGGCGGCGGCTTGGGCGCCAATGTACCGGCATGAGCTCCGTGGTTTTACCTCGTAGCCGTAAGCAAGTCGGGAAACGTACTCAGCAAGACACCACCAGATGTGTAATAGTTGTTACACAAAAGGACTTCTGTAGCCTCTGAACGAGTGCACCGAGAGAGCTGAACCATGGAACGAGGGCACCAGGAACGGGCCTACACTTCAACGTGAATGATCTCCAAACACGTCACATGGTTCCTCGAGAACCGAAATGAATATCCTCAAGAAATGAACGCGTTTCACCAGAATAGGTCTGTGAATGGTAATGTAGTTACGCATGTCTCATCCCTTGAAGCGTACCATCGCGCTGGGCACATCCCGGCAGCCGTTGTTCTTGACATCAAGGCTGCTTTTGATTCTGTATTTCATCATGCGATCCTCACAGCCTTGGCCAGCCTTGACCAGCCTTGGCTTCGGAGGAAAGCTTTACAACTGAATTGAACACTATTTGAAAGAGTGACAAATTTTCATAAGCATTCCACATGGTCCAACTCTCTTTCCTGCAGTGAAGAGGGGCGCACCTCAGAGAGCTATGCTCAGCCCTCTTCTGTTAAATATCGTCTTTATACATATAACAAGAAACCTTCCACGAGGAGTACGTACAACAATTTTCGCAGATGATATCCGCATTTGGAGTGCATCACGTTCGCGTTATACAACGCAGCAACGAATTCAGAAAGCGTTATTGCACTTCTCAATGTACCCGGCTCCCTGGGGTCACCGCCGCTCACCAGGAAAGAGCTTTGCTATGGATTTGACAAGGGAACAAATGACTCGATACACGCTCCTTTTGGGTGGACGGTCACTGTCCTATGTACGATCACACCGATTCCCATGTGTTATAATTGAGAGGAACCACTCTTGGGCGCTTCGGATTAAAACACTCCGCGATAGAATCCCTGCAGAATCGCAGGTTTTCAGATTCATGGCGGGAACACATGGGGCAGCGACTGCCGGTCGATGGTTCTGCTTGAAAAGGCCTATATTGAAGGAACGTTACGCTACTCTATACCGGTGCTTCAAAGATTGTCTCCAACAAGCAAGAAGATTCTTGAAGCTGCGCGGAACAATTTCTTGCAGAAATGCCTTCGACTCCTAAAGGGATCTTCTGCATCAAGTACACTTGCAGAAGCAGGATGTCTCCCGCTAGATGTAATTGCCACCGGAGAAACTATGCGCACCGATCTCCGACATGTCCTACAAGGGAAGAAGCATTTGTTGCACCGTGCCCACCAAACTTACTGTCACTCTGGCTTTGGCCAAGAAGTACAGTTTCGGCCCTTCACTACTATTATTCAGCCATGTAATCTACTACCACTCACATTTCCTCCATGGACAATGTCGTCTCTAATGGTGAATATGTCTGTTCTTGGCATGAATGCAAGGAGCCGCATGCCACAGGCAGCACTTCTGTAAGCCACTTTCGCCTACATAGTCAAGGAATATACGCCGTACACCCACATATTCACCGACGGTTCAACTGCTCAAGACACTTCAACCTGTGGCCTTTATGTACCCTCAACAAACCATGTACTGGCTTACAGGCTGCCGCGGGAGACTGCATCTGCGACAGCGGAGCTCCATGGAATTAAAGCTCTTTCCTATATCCTTCGCCAAACTTCCGGACGATGAATTATCTTCTCTTATTCCAGAGCATCTCTGCAAATCGTGATTAACTTGCTGAAGAAAACCAATCATCACCCTGTTTTCCTTGACATCGGATATCTACATCATCTGGCTATTGCTGCAGGCCACTGCATAACATTTCAGTGGATACCAACTCACTGTGGCATTAAACCCAATGAAAAAGCCTATGAAGCGGCTCGTAAAGGCCACCAATATCAAAGATGCAATTTTCTCTTCACGAAATTTTATCCATCCTAACTGGCTAAACCATCTGCTTCAGAAACAAAGCATCGACTTTGGAGCTTGCCGACACATCACTATCACATTCTTTATTCACTACCCACATCTAAGATCAAGGCTCCCTCGGGAATTTCATTGCCAACAAGAAACTCTTTACCACCGACTTCGCCTGAACCGTGCATATACAGACGGCTTGTGCTACCGTTTCGGTGAAATGAACAGTCCGCATTGTGACAACTGTGGCTCGATTGAGACTGTGGAACATATCCTACTTGAGTGCCCTGCCTACTCTGACGACCGTGAGTACTGTGCACATGACATGGAGAAGCTTTCCCCAGCTCCTTCACCAATGAACAGTGTTTTAGGTGCCTCAGCCTGCCCTAGGCAACAGAGGCTCAGAATGAACTTTTTATTTAGGTATTTGAAAAACATTGGACTCCTTGATAAACTCTAAATTCACCTGCAATGTTTCGTTCAGGCATTTTTCAAACTGTGAGCTCTATAAGCAGATTTGTCGGATCATGCATTTCATCGTATTATTTTATGCCATTACTCCACAAAACACATTACCACGTATTTAATGGCCTCATTTTACCTCCCCCTTCATTTCTATTATTTTCCTCACCATTCTTTTTCAATCTTCCCCTTCAGAATTCCCCTTTCTACCCACAGTAGCATGCGAGCGAAATGTAAACGCGGGCAATATTCTGTCTTTTATTTAAGGGTCTCTCTCTCTCTCACTTCAACGTACTCCTTCCGATCGCGCCCCTTCTTCGACGTCTAATGTACCTGTCAATATTATTATTTGTTCACAAGAAGAAAAAGGCGCCGTATCTGTCACACTTTTCTATGGGCACCTTACCCGCACAGTAAAGGAAAGAATGAAGGACGGAGTGCAAGCAGAAAACGAAAAAGTGGGCTACGGAGCAATTTCAACCACCTGGAGCTGAATCTGATTAAAATTATGCGGTAAGATTTCTCTACCTAAGGTGGTTTTTGTTCAGGGATCACAAACTTTATTCCATTTATCATTATTATTTATTCCCTTCATTTTTTCACTACACAGGAAAATGAAGCAGGAGCTAAAGGCTCATTGCCTGACAGAGGTTCCTGCCCCATTACAATGTAATTTTTAATCTCACGTTTCATTCAGTAAAATGGCGGACTTTGTTTCTATTATACATTGTATCACTCGCCGCTTGAAATTAGTTATCACTCCAGCCCAGAGCTTCTCACCGCATTACTATCGGCAATGTCGTCTACCCACCCACACTGCTGCTTTAACGCTTTCTCCATACAGCCAAGCTCAGGAATCGTTTTCCTGCAGACGCAGTTATCTTCGCTAACGCAGCTCCTTTCTAGCCATTCATTAAAATAAACATTACCGACATAATGCAATGGCCCAATCCTCATCTATCCCCCAGCACGGGAAAGTGCGGCATCAATAGATACATAACATAACCCATAACCCCAATCTCGTAACAGATACATCTTTTCGCCCTTGAGACAGTTTCTTTCAGGAGCATTCCACATTATAGGATGCGTTGCCACAACCCTGTGTTGAATTGCGCAGGTTTATATTAATTAATTTCTTTCGAAAGTTAGCGGCTGCAAGATTTATCCGTACCTTCTGAGTCAATTTCCCCGGGACTGTATTACAAGTATTTGCGAAGTTCTCACAGGTGTTTTTCACACCACCCTACACCTTTATTCAGTGTGTGTGTGTGTGTGTGTGTGTGTGTGTGTGTGTGTGTGTGTGTGTGTGTGTGTGTGTGTGTGTGTGTGTGTGTGTGTGTGTGTGTGTGTGTGTGTGTGTGTGTGTGTGTGTGTGTGTGTGTGTGTGTGTGTGTGTGTGTGCGTGTGCGTGCGCGTGTGCGTGCGTGCGCGCGAGCACCTGAGCTGTTTGTGTATCATGAACCCAACGCAACTGCTCAAAAAAATCCTTTTGTCGGAAGGAAATTTAGCATACTCTGTGGACGGTCGCTCATAGAACAAATAGTGTATTTTGTTTTGTACACTGAAAGCATATTTCGAAAATATATCTCAGGGAACTGAACTTCTTTCAAACTCCACATGTCAAACAAAAGCCATGCAAGCCTGCAAGCACCAAATTTTCATGTTCTTTCAACCAGAAATCACCAGCGTCTGATAGACGTCGAAGCGCAAGAACATTAGCTCATTGCGTTTTTAGTAATTACAGCATGATTTCAACCACAACTCTGTGAACTCATTTATTTATTCACCTTTGGTTATGTTGATGCGGGTTCAGACCAGAAACATTTGTCACGCTTGCGATAATAACGACACAATTAAGCACTCTCTTCTCGCTTGTAGGAAATTTTAGTTTTTTAAATCCCCGTAACACAACTGGGATTCACATTGTCGTCCAGCTTCTCCCCTCCGACAGAAGTGCCTGTGGATTTACGTGGCCTGTTTTTTTAACTACATCCCAGCTGAGGGAAGATTTCCTTACTAATTGAATACGAAATTTGCATGCTTAATACCTTCGCTCAATATTTTTACTTTTTTTTTCAATTCTATAATCTTAAATCATATGTTCGATTTCTTAATTTCATTATTGATGTAATAAAGTAATGCATATATATGCATTTTTTAGCTCGTGGGTATGTCCCATGAGCAAAGGAAGAAGAAGGTTCCTTCCGCAATACTTGGTGTCCGAAAAAAAGGGGTTCGTGTAGTGAGCGTTTAAAATATGCCCCAAACTTCAGTTATTCATAAAAGAGGCCAAATACAGCGGGAAGTAGCTCCAGATTTTCTTAGGTATTGAATCGTCGTCTTGCAGTTTGCGGATTAAATTTGACACCACTCTCTAGAAGGGTCAAGTGCTCTGTCCAAAGGGACTCCGTGGTGCGGGCAAAACTTGAAAATGGAAATGAAAATCCCTTATTTCTCTAGCAGCATACAATTTTGAGAGGGGACACAACAGAAAAATGGACAATATGCTGCTTAGAGGCCCATTGTGCCTCTAATACAACATTATGACAGTACTGATATAATAGTAATACAAAATTATGATAATAGAAGCAACTGGAAAAGGCAGAGCATGCTACCATGATATCCCTATCAATTTTCCTCTTTATTGCAATGCAAAACTTATATTGTATATTGTGGTTCTTATGGAAGTACCTACTAGGATTACATTTCTGTCGTGGAGGGAGTAAGATTTATTGTAATATTTATAAAAACGGTAAAGATCAAGGTTGTTTCATATTATTGGAAAGGAAAGGAATGTAACAAATCATACGAAGCATTTGAAGAAAATGGTGTGAATAAATACAGCGTTTTTATACAAACATAATAGCCGGCTAACTTCGCACTAAATTCTGAAGGCCACAAGAAGATTCAGAAGCGTAGCATTCATTCATCGAAGAACTCAAAACTTGCATTTAGAGCCAGGCGCATCTCATGTTCTGAGCCTTCGTATACATGCATACACTTCAAGTGAACAGAGGAGAGAAACTGACCACCGACAAAAAGTCTGGCATCTTTCGGTAGGATCCGGTTTCAAATGCGGAACGAAACTGCATGAAAGTAATCAAAGGGCGCATGGAACAAGCTAGATAGGGCGCTTTCAACTAGGCATATATACTTCAGAAACGTTGAAACTTGGGCCAATAGAAAAGGCACAGATTACAAGGAAGCACACAGTGTTAACTCATAACTTTATTTAGAAAACATGTACAGTACGTCCACTGTTGAGAACATCTCGCCACGCGGCCGCTGCGCTCCTCGGAGCTCCGCCTTCGATAACCGATGAGAATTGAAAACACCAGGCACGTGCGACGTCAGTGCGAAATGTAGAATCCGCTTTGCATCGTCTGCTACAGCGCTCTCCTGGCACTTGAAGGATGAATAAAAAAATATAAACTGCATTCTACTCTCCCATGCATAGTATACAAGTGTTCTTCAATATACTTTTTTGTTATCGACTCTTCTGATGAAAATTTTAACGTTGCAGCAGGAATGCAAGAGACATCTACTACTCGTCCACTTTCTGCTCTGAACCTATGGCATTCTCCTGCTGCTGCAGTAGGCCGATAATCATGATAAAGACAAAGCGACCCGCCGACAGTTATCCCAGCTTCGTTTTTAATTGCGTCGTGATCACACTCGGTCAGTAGTTCCTTTATTGCTTGAGCACTATTGCCTCATGCATCGTGTGACCACAAAACATCCTTCGTGACAGTCAATCACCTGAAATCAATAATTATGACACCATTAGCTGATATCTAATTATGATAAGGAAGATTTAATTAGTCATAATCAGTCATAGTTACGCATTTTCATAGTTATTCATAGAGATTAGTCATAGTCAATGACCATTACTATGATTACGAATATGACTAACCATGAATACGAATAAACTCGACTGTGACCAACTATGACTATACTATGACAAACAATCAGTATGATTAAGTCTGACTGTGACAAATTATGTTTATAAATAACCACGACTATAATCATGAATATGACGATGATGAACCGGTAATATTACTACCAATGACTAAGTATTAGAATGGTTAGTCACAGCCACAGTCATATTAGTGATTACCATTGTTTCGTGTGCAGTCATAGTCAGAATCATGGTTAGTCGTAATCATATTGGGCCTTATTATTTATAGTCATATAGCATTTAGTCATTCATAATCATGATCCTAGGCTATTTATGATTAAACATGACTGTGACCATGACAACTACGAAGTATGACTATGGCTACCCATGGCTATGACAAACAATGATGTTAGTGTTGCGAATTTGCAGGGTCGCAGCGGAGCACCAGAGCAAGATGACGAGTGTGGCAGGCTTCTTATTCTGAACAGTTTGCGCAGTGCTTGCGCTCCGAGCACGCGCTGTACATCTTTATTTTCCTCTAACACGGCTGGTAACGCTGATCTCAGCGCCTCCGCTTTACAGCGTCGGCGGGCCTATAGGCCCCCCCCGCCTAGACGGAACGGCGAAATGTACTCGCCGACGGGGCCACGGCGGCAAGCAGGTCTGCAGATAAGCCGGAAACATCTGAGCGGAGCTCATGGGGAGGTGTCTCGAGGTACGTGGGTTTGAGGCGATCTAGAGCCACGGCCTCTTCACGACCATCCAGCAGGATTGTCGCTGACTTTGTCGTCCTGTCGAGGACGCGGTACGGGCCGTCGTATGAGAGGGTAAGAGGCGCCTTTACAGCGTCCCGCCTGAGAAACACATGCGTGTAGGAAGCAAGGTCTGGGTGCACAAACACTTGATGGGCAGATGAGCTAGGAGGCACTGGGCGCAGATGCTGAAGAAAGTCTTGTAGGCGATGAACGTATTGTAAGGGCTGGGACGAGGAAGCCGTAGGTACGAACAAGTCTCCGGGAAGCAGCGGGGACGTACCGAAGACGAGTTCCGCCACAGAACAGCCAAGGTCTCGACGCAGGACGGCACGTAGGCCTAGGAGCACCATAGGAAGTAGTCGACCCAGTGCTCGCGGTCCCGGCGCGCAGTGAAGGCAGTCTTGAGCTGGGGGGGGGGGGGCGATGGAGCCGCTCGACGATGCCATTGGCACAGGGGTGGTATGATGTGGTGCGGCAGTGTTTAATCCCGAGTAGCCTTCTGAGCGAAGTGAAGAGGGTACATTCGAACTGGCGGCCGCGATCCGTGGTAACAATGCCAGGGCAGCCGAAGCGGGAAACCCACGCTGAAACGAAAGTTCTGGCAACTGTTTGCGCAGTAATGTCCGAAATTGGCACGGCCTCGGGCCAACGGGTGAAGCGGTCAACCATCATCAGAATATACTTGTAGCCCTGAGAGGGGGGAAGCGGTCCAAACAGGTCAAGATGAATATCGTCAAAGTGCGATCAAGGCGGCAAGAAAGACTGAGGGGGAGTCTCGCTATGGCGTGACACTTTGGCGGACTGGCAAGCAAGGCACGAGCGGGCCCACGGGCGAACGTCGGTGTTAATGTTCGGCCATACGTACAGCTGGGTAACGAGGCGCTACGTGGCTCGAATGCTAGGATGGCAGATATCGTGGAGGAAATGGCAAACGGTACGACGAAAGGCCTCCGGGATGAACGGTCGCGGTAGAGCCGATGATATGTCACATCAGAGCGATCCGGGTACAAACGGATGAGGCACGAGCTACAGATGGAGGGCTCGGGGGTGGGCATGCAAGGCTTGCAGCTCAGGGTCTTCAAGCTGCGCCCGGACCAGAGATTGCCAGTCCACAGCAGGTGAAGACATGCCGATGGTGGTAATGCGTGAAAGTGCGCCAGCTGCCTTCTTGTCAGTGTCTTTGATATGTCGAATATCAGTTGTGAACTCCGATATGTAGGCCAGCTGACGAAGTTCAGGGGCGGCATACTTCGAAGAGTTAGTACGGAACACATACACCAGAGGCTTTTAGTCCGTGAGAACGTAAAATGGCTGGCTCTCCAAGAAGTGGCGATAGTGCTGGATGGTGGAGTAGATGGCAAGCAGCTCGCGGCCAAATACGCTGTAGTGAGTCTCGGCAGGCTGGAGCATCCGAGAGAAGAAACCCAGTGGGTGCCACTCGGAGTCGATCTGCTGCTGGAGAACCGCACCGATGCCCACGCTAGAAGCATCCACCATGATGCGAGTGGGCGCGGAGGTCCTAGGGTGGATGAGGACAACTGAATCGGTGAGGGCTTGTTTTACAGCAGTGAAAGCGGCCTGAGCTTCGGGAGACCAGGAAATCGCGGAGGGTGAGGCCTTAGTGATACGGAGGAGGTCAGTCAGGGGGGGAAGAAGGTCGGCGCAGTGTAGAATAAAGCGCCGTGAAAAATTCACTAGGCCCAAGAACTCACAGAGCTTGCGTATGGTAGTGGGTGCTGTGAAGTCCTTAACAGTCTGGGCGTGAGGAGGCAATGAACGAATTCCCAGCGCCGACATGTGGGGGCCCAAGACCTCGAGCTCAGAAGAGCCGAAAACACATTTCTGGGCATTGACGACCAAGCGAAACTCTTGGAAGCATTGAAAAAGCTCCCGGAGGTGACGCTCGTGATCCTGTGGAGAACGACTCGCAGCCATGATGTCGTCGATGTAGGGAAATACCGCCGGGAGTCCACGCTTCACTTCAGCAATAAATCTTTGAAATGTTTGAGCTGCGTGCGTAGCCCAAATGGCATGCGCACGTACTCAGACATTTCGAAGAGTGTAGTGATGGCCGTCTTCGGAATATCGGCCGGCTCAACAGGAATTTGGTGGTACGCCTTGACAAGATCCACTTTACTAAAGATCTTGCAGCTTTCCAGATGTCCAGTGAAGTCTTGGATGTGTGGAAGGGGATAGCTGTCATGGGCCGTGTGAGCGTTGAGAGCTCGGTAGTCGCCGCACGAACGCCAGTCACGCGATTCTTTCTTGGGCACCAGATGGAGTGGTGAGGTCCAAGCGCTGGATGAAGGGCGAATAATACCCAGCTGGAGCATGTGGTCGAATTCCCGTTTTGCAATAGCCAGACGCTCACCGAAGAGGCGGCACGGACGAGCTGCGACAGGTGGACCAAGCGTGACAATGTGGTGGGTTATACCGTGCTTGGATGGCTGATGGAGATTACAAGGCCAAGTGACCACGGGAAAGTCTGCGACGATTTGGGCGTACGGGCATGCCGGAATTAGAGTTCGAATGTCAGTGGAAGCGACAGCCGATATAACGCCAGTGATGGAAAGGCGCGTCTTGCTGTCGATGAGACAATGGCGACGCACTGACGTCCAGATCAAAATGAGTCAGGAAGTCGGACCCGAGGAGGGGTTGATGTACATCAGCGACGTTGAAGACCCATCTAAATGTGCGCCGTAGTCCAATGTCCAGAATGAGGGATCGGAGACCATATGTTGCGATGGAGGTTGAGTTGGCCGCACGGAGAATAGGTCCATGTGACTTGGAAGCACGGTCGGCCTTGGAGGACGACAGTACGCTGACTTCGGCAACAGTGTCGACGAGGACGCGCAGGCCAGAAATGCGGTCCATGACGACGAAAAGGCGGCCAGGTTGAAGAGCGAGGTCACACGCCGCTGTCAGTAATCGCGCTCCGCGTTTCCCGACCAGTTGCATGGTGGAGTGCACTGGCGGGCGGGGTGCCGGAAACTTCGGCGATACCAGCAGAGGGTCTGACTGCGAGGACTGGACGAGTGCGGATCGCTCGACGAAGACGAACGGCGGCGATGTTTTGAGGAGAAACCGTGTTGGGTATGAGAGGACGTCCGAAGGGCATCGATAGAAGCGGCCAGCTGATCGATCCGGGCCTCTAACCGTGAAATGACGGAGGGCTCCGGTGGACAAGAGAGGGCCGGAAGGAGAAGTCGCGTCTTGGACTCGATCAGAGAGCTAGGCGTGGCGTTCAAGGGTCAAATCTCCCGCAGCAGCCAAGATGAGTCGGGTGGACTGCGGCATGCGTTGAAGGAAGGGCTGCCTCAACAGTGCACCATTCGAGTCGGCGTTGCTTTCGCCCAGAAGCTGCCGCATGCTAGTGAGTAGCTGGGAAGGGCGGTGGTCTCCAAACTCTTCGTAGGCGAGCAGTTGCTGTAGGCGCGCACTCTCGGACGCCGTGGTGCGGCCCAGAAGGCCTTGCTTTAGTCGCTGGTACGGGGCATCGCCCAAAAGTCCAGCGATAATGTCCGCCACCTCTTGAGCCACTTCAGGAGGCAGGTTGGAAAGTAAATGACAAAACCGAGATGCCTCCAAGGTGATGTGCAGCTGGAAGATAGCTTCCACTGGGGCGAACAAGATCTGCCGACACTTGGGCCAGAATGTTGGTAGACGGAGCTGGAGAGCTGCGACGTGCCGTTGGCGCAAGGTAGCGTCAGGCAGAAGGTCGCCTGATGGCGGTAGGTTGCTAGGGTCTGTCATTTCTTCGGCCAGAGTCACCACGGTTGCGAATTTGCTGGGTAGCAGCGCAGCACCGGAGCAAGATGACCAGCGTTGCAGGCTTCTCATTCTGAACAGTTCGTGCCATGCTTGCGCTCCGAGAACGCGCTGTACATCTTTATTTTCCTCTAACACGGGCTGGTAGCGCTGATATCAGCGCCTCCGCTTTATAGCGTCGGCGGGCGCTATATTAGTTCATTATGATTAGTCATAACTATAGTCGTAGTAGTCATTGCGGTTAGTCATCATCACAGTTTTAGTCATGGTTATCATAGTCATAGCATATTCGTAGTTTATTGATAGCCAGAGTCATAGCATGGTTTTTCATCATCATAGTAAGACAGTGTTGCTGAGTCACACATGATTAGTCAGTCATAATCAGTCATATGGCTTGCCAAGATACTTTGTTGGGCGAGTTGGTACTTAATCATTTTTAATTTAAACAGCGCGAGCACGCAGACAAAGGACAAGATAAAAGAAAGCCACAGCACAAGTGCTGTACCGTGGCTTTCTTTTATATTGTCCTTTGTCTTCGTGCTCGCGCTGTTTAAATTAATAATAAGTCATGCAAATAATATTAGTCAGCCAGTCATAGTCATAGCCACAGACCAGCCATGACTATAACTAATAAATCTGGATTATCGTGAGTAATTATCAGTGATTGATTTTATTTTAAATCTCTGATGACTGAGAGGTACGCGGGATGTTTTCTGGTAACACTTCTTGCTAGGCGAAGTATGAGGCAACACAAACTATAGCATTAATAAAGCCACTAACCGAGAGTGACAGCGAGAGGCGCAACAAAGCTCAAAGCCGGGAGGGTGCCCTGACGGGATTCATTGTGTTCCAATTATGATCGCCCCACTGCAACAACAAGAGAATGTTATAAATTCAGAACCGAAAGTATTCGAGTAAATGTATCCTATGTAACGCAGAACAATTTCATAAGAGACATCAATGACTATATGTTGAAAAATGCTAGTCATCCGCATACCCGCAAGTAGAATGCAGTTTATATTTTTTTGTTCAGCTTTCGCATTATAGATATTACGTGTCCGCAAGGTAAGTTCAGGGATAGCGCCGTAGCAGACGACACAAGGCTGACTGTACCTTTCGCACTCAATGTGTATGTGCCCGGTGTTTCCCATTCTCTACAGTTACAGAAGGGGCCGTTCCGCAGATCGCTGCGGCTAGGCTGAGAGATGGTCCCTTTAACACTGAACCAAACTGTACCGGTACACAATAATCTGTCATGACACCGGGACAATGCGTGCAATGAATACTCATAGATGTGATTGCACAATAGTGCCAGGTTTAGCTGTCTTTTCATTTTTGATTCTCACATGTGCGCCTATCTACACGCTTTGCAACACAATGCACTTTTCGAGAAGCGGCTTAAGTTTCATACTCATTGTTGCAGTATGTTTCAGCTTATCGCTTTTTCATTTCTTTTACGTCGCCTGTGTGCTCACAGAGGCCATAAATGAGATATCGACCCCTAAGGCCAGCATAGATTACTCCACAACATAGTGAAATGTCTACCACGCCTTATTTTCATTCAACAGAGAGATTGTGGGCTTTTGTGCTGTCACCTTGGACGGGACGATTAAATATGTTTAACTCGTCCCCACAGTCTAACAGTCAAAAAACTATCCTGTTTCTCTACCGACTAATCTGCTTGCTGATGACCGTCATTATTCATAACAACATATTGCCACACCGCTGTCCCTCTTGAGTCGCTACTCCGCGCTCTCGAGCTTCGCCTCATTAAAAGATCCCCTGGGTTGTTCCGCTGCTTGCCACGTTTGTCGGTGAGATTTGGTGGACCGTCCTGAGTAACATCTCGTCTACGTTGTCCAAGAAGACATCAGTGACGCTGCTCACCGACGCGCGGGTACAACACCCGTCCATAAGCGAGCCGTCGCCTCCGATGCCTACAACCCCAGTTTGAGCCACTGACCACACCGGTGAGAGTATATGACGTCCCCTACGAGCAGCCAGGCAAGTCGGTACTCCAACAACGCCCCACCGTTCGTCCTTCTCGAACCTCGATCACCGCCATCATTTCACAATGACTGGTTTGAGGACACGGAAAACGGGTTGGCCAGTTTTGACCGTGTGGCCGCGTTCAATCAATGCGACGACGAGCGGAAGTTGATGAACGTGTACTTCGAGCTGCAAGATTCGGCCAAGACGGGGTTTGAGCACCACAAGGCGTTCTTTACCAACTGGGCAGCTTTTCTCCGTGAGTAGCTCGCCACATTCAGTTCGAACGAATTGAAGGAAAATGCAGAGTTTGCCATTCGTTCAAGGTCTCAGCAGTGAAATGAGAGCCTGGCCATGTTTGTCGAGGACATTACGCGGCTTTTCAATCGGGCCGACCCTACCATGTCTGAGGTAACGAAAGTACCGCACATCAAGAGTGGGGTGCCGGAACAACTGTTTGCTGGACTCATTCGCAACCCCCCAAGAACTGTCGCTGCATTCGCCAAAGCTTCAAGCATGGGACGATCAATGAAGGAACGGTGTGCTCAGTACGGCCGTCAGGCAAGTTTAGGGGCTGCTGTGCGTCCGTGCCCAGCAGCAACAGACGAGGTATTTTGAGAGCTTGTGAGGAACAATGTGCGCGAAGAGCTGCAAAACTTCCACTTGGAAGCTCCATCTGCAATGATTTGTTTCATCGGGGACATCTTACGGGATGAAATCTGGCGAGAGGTGCAATCACCACCAGCAGTACTACCTGGGCCATGCATCATTACTTTCAGCGATGTCCTACGCCGACCTGCTCCCGTGACGCAGGTGTTCCGCCCGTTGCCAGACCATTTCTCCGCTACCTGCTCTCCATCAAGCAGCAACAAGACCTGCGCCCCGTCGAACGACAGCAAGACCTGCGTCCCGCTATCAGCAAAGCGCAATTGCGCACACGCCCAATAGACGGCCGCTCTGTTATCCCTGTGGGGAGCCTGGTCATATCCTTCGCAATTGCCCAACCCGGAAGATAGGTTTTTGAGGCTTTCCACCAAACGCACCTCGACCCCACTATGGCAAAATATCGAAGTAAATTAAGGATTGTCTGGCCCCTCAATAGCTGGAAGCGACGCCACCGCAACGGCAATCGCGACGACCATTCCCGAAGCGCTTTGCTTCACTCAACCGATCCATCTCCTCTGGGCACTTCAGAGGCACGTCCCCTCGCCGGGACAACTAGACAAGGCGACATCTGGGGTTAAGCCGCCGCTACTGCTTAGATTCAACTTTGTCCACACGACGAATTAACGCGCCGGCCCGAGCGGCGACGACATAATCCGACGAACTTACCGACGTGCTTCTAGCGCATTGTTTCCGCTGATATTTCTGTAACCTCCGATCCTGTAACCGGTGATATTTCTGTAACTGGTTAGTCACTTGACTGCACTAGTGGATACCGGCGCCAATTTTTCAGCTCTGAGCAGCCAGCTAGCAAAGACCCTCCGTAAGGTTCTGAGGCCCTGGTCATGCACCCATGATGCGCACCGCCGGTGACCATGTGATCGCGCCGATTGGCGTGTGCATTGCCGCATAGAAATCCGCGATTTTACTTTTACTGACGCCTTTGCCGTATTACAACAGTGCTCAAATCATCCAATTCTCCGGATGAAGTTCCTTCCAAAGCATGCTGCGGTTAACAATCTGTGGGAGCTCATGATATCGCCTTTCACCTAGCGAGCCGTTGATAGCAACAGGGACTTCCGAAAATGAATGTTGTGCATATGCGACGACCATATAACGAACCCTCCGCGCGCGAGCCAGTTTGTCACAGTAGAGTGTGATCACAAACTGGCACGCGTGACATTGCTAAAGCGAACATGTGACCGCTTCTCACACGACAGGTTAGTGTAGCTCGGGGCCTAGTCGAAATTGTCAGTGGGCGAGCCGAAAGCTTAGTGACGAACTTCACGTGTGGACCCCAACATTTGACGGCGAACACCACGGTCACTTATTTTGAAGACCTTGGAGAGTGCACAGGCCAGTGCGCTTTATCAAATGCGTCGGACCTTCACCATGTAAAGCCTAAAGCCATTAAGAGTGATGTCAGCCTGCATCTCTTGGTTAGTCAGAAACGCTTCATGGAGAATCTTACCAATTCCATCCGCGACTGTTTTGCGTCAACGTCCAAGGTCCGACAGGCACCGTTAGCGAAGCACCGAACTATAGTTGCCGACGAACAACGAACACTACGTCGGTGTCTTGAGTAGATGTCTTCAAACGAAGGCGATGGCATTCGCCGCCGAGTAACATAAATGCTCTAAGATGACGTCATCCAACCATAGACTAGCCCCTGGGCTTCGCCTGCTGTCCTCGTTACGAAAAATAGAACGTTAAGATTCTGCGTAGATTACAGACGCCTCAACAACGTCACGGAAAAAGATCTGTACCTCCTGCCGCACATTAATCACTCACTGCACCGCCTTCGCCATGCAAACTATACTTTTCGTTGCTTGACATCCGCAGTGGGTACTGGAAAATATAACGAGCGAGACCGCGAGAAGACCGTCTTTATTACGACAGACGGTTTGTACGAGTTTTCCAATACGCGTGCATTCGCACTAAATAGGCTCAGTCAAGTGTATCCCAATGAATGAGCCTTTGGACAGTGTGGACAGTGCCAATTTGTATTCAGACAGAAACGCGCTAAAGTAATGCGACTATGTGAGCCGTTAGGCTTGATAAGTTTATTATGCTTAACGCCTAACACGCGCATTTGGGTTCAAGGAAGCATAATAACGCCAATGTATCCTCATATACGTTCGTAATTTATTTGCCAACCTTAGCTTTGAATAAGGTCTGCTGGTGTCAATCAGAATTTGTGTTAATTGGTGTTAATTACCAATACCCTCAGCTGAAGCCAACAGGCTCCTGGGCCAAGGACTGCCGACCATTGCTCCCTCACCAGTTCAGTTCAGTTCAGTCGTGTCCGACTCTTCGTGACCCTATGGATCATATCACGCCATGCTTTACGGTCTGTCAGTGTCTTCCTAACATCAAATAACTTCATCTAGTGCCTCGAGGATGCCATCTAACCATCGCGTTCGCTGCCTACCCCTTCTCCGGTAACCCTCAAACTTTCCCAACATCAAAGCTTTCTCCAGTGACTCCTCTCTTCTCAGCAGATGACCAAAGTAGCTAAGCTTTAACTTTAGAATTGGACCCTCCAATGAGTAGTCAGGATTTATGGTCGACAATATCGACTGATTTCATCTTCTGGCAGCCCAAGGAACTCTCAAGAGTCTCCGGCAGCACTACAATTCAAACGCGTCGATTCTTCGGAGGTCATCCTTTTTCACGGTCCAACAGTAGCATCCATACATCAAAACTGGAAAGACCATAGCGCGAGTTATACGGATCTTGGTTGGCAGTCTGATGTATCTGCTCTTAACTAGGTGGTCTATGCTAGCCATGGCTCTCTTTCCCAAAAGCAGGCGTCCATCACCACGCTTTACTAATGCATTACCCCTCACTACAATTTTACAGGTAAGGAACTTTATCAATGAAATCTATCCACGGATTTCTGAAGCATTTGCAAAGTTGGGGCGGTGCTTCTCTAAGATAGACATCAGGTTTGAAAACAGGTAATCACCATAGACATGTGACGTCGATGGGCCGCGAAACGCGTAGAGTTTTTATACTACTCACAGCACAAGAAACCCCCGCGGGGATGCAGTCGAGCAAAAGGAGACTGCACACAGGTCCACGATCGTATCTCTACTCATCCCTGCTCCTCTGACTCACAGCGCGAGCCAACCCAGCAATAAGCGCCAGGCCTATAGGGACCGGACAGCTGAATGGGGGGCGCCGCCTCTCGGCGCATCGCTCAATCACAGGAATGCGCCGGCCCCGGCCGGCGCATTGCCAGCGCATTGGAGGTTACTGTTTGTCGTTGGTTTGTGTGGAAATTGGAAATCCTAAGGTCTAGATGACGTTGTGCCTGAATATATCCTGAAGAGAACAGAAAGTTGGGCTAGTTAATCGTGTGAATATGTCCAGTGAAATGAAGTCTGGTCGAACAAGGCTGGCGAAACGCGGTGCGTTGTTGGCTCCACTGGCAGCTACGCAAACTCGTCGGACGTTTTGAAGTCGATTCATTTCTACGGGTTTCCACAGAAGCATGAGTGGCGGGTGACCTAAGCATGGTTCTTTGAAAGGCAAAGGCACGAATTTACGTATTTGGTTACTGTGTGGCCATGGAAAGCTCCGAATTTTTAAAATTCCGCTTGCTACCGGATGCTCTGTGCCTTCTGTTCCCCACGAGTGACGGCACGAGAGTCTCGGAGCCGAAGCCGCACTCCTTCATCTGTAGCCACTTTATTGGCAATTGGAAATCGAAGTAACCCAACAGCGTAAGTTACAACGCTAGCATTTCCCCGCCTGTGTACAAGAAAGCCCCAGCACGGAAAAAGAAAAGGCAGCTCCACCATCGTCGTTCGGGCTGCGTTACGACCTTCAGTGATGGGTAGAGACAATGTTTGTGCGCATACTTACGCTGACATAGTCAAAAATAATTTACTTTTTTCTCTTAACAGAAAGAGCAGATAGGAGACTTGAAAAATCCCTATTGCCATGATCTTGTCATTTTTCCTCTTTTCGTTTGTCAACCAATGAAAATGCGCTGAGAGCTAAGCTCTGCGTTGATACTCTTGGAATTTGTTAACATTTGTTTGTGGCATGTCCATTTCACCTAATAAAATCACTCATTTCACTGCTCAGTCAATACCGCATGGTCACAAAATCTGCTATCGGCTTCATATAAAAGTCGAACAAGAAACAAAATGCAATTTAATTTGTGAAAACGAGCATAAACGTAGCATTTTTTTTTTTTAATTTCGAAGGCCATGTAGCAGTTGTTTTTTTTTTCGCATTCACGTTGCATCTGACACGGCTTTACGTATTTTCTCAGCAGTGTCTATTTCCTGGCCCGGCTAAATACATGTGTTTCTCATCGGCGTTTTAGTGAACGTGAGATTTCCCGATTGTGGCGTAGTATGACAAGACCGTCTTACCTCTCTCAGAAATTGCTTCTAGGTGTGGCTAATGTAAACAGATTTAGCAGCAGTCCGGCAAGCTGCAGTGACAAAGTTGTAACAGGAATGGCTTTCAGTTATCCGGATTCCTTTACGTCCAAATAGAAAACTACATACATGGTCGTGTCCCCTCACACTCATCAGGTATCGAGGTCAGCTAGGTATCGGCCCCGCAAGTTCGTGGTACCCTGAGAAAGTAGACCACCTTAGCGAACGAGCCATCAGAAGGATTCATTTAACAATAGAACACTTTCTTAGTTGTCGGTGGCTTATCTTACAACACATCACACTGTGTTTTTTTTTCGATTGTATTTAACAGTTTGACAGTATTGGACTATTGCCTTCAGATGTTCAAGGCAGGTGCGGTCAATCGCATTGAACTTCCTGCGCTGAGAGAACGCTAGCAGGAAATTTAATTTTTTTTTCTTTTCACAACCTCCGCAGCATGTCGGGAGAAAGGCATGCATAGTATAATATTTTCTAAGTCAATTATATGTAGCAGCTCCGACGTGTTCAACAAGAGCATTGCCGTATATGTGAAAATGATGCTGAGGTGGTATTACTCATTTGGCTTATATTATGATTAAGTTTGATGGTCTCAAGGCCGGGTTCAGTGAGCTATTGTAGCGTAATTGTGCAGGAAGTCCTGGAAGTATATGTGTGTTTGCCATTCGAACCATAAATAGGATCCTACTTTTGTCTTGCTTGTTTATTTTTCTCCTTTTACAGCTCTCGTTGCAAGGTTGAAACTGGAATGTCTCTGAATCGTTTGAGCCTAGCTATTACCAAAAAAAGACAGGTGCAGAATCTTTTTCATTTTACATGAACGCTGACCATTACAACTACCACGCTACACGGCTCGGCGGTATTTGATCTTCAGGTAGATTCAGACTAGACCTAATATAAGATAGACGCGCAGTGCAGGCGCAGTTCCCGTCTTCGAAGTCGCCTTAACAAGTGCCTAACGAAGGTTTCCTAGCGCATGGCGAAATCACGCGCGCGGCATTTTCGAGTATATATAACAGAAATACCATGCGCCGGGCGGTTTCAAAAAAACAACAAAAAATAAAAACACGCACACCTGGCCGAGAACGGCTCTTTTCTTTTGCAAGATTTCCTCGTCAAAAAAGACTCCTTGCGATTACTCAAAGCAGCTCAAAGCTCAAAGCCACACCGCAAAACGACGGGTATGGACAGGCTCAAAAACGCCTCGCAAAACGGAAACGACTGCGCCGCTCAGCTGCCTCGCCATTCCGCTGTTTCGGCACTCCGCCGTGGGCGGCGCTGTTCCACCGAGGCGACGGTGGCGCCATACAACGGGCGCCCGGTCCCTATAGCTAAGCGGCCGCACAACAGGACAGAGCTGAATATCGCGGCTGCTGCGCCATCGGGAGGTATTCGAAGGCTGTGTAATAGTGCCGTCGGGCAGCACTCTAGACAGCGCCAATTTATGTATTGCTCGCTAAATGTGATTTAGTTTTCGATGTGCACTTTTTGGAGCGAGCCATCTCAGCGTCTCTTGCGCTCGGGCACCGAATTGCATTTGAAGCGATAGTTCACTACGCGAGATAAAGCCAAAGTCGCCGTGTGCTTCCGGTGACCTTTAAACAGCCTCGAGATCAAATTTGAACTTCACAATCACAATCACTTCAGGGTAGCTATGTTCCCATCAACGGTGAAGGACACACTCATGGTCAAATTACTTTGTTGGGCGAGTTGGTAAACATCCATTGCTAATTTAAACAGCGCGAGCAAGAAGACACAAGACAAGATAAAGGGAGCCACAGTACAAGCGCTGACTCACAACGTAGCCTAAGCCTTTACACCACGGCTCAGATAAAAGCAAATATCCTGCTGCAAAAACAGTCACTCAAAAAAGACATCTCTTTGCTTGAAAGAGCAAGAGAAGGCTTGCTGGCGCACTTATTGTCCTTTGAAATAAAATATGATTTCGCTATCTCTCTCGTCATCTTTTCTTTGTGGCGATACAAAATCCTTACCTGGTTAAACTTAGGAGTGCACTTCTTCTTCCCCTTGTTCATTGCTTCACATGAATGGCAATGTGATACCAGAAACGTTTTGTCCTTTCCACTTTTCAAGTTGTTCCGGTGTTCCTGTAGTCTCTTATTGATAAATCGTCCTGTTTGTCCTATATAACAGGCTCCACAAGAGAGTGGAAGCCTGTACACAACACCTGTCTTGCATCCAACAAATGGGTCTGTTTCACCCCACATTCTTGCTTCTTCGATTCTCTTTCCCTTTAAATAGCCGGGCAAATCCTCTTCATCTTGAGCGGGGTGGTTAATGCGACATCAACACCATACCTCTTGCCTACATTTTTGAGCCGTGTGGAATTCTGCACACATACGGTACCACTGAAACCCTACTCTTTTTATCACCCATGCTGGGCAGAGATTTCTGTCTGAGCATCCTTTTAAGGATGTTCAATAACCGGCAAGTGGCCTCATTAATAACCCACTCCCAATAACCGGCCTTTGAAATTTTGTCAGTTGTCTTTCAAAACTATTGCCCATGCCATGGTAGCAAGATTTCTTCAACGCATTTAACAAGCATGTGTTGATCATCCCATTCTTCACTAATATGGAATGCCCCGAATTGAAACTTAGCAAGGGCTTCACCGATATCGGGTTGTATTCCCAACAAATATGATCCTCACCGAACTGCATCAATAAATCTGAAAGCTGTAATCGATCGTCAACTGGTTCTTCAACAGTGAATTCCAGCCCAGATCCAAACTCTGTAAAAACTTCAATAATGTCCCTCATTCGTTGATTGAATCCTTCACGGTCTATGAATCATAAAAAGTCGTCCACATACCTGAAGGTGGAATATTGTAAGCCCTCCAAGTTATCCTTCAGGTGTCTGTCCACGTACATTAAGAAGATGTCACTCAAGACCGGTGCAACACTCGACCCAATGCATACTCCAGCCTTCTGCGTATACAGCTTGTCCTTCCAGCCTATGACGGGGGACTATAGGTAGAACCTCAAAAATTCGATGACACTTCCAACACTTACACCTAAGGCGTCTATGAATTCACATTCATTATTGTTTTCACTAATGCACATTTGAACACGCTGAAGGAGGTAGTCATTGGGGAGGCTATAAAATAAATCCTTGACATCCATACTGAAGCCAACACTCTTTCTTGGGTTGTGTTCTTTGAGGATTTCAACAAGGGCTTCAGAGTTGGGTCGCCTTAGGGGGTCTTGTAAAGTCAACAAAGAAGGGTGTTTCTGTAAATATTTGGAGATCAGGTGCTGCCACGTACTCTTCTCAGACAAGATTGCTCTGAACGGAACATCTCGTTTTTGGGTTTTTGCCGAGAAGAACACTTTCAAATTTAATTGCTTGCATTGTTTCACCTGTTCACGTATCCGTTCAAGACCAAGATCATCAAGTAGAGCCATAGCCCTCTCATTAACCATGGTCGCTTTCATGGGAAGCTTTTGAAAATTCCTTTCAACAGCAGCCTCCATGTTTTCTTGAAAGTGATTCTCAGAAACAAAAATAGTAAAATAGCCTTCTTTATCTGATAGTATATCTCTGAAGTCTCGAGGTCATTCGTTTGACATTGTAGTTAATATGGCAGTTTCCCCTTTAATCCGCCTTTTTTGTGCTCGAACATTTCCAAGCACTCATGGACGCACCGTGACCTATAACAATATTGAACTCTATTTGCAATACAGCGTGACATTGTCACCTGTTCAGTCTCCTCAACTCTAGACTCAAAAGCATGCTTAGGACCCAGCTTCAGCATCTTATCAATAACTAGAAGTGTCTCTTCATCTGCGAAATTCAATACCCTACCTTGCTGATCTTTGTTCATCTTTTTTTTTTTTTCGTAGAAGCCGAGGTAGAACCACCTTTCAAAGAAATTCCGTCAATCGATCACTCAGGGCACTCCACTCTGTGTACTTGCGACTCGCTCGCTGCTTGCTATAAGTGCACTATCACACGAGTCGTAGACAATCCTTGAAGTGGCGAGCTGGCTTCACATCTCAGACACCATTATACGGCAGAGTCTCCTGCAATGACCAGTAGACAGCCTCAGGAACCCAAAGGCCTTCAGGAATTCCGGAGGCACTGTGCCGAGCTTGAGATACCAAGAGGCCTTTCTTGCTTGGCAGACACAAACGGCGATGGCAGGCGCTAACACCTCAGGGTCATTAAACGAAAGGTTCTGAAGGAAACACGAAGAGCCCGTTGCACAAGAAATATGGCTTACCAAGGTACTTTGTTGGGCGAGTTGGCAAACATCGCTTGCTAATTTAAACAGCGCGAACAGGAAGACACAGGACAAAATAAAATGAAATAACAGTACAAGCGCTGGCTCACAACTTAGCCTAAGCCTTTACTCCAAGGCCTAGATAAACACAAACATGACGAAAACGAAACAATCACGTGAAACAATCCCTGGGTGCACCTGCTGCACATAGACTCACTCAAAAAAGAAATCTCTTTGCTTGAAAGAGCTAGATAAGTCTTGTTGACACACTTATTGTCCCTTGAAATAAAATATAATTCAACTATCTCTCTCGTCATCTTTTCTTTGGGACGATACAAAATGCTAACCTGGTGAAACATGGGAGCACACTTCTTCATCTCCTTCACTGTTTCCCAGGAACGGCAATGTGACACCAGAAATGTTTTGTCCTTGTCACTTTCCAAGTTGTTCCAGTGTTCCAGTAGTCTCTTGTTAATACAACGTACTGTTTGTCCTATGTAAATGCGTTGAAGAAATCTTGCTACCATGGCATGGGGCAACAGTTTTGAAAGACAATTGACAAGAATTGCAAAGGCCGGTTATCGGGAGTCGGTTATTTATGAGGCCAGTTGCCGGTTACTGAGGAGCCTGTGAATCACTTATTATTATTAAAAAAGGAAAGGAAGAGTGAGAGATAGATGCGCGACGCAACAACAGCAGTCGTTCACCACCGAAGCAATGGTGGGTGCAATGACGGCCTACAACAGATAAAATTCTGTGGCTGGCTAGCCCCGCCGCAAGCGGCGTTGACCTACCCTCCTAGCCCCGCAGGGCCAGGAACTGCCACCCTTCACCCGTTTGTTGCGCGGCGGTGATCCGAAGCCATTTATTACGGCACCACTTTCGATTTTCAGTCCCATCTTCCGCCTTTTCCTCAACTCGGTTAAGGTGTCCGCAGAGAATTGTGACAGATACTGCGCCTTTTCTTTCTTGTAAACCAATTTGAAACGACGCTGAGGCCTGCTGCACGGAGTCTGCTTCTATATGCTGTGTGGTGCGGCTTTTGATTGATTGATTGATTGATTGATTGATTGATTGATTGATTGATTGATTACCCTCAAGGCCAGGGGCATTTCAGAGGGGAGTGGTTACAAAAATAATAGAACAGAGGTTAAAGAACAAAAATGAAAAATACAAGCGTCATGTTCCTGGTTATACATTTTTATATGCTACAGTAAGAATATAGTTGTAAGTGCAAGGCAAAAATAACATTGGTGATTGTAACAGCAATGACTACAATTGTTAAGGGCCTGAGTGTACAATGTTAGCTAAGTTGGCACGGAATCGCAGGCTGTCTTGAATACTGGTTGTCGATCCGGGAAGGTGATTCCAATCTGCTGATGTGCGGGGAATAAACGACTGCGAACAAGCTTTGGTTTTGTATGATGTGATGCCGACTTTATGTGCATGATCAAGCCGGGATGAGATGAAATATGGCACAGAAATTAGTTCATCTCGTAGAATGGGGCAATTGTAGAAAAGTTTATGAAATAAGTATAACCGCGAGAATGTTCGACGGGAGGCTAAAGTAGGTAGGTTTGCATGTTTTTCATGGAGGCGACACTTGCTGTACGATTGTAGTTAAGAAGGATGAACCGGACAGAGTTGTTTTGCACTAGCTCGAGTGAATTAGTTAAGTTAGTGGAGCTTGGGTCCCAAATTGCTGATGCGTATTCGAGTTTAGTGCGGACAAGCGTTTTATACAGCGTTAGTTTTAATGAAGTAGGAGCGGCGGAGAAGTTGCGGAGCAGGTAGACTAACATGCTGTTAGCGTTGTTAATTACGGTGGTAATGTGGAGTGACCAAGTGAGAGAAGAAGTTATATGGACGCCAAGATATCGATATGATGTGACAGCCTCGAGTGCAGTGTTATTCAGATGATATGTATTAGTAAGAGGTGATGTGCGGGAAACACGTAAAACTTTGCATTTTGAAGAATTTAGTTGCATTAGCCATAATTTACACCACGCGGATATGGAAGTGAGATCGTCTTGTAGAGCACAAAAATTGTTAATGTCGTTAATTTCCCGAAAAATAACGCAGTCATCAGCAAAAAGGTGAATGTTAGAAGATACACAATTAGGTAAATCGTTAATATTAATTAGCAAGAGGAGAGGGCCTAAACCCGAACCCTGGGGTACGCCAGATTCGACGGGACGTAATGGGGAAGATGTATTGTTAGTAGATACGAACTGAGAGCGGTACAACGAAAATATTCAAGCCAGGAAAAAACATTTAGATCGAGGTTAAGTTTACTTAGCTTGAGGAGTAGTAGTTTATGGGGTACTTTTTCAAACGCCTTTGCGAAGTCGAGAAAGACGTAGTCGGCTAATGAGCGGCGATCGAGGATGAAATGAAGTTTATGTGTGAATGATACTGTGTTTCGCAAGACAACCGCTTACGGAAACCGTACTGTGTATTAGTAAAAAATGAATTGGAATCCAGAAAGTTTGCAATGCCTTAATATAATGTGTTCTAAAACTTTACATGGAATGCTTGTTAAGGAGATGGGGCGGTAATTTAGGGGTGAATTCTTGTTACCTGATTTATAGATGGGGATCACCTTCCCGACCGTCCAGTCAGCAGGTAGGGCACCAGTGTGGAGGGACTGCTGAAATAGACAGTAGTAATGAACAGTATGTTTTAGCGCCCTTTGATTGACTGATTGATTGATTGATTGATTGATTGATTGATTGATTGATTGACTGACTGATTGACTGATTGATTGATTGATTGGAATGGAAAGGCACGGTAACTGCCTCACTCGTTTCCTGGGGCGCCTCAACCACGCCGTAAGCGAAAGGAGGAAGGTGGGAGTGAAAGTGAAAGAGAGAAAGAGGAGCCGTAGTGGAGGGCTACGGAGTAATTTCGACCACCTGGGAATCTTTAACATCACACAGCACACGGACGCGTCTTGGTTTCGCCTCCATCGAAACGCAGCCGCCCAAGTCGAGTTCGAACCCGGTTACTCTGGCAGAGTAGTCGGGCGCCTTACCACTGCACCACACCGGCGGGGCAAAAGGAAGCTTCAAAAGTATGGCGCCGTACGAACTACTGTGTCGAACGCCCAGCGGGATCCACTTCGTATATACGTGAATCTCCTGTTGATGTCACCACCAGTCGCGACGTCATGACCAGATGTGACGTCATCACTTTGTGATGGCACCATAGTAGTCATTGTCATTATTCATGATTATTGATTCATGACTAATGCTAATAAGCACAAGGTATGACTAGTTAGTCAATATTAATCACTGGTTAGTGACTAGTTAGCCATCGGTTATTAGTACTACACCAGTAATGTAGCTCGCCAGATGTGATGTAGGAGCGGTGCGAACACGGCTCGGAAACCGTCACGGCGCGGCCAGTCTTCTTCAGCCGAGCGTTAAAAGTCGTGGGTCTCGAGACCACCCCCTAATTTTAAGCGACTTAAACAACCCCGGCTGGCTCTTGGGTTACCACTCTGAAAAAAAAAAAATCGAGGATGCAGGTTGGCGGAGTTTGCGTCCATGCTGTGCCTAAATCTTCCCACTATCCTCGTCTATCCGACTCGACTTGGCAACTGCATGGCAAAGGGTAGCTCTATTTCAATCAATAAATCAATCAGCCTTTTATTTTCTCTATATTAGAGAAGAAGACAGGACTAAAAGCTCGGAAGCTGGACAGAGGTCCTGCCCCCTTTTTTACATTGGCATTGCATCAGACAAGCGGCAATAAATTCTGCGCTATACATCATAGCACAAAAGAGGATATCACACCTTGAAAAAGAAGCAAAAAGTACCAACACAAAAATACATGCAGCGTCATCACACAAACTTGTTCAGAAAATATTTCTTAATAACGGTATTTGAATGCTGGAAAGGGTCAGACATTTCTTTGTTTAATTTATTTAATAGCACTGGCAGTGTGTAAGAGATAGATTGTTCTGAGTAATATGCTCTAGGTGGTAGGAACTAACCACATTTCTTTATTTCTGGTTTGTGGAATATGGGTGTTTTTGCAAGTTCTGCCAAACTACCAACGTAATTTTCATTACTCCGCGAAGCACTTTTGAAGCTCAATAAAAATCTGTATTCGTGTAAAGCGAAGACTGGCAAGATTTCGTATTTTAAAGACAGGTCAGTCGTAGGGAAACAATAAGGAACACCAGCAATGCATCTCACAGCTCTTTTTTGGAGAAGATGCAACTTGGTCATGTTCGTGATACCAGTTGTACCCCAAACGATAATACAGTATTTTAAGAGAGATAGAACAAAAGAGTTATACACCAACAGCCTAATTTTGACAGGAAGAATGTTCCGCAAGCGCGATATAACTTCGACAGCTGAGGATACTTTAGATCTAATATAATCAACATGATCATTCCAAGTCAAGTGCTTTGAAAACATGACACCAAGGATTTTGACAGAATCCACTATCTCCACAGGATCACAGTTTACACATACAATGAGTGGCCTAAACAATACTTTCCCTTTCGGAAAGTACAACACTATTTTAGTCTTTTTAGGCTTAATCTTCAGAAATTTTGATTTTGCCCATGTATTTAATGCATCAGTTGTTCTATTTGCTTTTTCTTTAATATCATCTTCTGATTTCCCGGAGATGAACACTGAAGTATCATCGGCGTAGGATACAAATGTACAGTCGTGAGCAAAAGTGGAGAGACCGCCACTTAGGCGGCGGGAGCAGTTGAGGGGTCGCCCCGCGGCGCTACTATCTCGCCTCGCTCGCTCGCTTCGAGAGTGCCCCGAGTGACGACAAACTTTCCCCTCGCTCTCTCGCGGGTGTTTATCACGCCTGATAAATTTCTAGTGCGGATTTCTGCTACTCTGCTGGTAAACGGTCGCGTCAAAGAGGAGTGTGAAACAAAAAAATGTGTAGTTCCTGGAGGGAAAGTAGCGGTAGCTGATCCCACTCTCGGCTTGCTTCGGCGGTAACGCCATCGATGGCTTGCCTGCCTAATCAGTCGGCGGCTGGCACGCTACAAGGAAAAGAAAAGGCACAGGAAACTTTGCTCGAGCCTTGAGAAGTCACTTTGCAGGCCTGATTTTTTTCTTAAATCAGTAAATAGCTGTGAGGATGCCAAGTTGGGATAGCGGGAAAAACGCAGAAAAGAGCTTATTTTTAATGCATTCGTATATTGAGAGCACTTATGAAATGCAAGCAGAGCCTTGATGTTGAGCCTTAAGTGTCGCAAATTAGCTTAGTTTCAAGCCTTCACTGTGTGAAGGCTTGGACTGTCGTTACTGAAGTTATTCGTTATGCGTGTGAATGGTGACGGCCTTGTGATACCAGTTCTCTGTCACATAGCTCACTGTGCACGGAGTGATGTTGCAAATTTGTGAGTCTAATGCGAGCGATTTACGGTATCCATGAGTGACCGGTCTTTTTTCTCAGCTTGGAAGGTACTATAGACAAAAACGCACAGAGCATTACCTGTTATTTTCTTAGCACATGTAATAAGCTTTCTTTTGGTACAGTGTAAATGAATGAGACACGACCCCAGAGCTGGCTGACAAAACAGGCGAATTCCTCTAAAGAAGAGAAACGATTCCCCCTTGGCGTTAGTAGTGCTGTTTCTTGAAATGTTAATTTTATTTCTTTGGGCTGCGGGCGTGTGAAATGATTCGCGTTGAAGGCAGGTATTTTTGCGAAGTGGCGCACAATTTACTATAGGGTGCTATGAGACGTGAGAACTCTATTCACGATACCTGCAAGCTCAGTACACACTTTTCTTTTCACACTCCTCTTTGACGCGACCGCTTGCCAGAAGAGTAGCCGAAATTCGCACTAGACATTTATCAGGCATGATAAACACCCGAGCGAGAGCGAGGGGGAAGTTTGTCGTCCCTCGTGGCACTCTCGCAGCGAGCGAGCGCGGCTAAAACCCCTTGATACTTTGAAAGTTACGCCAACGATTGAACTTTGCCGCCCCCGCTTTACCTCCTCGCCTCTTCCTCGCCCCTTGCGCGCCCCTTCGCTGAAGGCCGGCTCTCCGCCCGATTTCCTGAGCGACGATTGGTCTCCCTGCCGTTGCCCTTAGAAACCAACGCGCGTCCGGCGTTTTCCTTGTGTTTTCTTTTTCCTTCGCGCCATTTTTCTCCTAGTCTCGGCAAGCGAATATTGCGCGCTGTGCTTTTATTGCAGCGTGCAAGCTCTATGCTGTGCTGTTGCGCGTACAACTGCAGCAAGCGGCCTGAAGATGGTTATGCGGTATTCATGATATCTCAAGGCAAGCATGACGGCTTGCGCACGAGTCAATGGATTCACAAGATTAGTCGAAAGACGTTTATTCCTAGAAAGAACAGAGTTGTTTGCGACGTCGGGTGCCTTTCTCACTCCCCGTAATAACACGTCACCTGACGCTGCGTTTTTTATTCCTGCTTGCTCATCAATATTTTTGCGGCGGCAGCATGTTCATTGTATAAAAATAAGGTCGTCCTCTGCAGTATGCTGAATATTCTGCGAGGCTCCAAGGCTCCATCATTTAACACGCTTCGACTTCTGTAGAGTCAGAAACAGGGAGCTATAATCTACTTTTTGCTGTCAGAGATAACTGGAAAATTACAGTCTCTCGATTGCATTTGTCGAGATTATACTAGGCTCCCCGGCTTCCTTCACTAAAAATCAAAATTCGGGCTTGTAGAGGAGCTAGCCTTTCCAGCTTGTACTTGTAGTGTGCGTCGGTTACTCGGGAGCAATGAATGCTGGCCCTTAAAAACTCTTTGGCAAGTAAACCCGAGGTATTGCGGGTAATCTGCACTATTTATGTCGTACGGCATTTTTTTTTTTCAATTCTTGAATGTGTCTTGCCATGCTTCGACACACGCGTGGGTTAAAAAATATGCGTTCGTTTTATCAGGGATACGGCCAATGTGCAGGAGGTGTTTATATGGTCACACACGCTTCACTTTGACCATGACTACTAGGCGTTGGCAGGTTACCTTCGCTTTGAAAGCTGGAGCTCTAAAACAGCGATTCCGTGTATTCATTTATTGCGAGAAAAGTTATCCCATCGATGTCAAATCAGCCGGAATCATTGCATCAATTTTCTGTATTTACGAAACTTAAACAATCAATAATGATTATAGTTATGATGTAAAAATAGAAGAACATTTTGCGAGCAACAATTCTTAACACTGTAACATATTACTCATGTCAATTGTATGCAAGAAGATCTTTTTTTTTCACCTAGCCTGAGTGATTAACTCATCGCTCTATGTTCTAGCTACATTTCACTGAAGACCAGTTCGAGCCGCCAATATTACACGAACTCGAAAAAAAAGCAGGCCAAACGCAGTTCCATCATTTTTCTTTCACCGACCTGTCCTGAAGTAAAGGAAGCCTCCTCGACAGAGACATGAATCTCGCGCTGATAGTAGTCAGTTATTTGTGTAGCTTACTCTTTTCCCACCTCCATTTATGAGAAAACAAGAAAGTATAAGAATTAAAAGTCAATGTATAGTTATCTCGTCAGATATTATGAGATAATAGAGATATGACTGACAACGTAAGTCAATGAAAATTGAAGTATATCAATGGGTCATGGGACGGCATCAGATTAAATAGTGATGGTTGTGAATAGTGATAGGTAATGATGGTGACTGTTACGGATAATAATAGTAAATGATAGTTATAGGCCCGGATAGTGAGGTGATAGTGTTCGTTGCGGATAGTGACAGTTACGATAGGTCTCTGGCATTAGTAGATGCAGTGTTAGATAGGATAGCGATAGTTAATGAATTGGCAGTTATATGCTTTCTGATTTCCGCACGTTGAAGACCTGTGTGCACCTTGAATTTTTTTTCTTTGATTGTTGCGTTCAATGAAATCAAGCTCTTTTACATAGCGCATGAGACCACAGCATGCTTGCCCCAGAACATCAGAGTGTCGGCAATAGGGCCCACCACTTCTCCCAGTGTACCCTGCTGTCTTTTAACCACACGTGAAGTCAGTGAGTGGCCGCGTACTCATAAAATTATTTAATTCCTCCATCAGCATCATATCAAGACTGCCGTGGCAAACCTGTTCCTTACTTCGAAGCAGCAAGTAACAGCTCAAAATTTGGTTTTACACAAAATAACCTAATTAATGCAGATTATCGCAGATCGCTAACTAGCACAGTGCCATTACACTTGGCCTAAGCTTTCCAACTGTATACGGTTCGATGTTGAAGCTAAAATTTAGATTTTAATTGCAATTTACTAAATATCAATTATTTCGGCCCAGTAATTGATCGAAATACATGTATAAATAACCAATAATCCAATCTCATGGTTGATCACGTGGCATATACTACGCTTAGAGAGATAGCTTGACAGTAGCGAAATAGACTAAGTCCTGCTTTGACCTTCTCTGATCTTGAAGCTCAGAGCACCAGCCTGGATAGTTTTCCGAAGTTTTACCGCGGTGACAGATTTCACGCTCTAAAAAAAACAAACACAAAGTCAGAGGCAGTACTAGATTAAGTGCACAAAGTAAAACCTTATCATGAGACTTAAAAAGTGTCTGTAGCACAGAACTCGCCTGAAAGCTTTGTTTATCAGTATTCCCCATTCAAACAGTTCTAAGAAGAAACCAATCAATTCATGAACTTTACTTTCGGCATTCTCAGTGCTTTTCTCGCAATTTTTCAAAAATTTTGTGCACTCATGGAGCGCTGACCTGGCCCAAAAGCTCGCGCTTCACTCACTGCTGCGGCCGGCCGGCGGGCGTCAAGGAGAAAAAGCGTGTCGTGCGCAGCGCTCGCCGCCGCCGCGCGAGGAGAATCGAGGAGGAAAGCGCGGCGCGGAGGATAGTGTCGCTACTTTCAAATTATCAAGGGATTTTAAGCGCGGCGAGATAGCAGCGCCGCGGGGCGGCCCCGCAACTGCTCCCGCCGCAGAAGCGGCGTCTCTCCACTTTTGCTCACGACTGTACTATTAGGTTCACAATGCACAATATCATTTAGATAAATTAAACATAAAAGCGGACCCAATATGCTGCCCTGGGGAACTCCTGTGCAGATATTCTGTACAAAAGACAAAGAACTTTTAAAGTCTACATACTGTGTCCTATGGGAGATGTATGATTCCATTAAGTCTAGTGCTTTTCCGCGGATGCCGTAGGTTTCCATTTTATGTAAGAGGATTTTGTAACTTAATGAATCAAACGCTTTTGTGAAATCTATGTAAATGCCAGCAACTAGCTCCTTATTTTGAAATTTATCTATTATTATTTCTTTTTGGGCAAGTAACGCTGTTTCTGAAAATCGATACTTTCTAAAACCGGGCTGAAAGTCAAGAAGACGATTATGCGTGTTAAAAAATGACAGAACCCTACCAGGCAGTAACTTCTCTATTTCTTTAGAGAATACCGGTAATATAGATATAGGGCGGTAATTTTGGATCAAAGATTTGTCGCCACTTTTAAAAACCGGTATCACTCGAGCAGTTTGAAGTTCTTTCGGAAATACAGCTGTATATAATATTAAATTTAAAAAATTGCGTAATGGCTGGGCATATAGGGTGAAGAACATGTTTAATGGGCGCTATTTGGAGGCCACTTGTGTCCACTGACTTGCTATTTTTAATTGTGCTCATACACGAGAAAACGTCGGCGCAGTTTGTCGGAGTAAAGAAAAGTGATGATGAACTCTTGCTTCCTTTCAAGAATGCAGTGTAATCTTGACTACTGCCAATTTGACACTGAGAAGCTTGTTGAATAAAAAAGTTGTTAAACGCATCAGCTAAGCTAACGTCATAAATACGCTTTCCCTCGCGCTGAAAGTTATCAGGAGTATCAGGGATAGTTGGCTGTAATAAGGAATTTAATTTCTTCCAGATAAGGTCCGATCGTTGTTCAGTCGAGCTCCAAAATATATTTGTAAAATAAGCTTCTCGAGCGATATTCAGTTTTGATGTAAGATCATTTCTGTACTTTTTGAATTGGCTAAACAGGTTTCCATCTTTTGTTTTTACAAACTGTGCGTACAAGCTATTTTTATGTTTTATCCTTCGGAGCAACTCAGACGTTACCCAAGGTTTCCTAGCCCTAAATGGCGCGTTCACCTTTTTTAGTGGAAAGTGCGCGTCATATATAGTTTTAAATGATGTGATAAAATTATAGTAAGCAGCATCGCTACTATCCGCCTCAAAAACATTATTCCAAGTCTGTTGGCTAATCGCATGACTAAAGGAAACGAGGTTTTTATTAGTTATAGACTGTGTATAAATTATTCGCCTTTTCCTTTTGTTAATATGCACGGGCTTGTTAACTAACATGAAGATTCCAAGATGATCACTAATATCTGTATAAACAACGTCTGCGGTTATTAAATTAGTGTCAATATTTGTAATGAACACATCTAATAAAGATGTACCTTCTAAAGTACCTTACCCTCTAAAGTACCTTAATGTACCTTACCTTTCCTGATATGGATGGGAAACATTTATTTTCATCGGCTTAAAGAGGTGAGAGTTGAATTTGATTGTTGGCTGCGCCAGATGGCAGCCAGTTGCATCCAGTCGGCAATCTATTCGGCCCAACCAGTGACCCGAGCCTGAATGGCCGGGTCCGAGCAGCGCAGCACGACCTCCCACTCCTCCAGAGATGGAGCTGGCAGCAAATCGGCGGGTGGCGGATAGGTCGCCCATCCCCAAGTAATGTGGTCTAAAGTTGCGTCGACGCCACTATTTGCATTTGCGATCAACCTGCTCTTTGAATATACCTATACAAATATACTGTAGGCAAAGAAAGGGGTCGGTTTGTAGCTGGCGCCAGAGTATCTCCTGGGCCTTGTTTAATGAAAAATATGGGGGAGGAAAGATGCGCCTTCCCAGATTAAAATGATGAGTTATATCACGGAACGAGAGCAAGCCCTCCCTCGCGCTCGCGGGAGACGAGGTACTCACCGCCCGGCCGACGAAACCTCGGGCATATTCGTGAGCCTTCTCGTTCCCGGCATTGCCCGAGTGAGCCGGAACCAATACCAGTTCTATCGTTCTATCAGGGATTGGACGGAAGCTTTTAAGATTATTCCTGGCCGCAGCCGAAAGACGGCCCCTCCCGAAATTGCGCACATCAGTTTTGGAGCCACTGACTATAACACCTGCTTCGTTAGAAGCGACGGCCAGCGCGATGGCTGCTCTCTCTGCAACCTCGGAGGTTCTGGTGCGTACAGGAGATGGAGCAAAGATTTTGGAAAGCGTGGACTCACGGGCCCCAATCACCGCACAAATCGCGAAACCTCGGTCCGTCTCTTCATATTCGGCCGCATCTACATAAGCAGCCGACTGGTTTCCTTTGCTTTTATGTGTAGTGCACGTGCGCGTTCTTGTCGCCTGCCTTCGTGGTGAATGGGGTGCGTATTTTTATGGAGAGGCTTGATAACAAGCTCCTTTCTTATTGCTGTGGGTATTTGCCTGGGATCGTCCGTCATGGGTTCGGCATTGATGCCTAACCTAAGCAAGACAAGCCTCCCGGCTTTGATGCGCGCCAGTCTGGAGTACTGCGATATTAAATGCGCTTCCGTGAGTTCATCAAGTGTGTTCTGCATTCCAAGAGCTAGTAGCCTATCGGTTGAGGTGTTTCTCAATAGTACCTCCAACATACAGACTAGATCAACACCGAGCAAAGCTCGGCAGCAACCACTGCATTATCAATACCACAGTTCAAACTCGCCCACTCTCCAAACCCTAAACATAAGCCCGTCTCCAAGATTTATTGACATGCAGGCAGATTTTCGACAACACAACATTCATTACAGAGCGCGGTTACAGCTCATGGTCCCAGCAGTCACAGCTCATGGTCACACCTTCTTTCCACCAAACAAGATTCAACTCTAAGAGGTGATATCGGATGTGGACAGCCACCTCCTCCACCTCCGGGAAACTCGGCACTGCCTATTCTGCCACTGGCGCCGGCAGAAGCATAACAGTAAGCTTAAAGCTCAAACTGCTGAGCTCACCCATCGGAATTGAGAATGTTTGGGCGTTTGGTTAATCGTCAACAAAGCAAGGTGCAAAAAGCCCAAAGGACGAGGTGAGGACAGTGCAAGCGCTCACCCATCGAGCTGCTGAGTACGCGGCCCAGCTCACCGACTCTAACTGGGTCAACACGGCAGTGCGACATATATGTCTAGCCAAAGCATAGACATCTCTTTCGCGGCTTAATTGATCCAGCTCAGACACGTAGAGTAACCCAAACAAATTTTGAGCGTGCAATCCATACCTACTCGCACACAAACTCATGGACCAGTATTTTTGCATCATACAGAAGACTCGTGGGCTACGCACTCTTATTCAGGCTCTGAAAACGTCGAGCTGGATCACCTGTTATGCGCCACGAATTACAGGTGGCCCTGGCTAAAATAAAACGTGGAACAACACCGGGCCGGGATAAAATTATTGTTATACTATTCAGTCTCCAACTTTATTTCATTACATCAATGCAATTTGGCGACGGGACGCGCCACTCCACACTGTTTGGAAACTGCCGTGGTTGCATTGGTCCCAAACGCTGGCAAAGCAATTACACAGACAGCCTCCGTCCCATCTCTCTTACTTCTTGTGTGGGCAAACTTATGAAGATGATGGTGCAGGATCGGTTGTCCGAGTACCTTGAAACACGACACGTCTTCGCGGACACCATGCAGAGATTTCGCCCACACAGATCCACACAGAATGTCCTGTTTACCCATTAGGAAGTCCTTCACTGAGTTTCCACATAACAACAGGGTCGTTCCGGCCTTGTATTTTAAAAAGGCATTCGACGTTGTAACGAATGAGATTACTCTCACTCGCTTACGCCACAGCAACAGCGGCCATCGTACCTTCCAATACATCCGCCAATTCCTCACGAACAGCAGATTTTACGTCCGCATTTAGGATGACGAACAAAGCCCGTTCTCTTTAAGCAGGAGGGGAACACCGGAAAGCGCAGTGCTTTCTCTCTTGCTATTCAATTTGACCATGATGCCCCTGCTGGCCCAGGTAGGTACTGCCGCGGACGTGCAGCATGCTCTGTACGCTGACAACTACAATATGTGTCCCATGCAGGGCTCCCTTGGAGATTATGAGGCCAACTTGCAGCAGGCGGCAACTACATTTCGCCACAATGATCACCGCTATGGTCTCCAATGCCCTCCACAACGCCAGTGCTCATAGTAGAACCCCAGGGGGTCGAAATTTGCGAAGCACTCCACAACGCCATCCCTCGCAACCCGAGTTACTTTCGATGTTAAACCCTAAGAACTAAGCCATCCTGTATGGAGCACCTCGCTTCATTTATGGCTCTGTGAAAGCTGAAAAAGTATTGTTATTTTCTTCGGAAACTCAAATGCGGCTTCTCGTGTAAGGACATGGAAAGGCCGGTAAAGTTCTTCAGCCAAAACGTTTTGCAGCTCCAAACGCCTTCCTGCATTACAGTGTTTCATTTCGCCTTAAATAGCAAAATTGCAACAGATACCAGTAGAAGCTGCACCAAGAAGGTACAGATGCTACACCACGGAGAGCGCTGCATTGCAGGCAGCGATGCGCATGATCGTGCGGCCGAGAAAACTGGAACAACCACATGGTCGCACACGATTCGTCGCTGTAGCATTTCCTACACAGAAGTATATATCATAAATGGTAATCAATGAGCGAGACAATAATTCAATTACCCTAAACTATACTGTTTTAAAACGTACTTAATTGATCACTGCATTACTGAAAATATCATTAACTATAAATAATCGATTACGTAAAACGCTGCTTCCGGTCCGCGGAGTGGAGAGAGACGGAAGGGGAAGCGCACGGCGAAGCAGAAGCAATCACCGTTCCGTCCCCAGTGTTGTCACGGTTGGTGAGGGTTGTCTTTTCTACTTTTGCAAAGCTTCAAAGCTTCAAACATTCTTAGCTAGAGCCTAACGCTACGAAATGACTTAACTAAACAACTTGACAAAACGCCAGCGCATCACCACTAAGAGACGGGTTGAGTCAGCGCATAGGCGGCTGTTTCATGCCGATTCTTCCTGAGCTCTTGTCCCAGCGCGATCTCCTTAGCCTAACTTCGACCTAAATGACCGATAAAAAAAAATCCAGACTTTAAACTTTGCCTGTGGAACCACACTCGCTGCCACGAGACGTCGCCTGCCGAACCTGTCTACCTTCGCCTCCCATCTGCTTCCCGTTTGACAAAGAAACCAAGTTACGTCTTATTTCCTAGCACTGCAGCTCGGAAGCTGCCAGCTGGGCCGTCCGCGTAAGCTTCACTGTCAAGTTTCAAAATTGTTGCTCCGACCGACCGCAGAAGGAACCTCGGTTGGGCTTCCTCCTGCAGAGCGCTTCCCAAGTTGCACCCGATCGCCCATGCGACGACGATATTAAGAGATAAAAATAGACGCCAAATAGTAACGACTGAAGAAAAATACTTACAGAAGGTATTTAAGACTACTAACGTGCTGCAGACAAGGTCAAAGCATTGACTGCTTCTTGAACTGCCTACTAACTCGCTCTTGGCCTCCTTTAATTTACTCTACTTTAGCATAACCCCCTACCTTAGCCAGAGCCACCTCATTTATTCGTACATCCACGTAACACACGTCATCCAAATATTTAGGCCAGTTCTCACGCGCCACAATTACCGCACTCGGTACAATAGCAACTTGATTCGATGTAATCAATTAAAGTCACACGATCCGCCATAATACGACCAACCCTTCGCAATTACCTTTAATCCACTACAACCCACCCTAACCCACATTACCAAAGAATGAACACTTGATGCAATGTTATCCCGCGGTTCACAAACATTCATTAAACGTCCAGGTCATAACGGCACCAGGCCCATCTTTCGGGACCACTTTTGAACACCGCGGCCGGATTCAGTAGTTACGGCAAAGCATACAAGACTTTCGATTTAACGTTAATGAGATCCAGCAGGTAGCGTTCACAGAAAAGAGGGGCGAAAGCCGCAGGGATCTTCTTTTTTTTTTGTCTTGCTGTGGGAGCCTGCCCTCATTTATTTCCCCAACATTTGCAGTTTCTTCCCTTATGGCTGCCAGCTTTCGTTCTTTCTTTTTTTCTCTGGCCGGTATGATCGGCGACATTGGGCTCTATTCCCGCCACGGCTCACTTTGTGCTCCTCATAATGACTGACAAGGCTTACGCCGTGAACATGGAGGGAGGCCTAGGGGTGCGCGACATTGTTAAATGTTTCATTTTTGTACACCGCAGTATCCAGAGGACCCAAAAAGTAAATTGTCACGCGAACAGATTATGGTTCACAAAGCCAAAGCTGTTTTTCATGCGAACGAGCTATATAGGCTAGTTCCATCCATGCTGCACAGAGATGCAACAGGTTCAAATGTCAACACGCAGTTTTTAAAAAAGAAAAAGCACCGAGGTAATGTAACACACGATACACAGATTATGGTCGCGAAAAATGGTTACATAGTCTTTATGCATGTCAGTCATAGTGAGTTAGGAAAAATATGTGCACTTTCGTTGCGAGCTCATCTTCGAGTAAGCAGGGCAGTCAAAGGCCTTCGCAAAAGCTACAGAGTTCATCATGGCCTTGTTGCACCCCAGTCGGAAGCGGCTCAGCGTGCTTGGCATGTTGCACATGGTGAAGCAGGCGGTGACAAAAAACACGCGGTCTGGGCTCCATTCCTTGGCGATGGGGAGCGAGCGCACTCCGTCCATTTCCGAGGCCAGGTAAGCAGAGTACGCAATCTCCAGAGCGGGAATCTCCGGGAAGAACGTGTCGAAAGCAGGGTGCAGACAGGCCGCCTTTTTCTTCGAGGCCTCCATCCAGGCAGCCGAAGGCCATGACTTGAGGAGCTTGCCCCCTTGGTTGAATGCCAAGGTGAAGCCATCGAAAGACGTGACCACCTTGCGAGCGAGGCTAAAACCGACACCGCCGTAAAAAATGGCATTGCTTCCTTTATAGCGGTGCCACGGCAAAAGAGTAGCCGCCGACATTTGCACTACGTTAGATACAGGATTGTAATTAAGGAACGGCATTTCTAAGGAGGGCGCCATGTCGTCATTGCTTCTGTCCGTAAGATTCTTTCGAAAATGCTGCCATCTTTTCAGCGATTGAATGTAGTGTTGTATGAAGCTAAAGCCTTTGTCGAACCAGGAACGAAATGTTACAGAAAGCCCTCTGTCGGTAAGAAAGTGATCTGGCGGCCAGAGGACGATTTTCAGGTCTCGCAGCCTATCGGCAATCGCCTCCATGGATATGTTATCCGCCCATGATAGGCTGCTCACCTTGGCGATGGCTATGTTTGTGATCTTCGCTAATTTTTCATCCACTGCTGCCCTGCCACTGGCATCGAAACGCGGAAGCAGTAGCACCGCAGTAATGAGCCAGCGGTACGCCTTGCTGATTTCCGTAACGCATATGTTCGTCAACCGCATCTCGGCTCTTCTTTGATTGCCATACTTGACTACCATGAAATCCCAGCTTATAAGTGGAGTCAGGAGCTGCACAACTTCCCACGAGATATGGTCCAGCAGTTGTTCACGGCTGTAGTTGGCAAAAAGGTTATTGAACACATTCAAAAGATCCGCATCGGTAACGGTTATTCCATCCGAAGCGAGAAACTGTCCGAGTCCAACCAAGTTACCGTTGAGTGCGTCTACCCACTGACGGGTAGATATGTGCGGCGTGTAGCCTTGGATGGATTCGATTTTAACGTAGGCTGGATTCCTCAGTGTACTATTTTCTACGCGTGCAAACTCCCTGTAGATGCTCTCTTCCATGGCCGCTATATTTAATAGGTCTTTTTGAGAACGCATTGCCTCTCTGGGTGCGAACGTGCGATGAAAATCAGTCCAGTACTTAACGTAACCCTTTACTTCAAATATATATTGAGCGAAAGCCCATCGAGCACTAAATAACGTGCCCGGTTGCAAGAGGATGTTTCTGCTGTTGTCGGTAAACGACAAGGCCGCATGGAACCAGATGTCAATGTTCCAGTTGCAGGCCAAGTTCAGGATGACACCGAGCGGTTCGACGCCTGGAAGGGGCGGCTGTGGCCAACGTAACTTAAGTTCTCTCATGAACTCTTTAAGCACCGGTATCTCTTTGTCAGCCTCTTCTGCAGGCCTATGCTTCACGCAGGAGTCAAAGAGCATCGCCAGCTGCCTCGCTAGTTGGATGGTGGCCTTGCCTTCCTCCAATCGTTGGCGAAATTCATTGATCAACAAATGTTCGACCATTAACATCATGGCTGTGCCATAAGTCGCCTCTCCAAACTTGGACGCCCAACGTGAGCAGGCGTACGCCTCGAAGTCGTCGCAGGGGTCCAGGCTTGTGTTCACCAAGGAGGCAATGAACTCGGCATGCTGACGGCAACTCGAACTGACGCACAGAGCGCTTCGCTTGAACACGTTGGTGAAAGTACGGTATGGCAGCAGATAGATAAGCAGCGCACACGTCACTGCCATTATGGCGATGGCTTCCGCTGCTACTCGCCCGCGTTTAGCCCGCCTCCAGCTTCGAGTCCTCGGCCGCGCGTCGACGGGGGAAGTACTCTGCAGCATTGAGCAGGAAATCGATATCGTTATGATGTGCAATTGGGGCCGTAAGTATACACCTCAATGTTTTTACTACGTAACAATTTCGCTCCGGTACGCTAGCATGCTCAGCGAGGGTAAGCTAATGCCACACGCCTATTGCATGCTTTACAGGAAACACGCGTGCATGCGGAATGTTCAGTGCCGAGTGGATACTTCACTGCCTGTTTTACCTTTATATCAACATTATGACGTTTTTGTTTATCGTATATTTCAAACCCAGCATGCTTTAATTTCAACTAATCAGCTTATATGCACTATGAGCATCTACCATTATCTTGGCGCAAAAGCAAGAGCAAATGAAGGAAATGACAAAACTACAAGTATCAGGCAGCATACGTAAATGTTTTCGCTAAGCGCTGCTTGTATGTAGCACAAAGTTGACGAAGCAGACGCCTGACACATCTAGTTTAAGCTGTTGCTCGTGTTTGCTCTTAACTTAAGTATAGGAGTCTACCAAGGATTGAAACAGATTCTGAGGTTTCCTTTCCCCTCAAACAATCCTTTACTTTACGCGCTATTGCGCGTCGTCTTAAGGCCAATCTTGCGAGCCCTCTGACGTTTTGCGCGTCCATATATAGGCAAGGAGGTATGCGGCCCGCCTGCACCATTGCTTTCGAGCAACACTACGCAGCTCAGGAAAACATCGAGCATCCTGAATTTGCCGCTAGCGATCACGGCTTAAAGGAAAGACTACTACCGTAAATACGAGTCAATCAGTTAATTGTCAACAAAGAATGTTATAAAAAAGATGCCGGTATGCAGTAGAACCCGAAAACTCATTGGGGAAGCGGTTCACGCATTTACTACATTTAGTAAAAGAGCAATCAGTGAAAATGTCTACAAACGTTCAACATTATTTAGATATACTAGACAGGTGAGCGAATTATTTGAAGAAATAATTCGCTCACCTGTCTTTACAGAATATGCAAGATACGTAAAATGAGATTGTAATTTAAAAATGCTGCAATCGCAAACTGTCGTGATCTACTGGACTATACTCACTGCTGAGCGAGGCCTTCTTCCATTTTTCTCCAAATAACCCAGTACTGTGCCAGCTGCATCCCCTTCACCCTGCGTACTTTTTAACATCGTCCGCCGCCTTATTTTCTACCGCCCCTTGCTACGCTTTTCGTCTCTTGAAATACAGTTTGTTACCCTAAGCGACTATCGGTTATCCTCTCTTCGCACTACATGCCCCGCCCATGCCCATTTCTTCTTGAATTCGACTAGAATTTCAGCAAATTGAGTCATTCCTTAGACCCACTCTATACGCTTCCTGTCCCTTAAACTTACACCTACCGTTTTCTGCTCCATAGCCATCTGCGTTGTCCTCAACTTAGTAAAACCCTTTTCGTTAACCTCTCTGTTTCAGCCCCATAGGTGAGCAATGCAGGTAGGATGCCACTTCTATACACGATCCTCTAGAGTGATACCGGTAGGCTGCTACTCATAATACGTGAGTACCTTCCGAATGTGTCCCATTCTAATCATATTCTTCTAATTGTTGCCCTTTTGTGGTCCGGATTTGCGGTTACTACCTATCATAAGTAGACATATTCGCCTACCACTTCAGCGTTTCGCTACCTGTCTTAAACTGCTCGCACTTTCCTAGACTATTGAACATTACCTTAGTCTTATGTATATTAATTTTAGGCCTGCATTTCTGCTTCTCCCGTATAAATTATGATTCATAACATGCAATTGGTCCCCTAACTTACTTAACAAGGCAACGTCATCAGCAGATTACTGAGATATTCTCCATCGATCTTGATGCTAACTGCTCCCATTCCATGTCTCTGAATGCATCCTATAAACAAGCTGTATATAGCACAGGGGAGATTGTGTCTCCTTGCCTGATACCTTTCGTAATTCAAATTTTCCTTCTTTAATGGCGTAACGTCTGACCCTCTTCATTAGAGTCAAACTCATTTTTATCCCGACTACTTTGGCTAGTGTAGAGGTCGGTATAGAACTCCTCGGCTACCTTGATTATCTTGTCCGTTTTAGTAATGACATTGTCCGCCGTGTCCCTCCGTGCATATATCTGATTTTGCCTATGCCTACTTTCCTCTTCGCCGCTTTCAGGCTACCACCGTTCTTTACAGCATGCTCAATTTTCTCCATGTTACACTTCATTATATCAACCGATTTGCGCTTATTGATTATCTTTGATATCTCTGTCAATTCTATCAGGTCTGTTGGATTGGAAGCTTTTATACTTTGGCGTTTCTTAATCAAATCTTTCGTTTCCTTAGACAGCTTACCGGTATCCTTTCTAACTATCCTACCGCCTACTTCGACAATGCCGTCAGTAATTTTATTTCTGAAATTGTAGTTCATTGCTTCTATGCTAATGTCGTCAACCTTGGTTAGAGCTGAATATCTATTTTGTAGCAAGATCCTGAGCTCTTCTGACCTTCCCTTCATCACTAATTCATTTATGGACGTCTTTCTTACTAATCTGTTTCATTCACTCTTCAGAATTAGACTAATTTCAGACCATACCATCCTGTGGTCGCTGCATCACACTTTTTCGATTACCTCTACATCCTGCATAATGACGGGGTTAGAACACAGCATGAAGTCAATATCATTTTTAGTATCGCCGTTTGGACTTTTCCATGTTCTCTTCCAGTTCTTCCGTTTCCTGAAGAAGGTGTACATGATTTTTAAGTTATTGCGCTCTACAAACTCAACTCCCCCTGCTATTCCTAGAGCCAATGCGATAGTCACCCACTGCCCGATCTCCTGACTGCTTTTTCCCTGTCTTGGCATTAGGTGCCCCATTGGTACATTACACTGCGTCTTTCCTTTCCGCATTGATAATTCTACACCTTCGTAAAAGCTTTCAAATGCCTGATCATCATGATTACATGTAGGTGCGTAGGCCTGTACAATCTTCAGTTTACCTATACCAATTAAGCTTAATTACAATGTCTGTCACCCTCTCTTTAGTTCTATAAAATTCATCTATATTACGAACTATATACTTTTTAACAAGGAAAGCTAGCCCTAGTTCTCACTTCTCCGGTGAACCTCGATAACACAGTACATGCCCGTTCTTCATTTCATTTCATTTCATTTATTGTACCCTCAGAGCTTTCGCATTACAGAGGGGGTGGGAGCTGTGGATCAAAACACAATATAGTATAAGACGAAGCGTGACACAAAACGGTACTATTGAAAATTGTTCAAAACGAAATTCAACAAAAACATTATAGTATACGTGAGTCAACAAAAAGCAACCAAACAAAACATCCAAAATAAATTCGTGAAACAACTAGGCATTAATCAGATTCCAACAGAGCGGTTAACGCGGTTCTGAAACGCGCAGGGTCGATGATGCAATTAACTGGCTGTGGAAGATGGTTCCAGTCATTGCATCTTTTAGGAACGAAGGAATTAAAGCAGGTCATTGTCCTAGAGGGGGGAACCGCAACTTTTTGAATGTGGTCGATGCGAGGCGACATGAAATATGGCTCTTTTATACAGGTAGCCTTCAACTGCGCGTTGTGAAAATATAGCTTGTGGAAAATACAAATGCGTGGAAGTTTACGGCGTCTAGATAGGGATTGAAGCTTGAGGCTCTATTTCATACGCATAACACTTGCTGCCCAATGATAATTTCCAACTATGAAACGGGCGCTTCTATTCTGCACAGCATGTAGTTCATTTATTAATGTGATATTACCGGGGTCCCAGATAGAGGATACATACTCGAGGTGCGGACGGATAAGTGTGGTGTACAGTAACATTTTCAATGAAGGTGGCGATGAAAAGAAATTTCTGCAGGCATACCCAAGCATGCGGTTAGCCTTCGAAGTGATGCACTTGACGTGAAAATTTCAAGAAAGATTATAAGATATGTTATTGCCTAGGTATTTGTAGGATGATACCGATTCGAGACGAGTACTATTAAGAAAGTACACTATATGCCTCATTCGGCCTCCTAACCTCGCTAAGCCCTATGACATCCCATTTCATGCGCTCTAGTTTCTCTAACAGCACTGCTAAACTAGCTTCACAAGCTAGAGTTCGAGCATTATCGTTGTCATGGGCAGTTTGGAAGAGCGGTCTGTCCGGAGCCAAAATTCTTAGCGCCCTCCGCTGCGTCACAGTTCTGGCCGCCGGCGTGGTTAGCTGCTCCGCAGGTGTTGGTGACTGATGGCTAGGGACTCATTACACTATTCATGGGAGGTTGTGGCCAACTACTGCACCAGGGAGGCCAGTTCCTGTTCTGATGAGGGAATGCGTCGTCGGAGGTATTCCACAGCATCAGGTCGCACCCCAAGTCTGCTTATGCAATTCCATCGGTACGAAAACTTTTTTTTAATCTGGTGGAGAACTGCGCGGCACCGGGACTCGAGCCATGGTCCTCTTGCATGCGAGTCGGATGCTCTACCTATACGCCACCGCTGCCTCTGAAACTCCACCTCAATCCGCTACAAACTGTACCAAACAACGAAGATAAACAGAATCAGCTCATTATGGCTGATAGACGCAAAGTCTTGCGTAATGCTTTTTTAAAGAATGGCATCTTACGCTATAGTTACATTTTTAAGGTAAGCGATTGCGAAGTTTACCAGCTGCGTACACGAAAGAAAGTGGACCATAATTGCTCCGGTGTCCTTCACGCTGGAATAGCATCGTCTGCGCCGCCGACTGTTGTATTGGGACGTTCTGTTTCTTTATCTTGTCATGTCAGAGTAGTGCCTTTTTAATTTATTATTCCATACGCTGCAGACGTTGAACGACCGTTATTAGTTAGCGAATAAGTGCACATGGCAACATATCAAGCTACAATAGAGGTTTGCGAGATTCGGTGAAACTCCCAGGGGATAACGAGCCGCCGGCATGTGCTGTTTCCCGACGCATATATTTGCAGCTTTTTAAAAATGTATTCCCGATGGAGTTACGTAACATACTTTATCACACATTTCTTCAAAACTTTCACCTACGTTTAACGATCGGCCCCCTCTTGTGGTGGACTACGAAACGAGAAAAATGTTGCGGTATGTTGTGTTTGCATGCGTTTCTATGTGACACCCTCTCATCTCGCACCTTCATATGCTTTGCGGGGTTTTAAAGTACTGCGCCTCTGAAATGGCGTTCCATGCTTTTACTATGCGTTCCAGGGTGTTTATAGTTGCTCCGTACCAACGAAGGAGCCTAGTGAAATTCGAAAACTGCATTAAAAACGTCCGCTTCCATATACTGCTATGGGCGCTAAGCCTATTTGTCACCCCAGTCTCTTGCGGCGTTGTGAGTGCCCCCTTCATTTGTAAATATGGTGCTGGTCTATATGAATTATAGCAACACCACCATACAACGCCGAGAATGTGCTGTAGACATTCTTACGCTACGGACCCTGACCAGCAATACCGCTGATAAATGCTTATTCCGTGTCTTTCGGGGTAGCCGATGCTCCTGGTGCTGTTGGTATAGCGCGGTTTAAGTTGCGAAGTTGACACATGCGATATGTGGTGCCGTAAGGAATCCGGAGACGTTTAGACCGCTTGAAGTGCTTCAAAGTGTGCTGTCATCTCACAGCACACATTGCACTTCGCCCCCGCCGAAATGCAGCGTCCTTCTGGTTCTTAAGAGCCTATTTGAATTTTAAGGGTGTTGGTTATGACAGGCACCTCTATACTCTGTATTGGTAGTTGACGGAAAGCATTTTTATATTTTTAAGGTTCTTCTCCACGTCGTGCTTTTCCGTCCATTCAGAAGGCAGCCCTAGAATGTGCAGGCGCTCACCGTTGAGTCTGTTGCAGATGCTTGGAAATGAGAAGAAGCCAGGGGTACCGAGCCAGCAGGCGACGCTGTTGCTAAGCCGCTACGAGGTGACACCGGGCGCGGGCTCCCATTGAGCCTTCTTCCCAGCGGAGAGGTGCCCAAAGTAGCAGAGGAGGCCGGATGTCTTCCAAGGCGACGCGGCTTGGTCGACGCCTGGACACCCGCCACCATTCGATTCTTCACATGAGCAGAGATGTCGGGCCGAACTTCGCGTGGACTTCCAGGTGGCTCGTCTTTGCTGGAGCCGACGGCTGCGACTTCTACCTTTGATCCTGCTCGGCCAAGACACAAAAGATGCGTGTCGGTTATGACATCTGTATAAGGAAAATATTTAGCACCTAAATGCAGCTGATTGGCTACTTTGACGGATGTGCAATTTGGTAAACTTGCTGTCGTTGTAATCAAGTTGATTGTCAGCCTGAAAGAATTCGCGATAGGAAAATACATGTCGCTTGGGAGCGATAATTCTAATGAAGAAATAACAATAGAAACCAATCGAAGATATAGACATTTGTTTATAGTAAAACAATCACTCAGTGATAATATTGTGTTTCCTTATTTCTAGGTTTATTATACTATAATCGCACGAAAGAGAAACCACTGCATCATGCCGCTGCGATGGTGCAGTGGTTAGGGCGCTCGACTACTGAGCCCGCCCAAAAATGCGACCCGCGGCGAATCATTTTCGATAACGGCGAAAAGTAAGGTATCCGTATGCTGTGCGATGTTAGTGCACGTTAAAGAACCACAGGTGGTATGAATTTCCGGAGCCCTTCATTACGGCGACTGTTATTGCCTGAGTCGCTTTGGAGACTTAAACCCCATAAGCCAAAACCAATCGAAATATTTGCTTTAGCGTGACACCAGCCCTTTATTTATAGTAAGATTTTTAGTATATTGTTCCGAAACCAAGAATTGTGATCCACATTGTATTGAGGGAAAAGGCCCTTTGCCACATGCAGCTACTACTGCTGATTTGCAGACAATAATGCACCGAATAATGCACTAATGCTTCTTTCCACCCTCGCTGAGAAAAGGAATTCAGTTGAAAAGATACACTACAGAAAATATCTGCATATAAAACAGCTTTTAGGAGGCGCTTAAGACCCCTTAAGATAAGGTGAAAGCCTTTCGGCGGCCATCGGAAGCGATGGCGCGCTCTCGTTGAGCCGCGTAGTTTTCACAGCTGCCGGCAGATGGCGTGCGGCTGTGTTCGACTTTGCATTATTTTTTGCCGAACGTTGTAGTTCTGCACTAGTAGTTGTCCGGCCCATGATGCTTTGGGCGCCCACGGTGGCCGTACTGGTTGTCAGGAAACTCCATGGAAACTCCCATAGATGGCGGCACAGCTTTCCCTCTAGGTAAGACTAAGAAACGTTTTGCCCCTAGTGACGGGGGGGGGGGGGGGGGGGTAATCCCTCCTTGTCACGCCTCTGCATTGAAATGGAGACGGCAGGAAAGCTAGAAAAGGAAAGTTAAGGCATTTGTCATGTTCCCGGTGTGACGCAGTAGTTTAGCGCCCTTATTTGGGGAAGAGAGAGGTAGGGGTTCGATTTTTAGTGGAGCACAATTTTTTAAAAGGTTAAATTCTGGACCGGCTTGTTGAATGGTTATAGTTGGATTAACTTTCGGTCTCCCTCGCTTACGGACGTCACTCAAGAGCCAAGAAAGTATTTTGCCTTAAAGAAGCGTTTCTCCTATAGAACACTCGAGAATTTACGAAAGTTAGTATCAGCCGCTTCCAGATGCCGCTAGATTCAACGAGCATCCTTGAAGTACACAGTAAACTGGTAATTTTTTAAAACTGAGTTTTTCAAATAGTACGATCATTGATTCAAACCCATGCTCGTAGCAGTTTCAGACGATCTGATGCTACAACATAGTTTAAGGTGCGCAAAAAATGTTGAGTGCCAATTCAATCTTATTCGCGTACATATTGTGAGCGCTGTATGGCGTTTCATCTTTCACACGGGTGCACGTTCTACTTCATCTTCTTATGTTACGCAAAGTCGTCGTATTTTTCATCTAGACGCCACCTCCTTTACTTTCTTTGCAATGTTTTATGTTGGATATGCTGCGCGGCTACGGCCGATCACACTCCATCCGAGTCATAGTTTCTTACACTCTTAACTAGAGGGAAACAGCGCGCTGCACTTCAGCCACCATGAGCGCGCTAAGGATCATGGGCCGATGTCCTACTTAGTGCGGGACAGTCGGTTTTTCTCGGGTGCAAGGAATGGTGTTACTGTGATGTCTTCATTTAGTCATCATCATCATCTAGAAAAAGATGCAGCGGTGGCGTAGCGGTAGAACATCCGCCTCGCATGCAAGAGGACCGGGGTTCAAATCCCGGTGCCGCGCAATTCTCCACCGGATGAAAAAAAAAAACCGCGTGTCGATGGAATTGCATAAGTAGGTTTGGGGTGAATCCCGGTGAACACCTCCGGCAACGCACTCCCTCACCAGAACAGGAGTTGGCCACCCTGGTGCAGTAATTGGCCGCAACCTCCTATGATAAGCTCCATAAAACCCCGGCCCTCAGTCACCAGCGGCTGCGGAACAACTGACCACGGCGGCGGTCAGACCTGCGACGCAGCAGGGGGTGCTAAGAAAGCCTGGCTCCGCTGGACAGGCCACCATTGGAAACTGACCCTGGCAACGTTTAATGCTAGAACCCTAGCTAGTGAAGCTAGCTTAGCAGTGCTGTTAGAGGAACTAGAGGGCATGAAATGGGATGTCATAGGGCTTAGTGAGGTTAGGAGGCCGAATGAGGCATATACTGTACTGAAGGATGGGCATGTACTGTGTTATCGAGGCTTACCAGAGAGGCGACAGCTATGAGTAGGTTTCCTTGTCAATAAGTATATAGCGGGTAATATAGATGAATTCTATAGTATTAATGAGAGGGTTTCAGGCATCGTAATTAGGCTTAATAAACGATATAAACTGAAGGTTGTACAGGCCTATGCACCTACATGTAGTTATGATGACCAGGCAGTTGAAAGCTTCTATGAAGATGTAGAATCGGCAATGCGAAAAGTAAAGACGCAGTATACTGTACTAATGGGCGATTTCAATGCCAAGGTAGGGAAAAAACAGGCAGGAGACAAGACAGTAGGTGACTACGGCATTGGCTCTAGGAATAGCAGGGGGGAGTTACTAGTTGAGTTTGCAGAGCGCAATAACTTACGAATCATGAATACCTTCTTCAGCAAACGGAAGAACCGGAAATGGACATGGAAAAGTCCTAACGGAGAGACTAAAAATGAAATCGACTTCATAATGTGTTCAACCCCCGCCATTATGCAAGATGTAGAGGTAATCGGGAAAGTGCGATGCAGTGACCACAGGATGGTGAGGTCCCGAATTAGACTAAATCTGAAGAAGGAACGCAACAGATTAGTAAGAAAGAAACGCATCAACGAATTAGCGGTGAGGGGGAGGGCAGAAGAGTTCAGGATCTCGCTACATAATAGGTTTTCAGCTCTAACTGAGGATGGCGACATTACCCTAGAGGCAAGGAACAATAATTTCAGAGATATCATTACTGAGTGCGCGGTAGAAGTAGGCGGTAGGATAGTTAGAGAGGATACCGGCAAGCTGTCTAAGGAGACGAAAGATTTGGTTAAGAAACGCCAGAGTATGAAAGCTTCCAATCCAACAGACCAGATCGAATAGGCCGAGATATCAAAGCTAATCAATAAGCGCAAGGTGGCCGATATAAGGAAGTGTAACATGGAGAAAATTGAGCATGCTGTAAAGAACGGGGGAAGCCTTAAAGCGGTAAAGAAGAAATTGGGCATAGGCAAAAACCAGATGTATGCGATAAGGGACAAGACGGGCAACGTCATCACTAATATGGAAAAGATAGTCAAAGTAGCCGAGGAGTTCTATACAGATCTCTAGAGTAGCCAAAGTAGTCAGGACCGTAATGAGATTGGCGGTAGGGAAAAACAGTCAGACGTTCCACCAGTGACGAAGGACGAGGTCAAGAAAGCACTAGAAACTATGAAAAGGGGGAAATCAGCTGGAGAGGATCAGATAACTGCAGATTTGCTGAAGGACGGGGGGATATCGTGCTAGAAAAACTGGCCACCCTGTATACGCAGTGCCTGGTGTCATCGACGGTACCGGAACCATGGAAGAATGCAAACATTATCCTCATTCACAAGAAAGGGGACTCTAAGGATCTTAAAAACTACAGACCAATCAGCTTACTGTCTGTTATGTATAAGGTATTTACTAAGGTAATCGCTAATAGAATCAGGACAACCTTAGACTTCAATCAAGCAAAGGATCAAGCAGGGTTTCGGAAACGGTACTCTACTATCGATCATATCCATACCATCAATCAGGTGATTGAAAAATGCTCGGAATATAACCAGCCCTTATACATAGCATTCATTGATTACGAAAAATCATTTGACTCAGTTGAAACCTCGGCGGTGATGCAGGCATTCCGAAATAAGGGGGTAGACGAGCCGTACGTGAAAGTGCTGGAAGATATATATAATGGCTGCACAGCAACCATAGTTCTGCAATAAGAAGGCAACAAAATTCCCATAAAGAAAGGTGTTAGGCAAGGAGACACAATCTCAACGTACTATTCACAGCTTGCTTAGAGGTAGTATTCAGAGACTTGGAATGGGAGCAGTTAGGGATAAGGGTAGATGGAGAATACCTCAGTAATCTGCAATTTGCTGATGACATTGCCTTGCTAAGCAACTCGGGGGATGAACTGCAAATAATGATTGATGACCTAGACAGGAAAAGTAGAAAGGTAGGCTTGAAAATCAATATGAGAAGACTAAGGTAATGTTCAACAGCCTCGGGAAGGAACAGCAGTTTACATTAGGTAGCGAAATACTGGAAGTAGTAGACGAATATGTCTACTTAGGACAGGTAGTAACCGCAGATCCGGACCAGGAAAAGGAAATAACAAGAAGAATACGATTGGGATGGAGCGCATTTGGCAAGCACTCGCAGATTATGACTAGCAGCTTACCGGTATCGCTCAAGAGGAAAGTATACAACAGTTGCATCTTGCCTGTACTCTCCTATGGGGCTGAAACGTGGAGGCTAACCAAGAGAGTTCTACTTAAGTTGAGGACAGCCCAGAGGGCTATGGAACGAAAAATGGTAGGGGTAACATTAAGAGATAGAAAGCGTGCAGAATGGGTCAGAGAAATAACTCAAGTTACCGACATTCTAGTAGACATTAAGAAGAAGAAATGGACATGGGCAGGACATGTAGTGCGAAGAGAGGATAACCGATGGTCGCTGAGGGTAACAAACTGGATTCCAAGGGAAGGAAAGCGTAGCAGAGGGCGGCAGAAAGTTAGGTGGGCGGATGAGATTAAGAAGTTCGAAGGGGTCAAGTGGATGCAGCTAGCACAGAACCGGGTTAAGTGGAGAAATATGGGAGAGGCCTTCGCCCTGCAGTGGGTATAATCAGGCTGATGATGATGATGATGATCATCATCTAGAAATGCGAACATAGACCGCAAATTTATAATAGCGAAGGCGCAAAACCAGACGACGCCAATAAAAGATTTCTGTTTTCCGAAACGCCCCTAAAAAACTTTATAAAATGATCGGGCAACCATAAATATTTCCAAAATGTTTTCTTCATTTCAAAGAGTGCCTATTAAATGCGAAATATTGGTATATGTGCCGCACAAAGCTTAGCCAATATGCGAAAGAGCCATCACTTACATTGGACACATTTTGGACTGGCATGCAGTTTCGCTCTCACTTGCAATTTATAGTCACCATATTGAATGTAAGGACCTTTTTTACTGTAAGATAACGTTTATATTTGCATTAGTTTTTGCCGAAAGTTGTAGTTCTGCACTCGGTAGTTGTCCCGCCCATGACGCTTTGGGCGCCCACGGTGGCTGTACTGGTCGTCAGGAAACTCCGTGTAAACTCCCATAGATGGCGGCACAGCTTTCCCTTTAGGTAAGAGTAAGAAACTCTATGCCCCTAGTGACGGGGAGGAATCCGTCGTCATCACGCCTCTGCATCGAAATGGAGACGGCAGGAACGCTAGAAAAGGAAATTTAAGGCATTTGTCATGTTCCCGGCGTGGCGCGGTGGTTTAGGGCTTTGGTCTGGGGATGAGAATGGTGAGAGTTCGATTCCTAGCGGAGCACGATTTTTTAAAAGTCAGATTCTGGACCGGCTTATTGTGTGGCTTTCGTTGGATTGGCTTTGGGTCTGCCTCACTTGGCACACCTCTGCGAACGTCACTCATGAGCCAAGAAAGTAGTTTGCCTTAAAGAAGCGTTTCTCCTATAGCACTCTCGAGAATTTAGGAAAGCTAATATCAGGCACTTCCAGAAGGCGCTAGATCCAACGAGCATCCTAGACCTACACAGTAAAACTGGTCACTTTTTGAAACCGAGTTTTTCAACTGGTACAATTAATGATTCAAAGCTATGCTCGTAGCAGTTTCAGACGATCGCATAGCAGACGGTTAGCTTTTCCAGGCCAGACATCAGAAGTGTATTTCCGAAACTGCTCTGAATTACAGTCTCAACTTAGTCGTCGTCGTAAGGTCAGTCATAGCGAAAGCCATCAACCGCAGTCGTTACCAGCAAGAGTGCGACCCAGAACCACAACGACTTTTCATTTAGGTAATGCGGCTGCCTCTAACTTGGCAGTTCACCACCGTAAATCCCCACCAGGTATACAAAATCCGGTACGCTAAATTCACAAAATTGAATGCGGGTATTTACACTGTTCATCCGTTCGCGTTCTATACATACGCGTTCAGATACATTACTCCGCTATGTACTCTTATCAAGCTAAGCACGGTATACTAACACTCTCTAAAGGCACGATAAAAAAAGAAGCGGAGGATGCACCCTGCTCTGTGAGGGCGAAATATAGCTTTCTTCAATGACAAAAGAGAGATAGACACCGCCATATCATCAAGCTCCTCTCCGTGGTTCAGGTTATCCTAGCCCACAAAGATGCTTTTAGTTCAAAAATGGTACATGTTTTGGGGGGCAACATTATCGTACACAGGTCGTGGACTTAAATTGTGGTAATTCACCTGGGGCAAAGCTAGAGTAACATCACACGCTGGCAATGCGGCGAGACGGCTACCCTTCTACAAAGCGTTTTCCCTGTGGGGAAGACCACTCACCAGAGCCAGATTTCGCGGTGGTCGCTTTGGCCAGCTTCCGTGGCGACCACCTCTTCTTGTGTTCCGGACGTGGCCATGCCTCCTTCCCTGCGCCGGTTTTGAGTGGTGGCGTCCCGGATTCGGTTCCTCCCATGCTCTTCTTGAAGAGCGGAGCAGCTGGAAGGCCTCGCAACTTAGGAGGAAGGCTCGACTTTCCCTTCTTGCGCAGCCGCTCCGACTTGGGACCAGAGGCAGACGGCTGCATGGCCTCCCGTCGTCTTGTTCTTCTTCTTCTTCTTCTTCTTCTTCTTCTGCCTTGATATATGGCACATACTCACAAATAGGATCGACCAGGGTTCAGAGTGGACTGTCAAATGTCCTACAAAGGCTGAATTCGTGCATTAAAGTAATTGTCAACTAAACAAAAACATAACATTTAAGATCGCAAAATTGAAAAGAAAAATAAATACGAAGCAAAACATTTGGAAGTTTGTAAATTTGGAATACAATTAGCAAGGCAATCTATCCATAGCTGTGATGTATTTATGTAAATACTGAAACAAGCAAATCCTCTTGCATTCGCACCGAAGGAGATGATAACCGGGATCGACAAGGTAAATCCTGATTGTGCTGTTGGAATTTCTAAATATACCCTAATCTGGTGTGAAAACCTTCGCGGAGGAGGAAGTGAGAAGGAAATGCTCAATATTTTTAATCTCACCGCAAGCCTCACAAAGGTTTGTGGGGCTGAACCCACATTTTCATGAGTAAAGATTTCGGCGGGGGATCCTGCATCTCATGAGAGTCAGCGTTGCCTCACACGGCTGTGATCGACATGAACGAACTTTTCATGAGTACAGGAGATGATCGTACTCTGCTGTAGATAGCAAGGGATCACTGCATAAAGCGGCTATGTATTGATAACGCTAAAAATGGAGCATTTCGAAAACAATGATATTAGGGATGGTACACGGGACAGTTGCATCAAGAGCTGATTTAGCCAACAAGTCTTCCGCTTCATTCTGGAAAATACCTCCATGACTTGGGACCCAGATGAAGAGCATTTCTTTCACTCATCCCGGCATGATATAGTTTAGTGAGCGTCTCGAAAGAGCATCCCGTGACATAAAACAGAAAGAGAGTCTGATAGAAAAATTATTCTTCTGCCTCGGACCGCATTTCGGCCATAGCAGTAAGAGTGTTGGCCAGCGGCCCACCACCAGCAGAGCAGGTCGCGCTCATTTGGACATCGGCGCACCAGGTGTTGAGGGGGAACGAGAAAGCGCACGTACTGGCCCGAGGATTAGCTACATCCCGGGATCCCAGTGACGACTTATGCGCAACCCCGTACCCCTTGCGCGATGAGGAGCCCCTACAGTTCGACGATGACCTTAACACCTACCAAGATATTGTGAGCCCTCCACGGATCGTCTTTCATTTGTAAATACCATGATCTTCTTCTTCCTCTTGTACATACCATCATCATCATCCCGCGGCGCCGGCTCCGGCACGCGCTTGGATTTTGTCCATCGGAATAAACGCCAGACACGGCATCCCTTGCCTTGCCGTCTCGACCTTACCGTCTCGACCTGGCCTTCTTCCGCAAGTGGTGGAGGTGAGACTTGATCCCCTTGCTGTTTTGTGCCCTGCCTATCGCTGGAGCTACGTTCTGGTCGCTGTTTACCGCCTGCCACCATCGTTATATCTACCGAGAGTACCCACGAATCGGCAGGACCCTCGACCTCGGCTGCACCACCCCCTCCGACTGTGCCCACACGACAACGTGACCCGCCGCTGTTCGCTGGACGTCGCGATGAAGACGTCGATGACTGGCTGGACACCTATGAACGCTGGAGTAACTACAACCGGTGGGACGATGCTCTAAAATTTCTGAATGTTTCTTTCTACCTCATTGAGGTCGCCAGAACCTGGTTTATTAACCGCGAAACCCATACCACTAACTGGACCCCATTCAAGCAGCAGTTCCGCCAATATTTCGCGGACCCAGCAGTTCGGACTGAGGTCGCGAAGAACAAGCAACGCCGTGACGATGGCTCAGCCTACGCCGCCCTATTACGCACCTTGGCGCCCCTCTCGCCCAATGTGCTACTACTGTGGAATCAGAGGACATATATCCCGCTTCTGTCGTCGACGCATTCATAACGAGCGCCGTGGTTACGACGCCTTCGAAAGTGACGTAACCTCCTACTATCAGCGACGACCTATTCCCAGCCCACCTCGTCGATCCTCTCCACCGCCGGTATCCTCGTCTTAACCAAGTGGTGCCCATGTATCCCGACGCCGGACCCTTTCCCCATACCGCCGCTCTGTTTTTCCACTTCGACCAGCAGCAACTGTTCCTGTCCGTCACTCGAAAAACTAAGCGATGCAGTTTCCGGAGGTGAAACTTCACTCCGCAAACTTACCAAAAGTCCTCCTCATCGCCCGTGCAATATGATTTCCGTTTTAGCTGAAGGATTACCGGTCGAAGCTTTGATTGACACAGGGGCTGCAATTTCTGTTATTCACGCTGATTTGGGCCACCGTTTGCGGAAAGTAACGACACCATATGATGGACTTCAACTTCGTGGAGCAAATGACGTCCCTCTACATCCTTCAGCAAAGTGTACAGTTCGAATTGTTATAGACGGCGTCCGCCACCATGTGCAGTTTGCTGTGCTTTCACCGTGTGTGCATCAGATGATTTTTGGATGGGATTTTTTGTCAACCGCTTCAGCTTTATTTCTTGTGGCGACCATGTCATTCATATGACAGACAGTGATTTTTCATCTGACATTTCTGAAGGACGTCATTCCCTCATTTCCGCAGTTGATACTGTATTGCCTCCACAGTGCGAAAAGCTTGTTATCGTTGTTTCGGAACACATCACTGACGTGGATGTACTCATCGCACCATCTCATCGTCCTCTTGCACGTGGAATTGCCTTCCCATCAAGTCTTGTACGATTCCGCAGCGGCTCAGCGATAGTAGCTGCCACGAACACATCCCGTGAATCCCTCGTGCTGACTAAAGGAACTTCCCTGCCATGCATAGTGGATGCTCACCCTATGCCCATGATGGTGCTCACCGCCCCGCTACCTCAGCAGCGTGATTCATCGCACGTCTCTCTTCTCATGCTGTCGAAGACAATCAGTCCGGACCTCATGCCGCACCAACGCAAAGAATTGCTGGAATTGCTTCAAGCCCATCAAGCCATTTTTGATGCAACTTCCCCACCACTGGGACGGACTAGTGTTGCACACCACCGCATCATTACTGAAGGTAACTCGATCGTACGCCGACGACCTTATCGTGTTTCTATCTCGGAACGAAAAGTAATCGAAGAAAATATGAATGACATGGTCCGTCGCGATATTATTCGTCCATCAACAAGCCCATGGTCCTCCCCAGTAGTATTAGTTAAAAAAAGGACGGATCGGTACGATTTTGTGTTGATTATTGCGCACTCAACAAAATTACCCGTAAAGATGTCTACCCTATGCCGCGAATAGATGACGCCCTTGACTTTCTCCAAGGCGCCGAATATTTATTGACCTTGGATCTCCGCTCAGGTTATTGGCAAATACCTATGCATGAGGGCGACAAAGAAAAATCCACTTTCGCAACTCCCGATGGACTTTAAGAGTTTAATGTTGTGCCCTTCGGCCTGTGTAACGCACCAGCGACCTTTGAAAGAATGATTGATACGGTACTTCGTGGCCTAAAATGGAGAACCTGTTAATGTTACTTGGACGACATTGTTATCTTTTCGGCAATTTTTAACGACCATCTCACGCGCCTGAATGAAATCCTGACGTGTCTTTCTTCAGCGGGCTTTCAGCTCAACACCAAGAAGTGCCACTTTGCACAGAAGGAAATTAAAATATTGGGACATCTGGTTAGCCATGACGGCATTCGTCCAGACCCTGACAAAATCAGCGCGGTCTTGAACCTTCCTCGCCCGGAACGGACTGCAGATTTGCGCAGTTTCCTCGGCCTGGCGTCATATTTCCGGCGTTTCATAAGGCATTTCGCAACTATTGCGGCGCCACTTCATGAACTACTTAAAGCGCGCAGCTCTTTCGCGTGGACTGAACAGTGCAACACTGCTTTTACCGACCTAACGCACGCCCTCACAACAGATCCCGTTCTTAGCCACTTCAGCGACAGCGCTCCTACCATCCTGCACACTGATGCCAGTGGTCACGGTCTTGGCGCTGTCCTTCTGCAGCGCGATGCAACTTCGCGTGAGAAAGTCATTGCCTTCGCCAGTCGGACCTTGATTCCAGCTGAGAAAAACTACACCATTATCGAGCAGGAATGCCTTGCCGTCGTCTGGGCTGTTCAAAAGTTTCGTCCCTACCTCTATGGTCGGCACTTCACAGTTGTGACCGATCACCATGCTCTTTGCTGGTTGTCTTCACTGAAAAATTTGACAGGCCAACTTGGCCGCTGGATTCTACGCCTGCAAGAATACAATTTCGAAGTCGTTTATAAATCGGGTCGCCAACACCAAGACGCCGACGCTCTTTCTCGCTGCCCACTTACGGAATCAGCCTGCTGTTTTTCTTCGCAACGCATTTCTACCTCTGACCACAGACGACCATCTCTTCCCCCGACGCATATCACAACAGTTTCTTTTGACGATTCTGAGCACAAACACGCACTCCGCTCGCAGCAATTAGCTGATGCCTACTGCCGGCCCATCATCGACCGCCTTATCGGCGCTTCGAGCCCGCCCAATGCTAGGCTTCGCCGACAGCTTCGCAATTTCAAGCTCGAAGATGGCATACTATGCCACTACGTGTATTGCCCTGATGGAACTCGTTGGCTCCCAATCGTGCCGCGTGCGCTTCGCCCACGTATACTGGCGGCTTTCCACGATGACGCTACTGCTGGTCACCTTGGTTTTAACAAAACATATGACTGCGTGAAAAGACGATTCTTTTGGCCTGGCCTATCTTCTACCGTAGCTAAATACGTCGCTTCCTGCCATCTGTGCTAACGTCGCAAGCGGCCGACTTCTTCGCCCGTTGGCCTCCTACAGCCTCCTCCATGTCCCGCCACGCCATTCGACGTAGTCGGCATTGACTTATATGGTCCCCTACCTCTCTCCGATGGGGGTAACCATTGGATTATAACAGCTGTCGACCACCTTACACGCTATGCTGAGACAGCCCCTGTACCAACTGTTTCCGCTGATGAAGTAGCTAATTTCTTTTTGTGGTCAATTGTATTGCGTCATGGCGCTCCTCGGGTGTTTCTAAGTGACCGCGGGACGGCCTTCTTATCGACAGTCGTATCCGAAGTTCTTCGCGCCTCATCCACCCTCCATAAGACAACCTCAAGCTACCATCCCCAGACTAACGGACTGACTGAGCGATTTCATCGCACCCTATCGGATATGATATCCATGTACATCACACCGGATCATAGAAATTGGGGTACTGTTCTACCTCTCGTCACATTCGCCTATAATACTGCAGTACAGCGGACTACCGGTTACTCCCCATTTTTCCTCATTTTCGGCCGTCCTCCCATTACAATCCTCGACACTTCCTTCTTCTCTACGCCCGATTACTCCTCATCATTACCAGTCCAGTTCTTATCCCGTGTGGTCCGATCCCGTCATCTTGCCCGCCTCAACACAAAAGCGTGCCAGCAAGACCGCAAGAGTCGCTACGATTCGAAGCATCGCGTGGTCTCTTTTCGTCCTCGTGACGAAGTACTGCTCTATACACCACTGCGCACCCCTGGCCTTAGTGATAAATTTCACCGCCGCTATGTCGGTCCCTACAAGGTCATCAACCAAACGTCCCCAGCAAACTACCAAGTCACACCTGTTGATCTCCCAGCCGACCGACGCCACCGTGGAACTGAAATTGTTCATGTATCTCGCTTGAAGCCGTTTGTGCGCCGCGGTACATCGGTTGATTAGGAGTGGCCAGGTTGGCCGCTTTCGCCCCCCGGAAAGATTGTGTGAGCCCTCCACGGCTCTTCTTTCATTTGTACATACCATGATCTTCTTCTTCCTCTTCTACATATCATCATCATCGTCCCGCGGCGCCGGCTCTTGGCACGCGCTTGGATTTTGTCCATCAAAATAAACGCCAGACACGGCATCCCTTGCCTTGCCGTCTCGACTTTGCCGTCTCGACCTGGCCTTCTTCCACAATATCCTAAATCATTACAAATTAGGCAGTTCAGTACTACCAAAAGCGTGTAACTCACCAAAAGCGAGGAGGTTACGTGGCGTAAGCTACAGGCTGGAGTATACCCGAACCCCCAGCTTTACAGCAAGTGGCACCCGGAAATTTTTAACCCCAGGTGCAAACGTTGCGATGGCATAGCGGACATGATCCATATGGTATGGACGTGTCCTAGATTTGGAGAACCTCACAGAACAGATGAGTCCTGGGAGGCACTACTTTTCAGGCAGGACGAAAAAGGGCAACGAGAAGTCATCCGTCTTGCTCTGGCCGCTGCTCAGATCCAAGAGATCCAGGTCGACGGCTGAGGGGGAGGACATGGTTGGGACAGAGCTTCGCCTCGGATCCTCACCAACCTTTTGACGGGTGCAATAAATGTTATTTCTCTCTCTCTCTTCTGCCTCGAATAAAACTTCTCGCCTGGGTGCAAATGGCATATACCCAAAATTGGGACTGCCACCACCTCCCGCCGCGTCTACATAGGCAGTTGCACGGTAGTAACGGTCATCAGCAGCCGGGGCAATCCCGTGACAGCTGCCGGGGAAACTCTAAGGAAACTGCCCAGGATACTGCGATCGCGTTAGCTTGCTTCAGAACGGAAGCGAAGTTTGTAATCAGTGACAGCAAAGCTGCCATACAAAATGTTAGCAAGGGCAGGATCTCACCCTTAGCAGCCAGAATCCTAGGCCAGAAAAAGCTGGATAGGAAAATTCAAATAATTTTGACTCCTGCGCACGAAGCCGTCCCTGGCAACAAGGCGGCCCACAAGCTGGCTCGAGATCTCTACCTCCGAGCCGCTACAGGGCCACTTGATGACCAAAGAGCGGAGACCGCTTGCTAAATTATGGGGAGATCACGCAGCACTATAGATGGATCGTAGACTGGTACCCCCCTCAGACCTGAAATTAAACAGCAGACAAGCAGCCGCGTGGAGGGGACTGCAAACTTATACATATCCGCACCCGGTTATGGCAAACCACATGTTCCCTGAGGCCAGGAGTGGTAATGCAATCTTTGTGAGGCCAGAGGGACCCTGGATCACATAATATGAGATAGGATCACATAACATACAGAGTAGGTATTCAGCTCTAACTGAGGATGGCGACATTACCCTAGAGGCAAGGAACAATAATTTCAGAGATATCATTACTGAGCGCGCTGTAGAAGTAGGCGGTAGGATAGTTAGAGAGGATACCGGTAAGCTGTCTAAGGAGACGAAAGATTGATTAAGAAACGCCAGAGTATGAAAGCTTCCAATCCAACCAACCAGATCGAATTGGCCGAGATATCAAAGTTAATCAATAAGCGCAAGGTGGCCGATATAAGGAAGTATAACATGGAGAACATTGAGCATGCTGTAAAGAATGAGGGAAGGCTTAAAGCGGTAAAGAAGAAATTGGGTATAGGCAAAAACCAGATGTATGCGATAAGGGACAAGGCGTGCAATGCCATCACTAATATGGAAAAGATAGTCAGAGTAGCCAAGGAGTTCTATACAGATCTCTACTGTAGCCAAAGTAGTCAGGACCGTAATGAGATTGGCGGTAGGGAACAACAGTCAGACGTTCCACCAGTGACGAAGGACGAGGTCAAGAAAGCACTAGAAACTACGAAAAGTGGAAAATCAGCTGGAGAGGATCAGATAACTACAGATTTGCTGAAGGACGGGGGGGATATCGTGCTAGAAAAACTGGCCACCCTGTATACGCAGCGCCTGGTGTCATCGACGGTACCGGAATCATGGAAGAATGCAAACATTATCCTCATTCACAAGAAAGGGGCCTCTAAGGACCTTAAAAATTACAGACCAATCAGCTTACTGCCTGTTAAGTATAAGGTACTTACTAAGGTAATCGCTAATAGAATCAGGACAACCTTAGACTTCAATCAAGCAAAGGATCAAGCAGGGTTTCGGAAACGGTACTCTACTATCGATCATATCCATACCATCAATCAGGTGATTGAAAAATGCTCGGAATATAACCAGCCCTTATACATAGCATTCATAGATTACGAAAAAGCATTTGACTCAGTTGAAACCTCAGCGGTGATGCAGGCATTGCGAAAGCAGGGGTTAGACGAGCCGTACGTGAAAGTGCTGGAGTATATATATAGTGGCTGCACAGCATAAATAGTTCTGCATAAAGAAAGTAACAAAATTCCCATAAAGAAAGGTGTTAGGCAAGGAGACACAATCTCCCCAGTACTATTCACAGCTTGTTTAGAGGAAGTATTCAGAGACTTGGAATGGGAGCAGTTGGGGATAAGGGTAGATAGAGAATACCTCAGTAATCTGCGATTTGCTGATGACATTGCCTTGCTAAGCAACTCGGGTGATGAACTGCAAATAATGATTGATGACCTAGACAGGAAAAGTAGAAAGGTAGGCTTGAAAATCAATATGCAGAAGACTAAGGTAATGTTCAACAGCCTCGGGAAGGAACAGCAGTTTACATTAGGTAGCGAAATACTGGAAGTAGTAGGCGAATATGTTTACTTAGGACAGGTAGTAACCGCAGATCCGGACCATGAAAAGGAAATTACAAGAAGAATATTGGGATGGAGCGCATTTGGCAAGCACTGGCAGATTATGACTAGCAGCTTACCGGTATCGCTCAAGAGGAAAGTATACAACAGTTTCATCATGCCTGTACTCACCGATGGGGCTGAAACGTGGAGGCTAACCAAGAGAGTTCTACTTAAGTTGAGGACAATTCAGAGGGCTATGGAACGAAAAATGGTAGGGGTAACATTAAGAGATAGAAAGCGTGCAGAGTGGGTCAGAGAAATAACTCAAGTTACCGACATTCTAGTGGAAATTAAGAAGAAGAAATGGACATGGGCAGGACATGTAGTGCGAAGAGAGGATAACCGATGGTCGCTGAGGGTAACAAACTGGATTCCAAGGAAAGGAAAGCGTAGCAGGGGGCGGCAGAAAGTTATGTGGGCGGATGAGATTAAGAAGTTCGCAGGGGTCAAGTGGATGCAGCTAGCACAGAACCGGGTTAAGTGGAGAAATATGGGAGAGCCCTTCGCCCTGCAGTGCACGTGTGCGGCGAGCCAATTGCGTCAGGCGGTTCTTCCGCGACACAGAAGCGCTTTCATCGAAGCCAAATGGAAGTATGATGCAATGTGGCGTCATTAGCAGCCAAAACAGCTTGCTAAATGCTAAAATGCTAAAGTATGAGAGCCACATGAGAAACTATATATAGATTTCTTTGTCAGCTTCACCGAAGAAGATATTTTCCAACCTAGGGTTTAGTACGGAGACAACTCGCATTCTCTGTGAAAATGAAAAGAGCAACGTTCACACCTATGCGTAAATTCGAAAATGTAGTCAGTTAACGCAGACTATTTGGAGATGTATCGAAAGAGTACAATTGTTTACTCGCATGCCTAGAGAATGAAAGGAACGAGGAGTTTTCCTTCGTATCGCTTTTTGCGTTTGCATTGTCTGCCTATTTTTTACGCTCTCTACCTGCTTTGTGAGTGCTCTGATATAAACGAAACCAACAGACATTCAGCGTGCGACGTCTGAGACTGACGTGTGTGAGTGTGCCGTTCCTAAAAGCAGGATGCCTGCCTTTTCATTTCTAGAACGACCGAAAAAATATCGAGGAATGAGACCTTTTTGTTGACAAAAACACGTGTTGCTGAGAAGCTTACTTAGAGAGGTTCGCAAATTGGCCAATAACGAAAATATGCCGCAAGCGCAATACAATCGCGCACCTGTGCCTGGACAGTCACATGCGACACCCCATTCGCGTCACAGGTTTAATGAGAGCAAACCTAATATTATCAAAATTTAAGCGCAGCCCTTTTGTAAGGACCGAAATGAAAAAGATGAACAGTACGCCTAATTTCACTGAAATCGGGTTTCACCTGCGTTCCGAGCCGCAGAACCGGCTGTTTTCAGCCTACTAGCATTCATGCCCGTGAAGAGAGACATAGAACAAGCGGTCATTCGTACATTCCAGATTTTAATAAGAAAGTTGTGCGTATTAAATATTTAGTTCGTAAATAGGTGCGGCGGTGGCGTGAGGTAGAACACCCGCCTTGCATGGACATGACTAGCCTGCCAGGTCTCGTACAAAAACACTCGTTCATAGCCAATCCCCTGCCCCGCAGTATTCATCCTCTCTTCCACCAAGAGCGACGGAAGGCGTGGGTCAAATACATCCAGGACAAGTACGGGACAGACACTGAATCCTACTATGTAGACGCAGCAAAGTCAGAAGCAGGGTACGTGGTAGCGGTTGTGATTCACCAACAACAACTGGTTGATGTCCTCATCGTCTGCGATAAGAACACAGAAATGGCGGAGGAGGTGGCCATTACTTTAGCCGCCACGCATACCACCCGCGCCAATATAAACACAGATTATATGGCTGCCTACCACAACTAATCAAAGGACGAATATGTCCCCAGGCTGCCAGAATATTGAAAAATCATGGACACCGCGAACAAGACAAACGCCTCGTCTGGACACAGGGACATTGTGGAAGGGAACGAGTGCGCTCATGACGCTACCCGAGCTTTTCTCCCCCGGGACTCGACCATCCTCCACACCCCCTATCCCGCCCACTGGTGACGTACGCGGAGAGGTTACAGCTCTGCTGACTCTCTCGCAGAAAATATCCACCCCCAGCCAAGTGCCTCGCCAAAGTGGAGGAAGTTAGATGGCGACGCCTACAGATAGGCAAATATAACACACTAGCCCGTTTACACACAATGCACCCCGGGTTCTGCGACCCCAAATGTAAATATTGTCACGGTGTTGGCGACTGGGGCTAGGTTAACAGAGCCGGTACAGGTGGAATTACACGGTCCAAGGTTTAGGTACGTCCTGCGAGTCCGGAGCCGATTCACTTCAACGTCGTTTTCACTCCGAGTGCCCCCTGGCATTCCTCCCTCCTTAAGCGTAACGCACACAGTCACACGTGCACACAAGCGTACAAAATCAGCCCCCCCCCCCCAAAAAAAAAAAAAGTTTGTAGATATAGTTTGTCAGTCACCGTGCAAAGTACGGCTTCAATCATAAGACATGAACTGTCTCTGGACGAAGTAACCGACGGCCTGTGTGCTCTGATCCATCCGGCAGCACCTCTTAATTGACGGTACTGATGCGTCGCACGATTTTATACGGTCCGAAGTAGCGGCAAATTAGCTTGTCTGAAAGGCTGCGGCGTCGAACAGGAGTCCACACCCGCACCTGGTCCCCGGTGTTGTAGGAAGCTTGTCTGTGGCGGAGGTTGTACCGGCGTGAATCCCTGTCCTGTTCCTGGGTGATGTGGACGCGTGCTAGTTTCCGTGCTTGCTCAGCATCTTGGGCAAACTGCTCGGCACCAGAACAAAGTTCGGTATCTGTTTGGCAAGCGAGCATTGCGTCCAGCATCGTCCGAAACCCCCTGCCGTAAACGAGGCGAAAAGGCGTGAAACGTGTAGTCTCTTGGACTGCCGTATTGTATGCGAACTTCACATATCGTACGATCGCATCCCAAATCTTGTGCTGGCCGTCGACGTACATCGCCAGCATATCCGCGATGGTCTTATTAAGCCTTTCCGTCAGCCCATTGGTCTGCGGATAGTAAGCAGTAGCTTTTTGATGCGCCGTACCGCTGAGATGAAAGACTTCGGCCATCATTTTTGAAGTAAAGGCAGTCCCTCTATCAGTAATAATACATGTAGGAGAAACCGTGCCGTAGTATGATCTGGTGTACAAAGAAATGGGAAACTTCAGACGCTGTACCACCAAGTAACGCTTTGGTCTCGGCATAGCGAGTCAGATAGTCTGTGGCGATAATTATCTAACGGTTGCCACCAGAGGACCGAGGGAAAGGACCGAGAAGGTCCATTCCGACTTGATCAAATGGTGCTCGTGGTGGTAGTATGGGCATGAGGAGGCCTGCAGGCTTTGATTTCGGAACCTTTCGACGCTGACATTGCCGACAGCTCTTGACATAGCGCTTAACAACAGTGGCAAGGTTGAGCCAGTATAATGTCTGTCGTATCCTAGCAAGTGTGCAAGAATAGCCCAAGTGGCCAGAAGTTGGTTCAACGTGGCATGCGGAAAGGATTTCCTCTCTGAGAGCTGTGGGTACCACGAGGAGGTAGATTCTCGACTCGGATCTAGAGTTATGCTTATAAAGCACACCAGCTCTCAGGCAGAAAGTTGAGAGGTTCCGAGAAAAGCACCCAGGTATGGTGGCTGGCTAACCTTCTAAATAATCATTCAGTGCTCGTAAATCTGGATCGGCACGCTGCTGATGAGACATATCTGAAGCATTAATAGCTCCGAGGAAACTGGCAGCGTCATCCGTGTCTGGTGAAGCGAGCTCGACAGGCGCACAGGAGAGCGTGTCAGCATCTTCATGCTTATGTCCGGACTTATAAACAATAGTGAGATCGAACTCCTGGTGGCGAAGGCTCCATCGCGCCAGGCGGCCGCATGGGTCACGCAGATTGGCCAGCCAACACAAAGAATGGTGGTCAGTGACCACTTTAAATGGGCGACCATAAAGGTAGGGGCGAAATTTCGCAGCAGCCCAAATAATGGCGAGGCATTCCTTTTCAGTAGTTTTTCGTCTCCGCGCGGGATAAAGTACGGCTGGCATAGGCGATGACTCGTTCCACACCCTCTTGACGCTGCACAAGAACCGCCCCAAGGCCAATGTTACTGGCGTCAGTGTGTATTTCTGTCTCCCCCTGCTCATCAAAATGGGCTAGAATAGGCGGCGATTGGAGACGGAGACGCAGCTCGGCAAAAAGCTTCTTGTTCGTGAGTCCAAATAAAAGCGGCGTCTCCCCGGGTGAGCCGAGTCAGCGGTTCAGCGAGATCAGCGAAGTTATCGATAAGACGCCGGTAGTAACTACCCAAGCTGAGAAATCGGCGAACAGCTTTCTTTTCACGTGGAATCGGAAATTCCGCAACAGCAGCAATCTTGTAAGGGTCGGGCTTCACGCCGGCGGCGCTGACGACATGGCCGAGAAATTTAAGCTCTTGCGGTAGTCAAAGTGGCATTTCTGGGGCTTAAGTGTCAAGTTAGCGGATCGAATGGCTTCGAGTACTGACCACAGGCGCTTAAGATGTTGTGCAAATGATTCTGCGAAGACCACCACGTCATCTAGGTAGGCTAGACAACACTGCCATTTAAGGCCGGCGAAGACAGTGTCCATCATCCGCTGAAATGTGGCCGGCGCGGAACACGGGCCGAAAGGTAGAACTTTAAATTGGTAAAAAGATTTTAAATTCACTCCGAGCGCCTCTTGGCAATATTGCGGGGAGAAGGCAGGAGTGCGCAACATGGTGTGGACCTGCCCACACAATCCTCTAGGTAACCCAAATACAGTGCTAACACATTGAGGGGCGGGAGACTGCCTTATCCAGCTCTGGACTAGAGGCCCGACGGATCCTCGTGACACCAGCGCGGATAGCAGCGGCAGCCGCTGGAGTCCTGGACTAGAGACCCCATCTACACATCCCCCTCCCTTATCTCTACTCAATAAAGTTTTTCACTCCAACTCAATAAAGTTTTTCACTCACTCACTTGTGTGCAAGAGGACTGCGGTTCAATTCAATTCATTTATGTTTCACAGCAGTTACAACAGACAACTCTGAATGGTCCCTCGGCTAAAAGCTGCACTCAGCAACTTGACGACGATCCAAGGGCCAAAGTACGAGACAGGAGTTGACGCAGGTTGTCAGTGTAAACAAACAATAATAAATATGGCGCACTCATCGAAACCGAAAGAAAAGGCACGAACCTAATTGTACCAAAAGCACATGCATATAAAACGTGAAACAAAAAGAAACTGTTATAATACAGAACCAAGCATCACAACTCTGTGTTATCTAGACAAGGCGCACCAAAAAAAATTTGAAAAAAATACGTTCGAGAACCTCAAGGCGTACTTGAACAAATTGGAGTTATGGGTCAGGTAGTAGGACATGATTTACAGGGAGGCTTAGCGCGAGACAGACGAGAACAAGAGAGGCACACAGAACAGGGCGCTAACTTACAACTGAAAATGGAAGCGAAATGAATTGTAAGAGCTCGAGCAAATAAGTACGCATGCTCCGCTATGCACTGAATTTGAATGAAGGGGTTAGATAAGCCAAACTGAACCAAGATATTCCAGGATTATCCGAAAAGAAATAAAAGATGTAAAAATACGAAAGCAACGAAAGAAATTACACAGCACTTAGAAACAAAGCTTGCTATTTCATCAGAACCGACGTTTCACTTACGCACTTATCTGTTACTAAACTATGATTAAAGGATGCCTCAAGAAGTTCTCTTGCTAGTGGCCCTTTAGAACGCCGATAACTTTTGTTTTTCCGAACAGTAGATGGCATTTTCAGCTCAAGTAATGTCTAGGCAGGTTATTAGATCGATATTCGATATTATTTAACGGATGCAACGTGTTCCCTTAAGCGCTAATTAATACATCGACCAGTCTGGCCTATGTAGATGCGGCCACAGCTTAGAGGGACTTCGTATACAAAACCTACTTTGCAAGCAACGAACTTAGTTACATGTTTGGCGCTACAATCCGGAGCATTTCATTCTAGCTTACTATATTTAATATATTTATATTCAAGATAATTCATGTAACCATGCATTTGCCTCGACCTGAATATTACTAACATGAATGCCAGAAAAAAATACGCTGGTATCATCTGCATATAAAATTATTTCTGGAGTTCTTGGGATGGAAATTATATTATTACTGCAAACAATAAAAAATATTGTGCCTAAAATAGAGCACTGCAGAACACCGTATAATATTTGTCTAGGTTGTGACTAATCACCATTTAAACATGTATATGCACGAGACCAAAAATATTACTACGGATCATATTTAAGGCAACTCCTCGAATGCCATAAAATGATAGCATATAAAATGAAATAACATGTTTAATAGAACCAATTGCCTTCTTGAAATCTAAAAAAATTTCAACTGTGAATTATTTGCCATCTACATTAGAAAATATTTTTTCCTCTTACCAAGCAGCGCCATTTCTGTTGACTTCTCACAAAACCCGAACAGCTCTTTCGGAAAAATTTGTCTCTCGTCAAAAAACTTACACAGTCTGATTTTGATCAAATGTTCCAGCAGTTTAGAAAATAAAGGAAGTACAGATATAGGTCTATGATTGTTTATATTGTCATAAGGGCCACCTATGTGTAAAACAACCACAAGTGTAATGCCCAGAACCTTGTGCTCGTCTATTATAGCAATGTGATAATTCATAAATATGATTGAAGTTTGAGTCAGAACGTTTTATTTCGGGTCCTAAAGCGTAAGCATTTTGTCTTTGTAGGATTAATTACAATGTGGTTAGACTGCGACGACCATTTAAGTTTTTCAAGAGTTCCGTTGCACTCAATAACCAAGTCATATGGAGTTTTACCCGTAAAGAGGAGGCTACAACCATCCTCATATATACTGGGTAATGTGTACTATATCATTTATATATAGGTTAAATAATAGCACTCCGAGGGTACAACCCTGCGGTACCCTATTACGTAGAGACAATAAAGATGACTCAATATTGTTTATACACACGCACTAAACTGTTTTTTAAGATATGACGTAATTAAATTGAGGAGCTGTCCACTTATTCTATACTGTAATGGCTTACCTGACAAAATACAATGAATGATGGACTCAGAGGCTTTAGTGAAGGCTATTTCCGTCGATCATCCTCTCCTAAACCCATATTGGCAGTGAGTTACTGCATTATTTTTCTCGGGGAATCTATTAAAACCATAAACAATAAAATTTTCCAGTCTTCTTCAAAACCCCGAGAGGATAGATATTGGCCGATAATTATTCAGGACACTTACATCACCTCTTTTGTGCACAACAGTCATTCTAGCCTTTTTCGTCGCATTTGAAAAAATGCCCAATTCAAGAGCTAAGTACAAAATGTGGGATAAAACAGGTGTCATGCATTCAATTACAAATTTCTCTGGTCTCAGTTGTATGGTATTAAGATCTAGTGCTTTAGTATTTTTCATGTTAAAGAAAGTGTGGTAGACCTCATCGGTGTCAGTGGGTTCAAGAAAAAAACTCTGCGAGAGACTGCAGCTTACGGTGTTCATGCTTGGGGGCTGAAATTACTTGCTGGGGCAATATTAGCAAAGTGCCGGTTGAAGTTTTCTGCAAGTTGCACACCACACAGCATTTCGCCTTCATTATTGCTGTTTTATGGTGATGTGGTCTTCCTTCTTCAGCCAAGAATATCATTGACAACAACTTTCCATACGGCAGGAGTGTTGTTAGCGATAGTTTCAGCTAAGAGATTTTTGTAGTACAGACGTTTTGCCTGTTTTAGAGTAGCATTTAGTCTATTCCGTACCCTCTTAAATTTCTTGAGCTTTCCCTCACATCGCGAACGAAGAAAAGCGTTATAAAGGCTGTTGTTGTTGTTTTTTTTTTTGTTTTTGATTTTTTTTTTTACAAGCTTGGCATATTCTGAGGTCTCCCAAGGTTCTTTAGTTTCCCAAGATTGTCCTGCTTCCGGAAAAGAGAAAATATTTATTGCAGACAAGAAGAAAAGCTTCAAGAAATGTCGGGCAGCCTGACACTTGGCATCATTGAGTTCAAATATAGATTTCCAGTTATGCGGAGTAATTTTTGCCTGAATGACTCTAAAGCACTTTTGGAAAAACTTTCGGAAGTAAATTCCTGAGTTCAATGTTTCTTGCTTGGGCCTGGAAAAGTCATGAAGATAGGGCAGTGATCGCTTACATCGGATGCAATTGTACCCGCACAGAGGATATCTGTATTTAGATTAGTGATAAGATGAAGCGTAGATGAGGTGAAAGGAGTAAAACGTGTTGAAGTGGTAATATCATTTTTGTAACCGGCTGAAGGAGCCTAGCATCAAAATCATAATTGTTAATTTCATCCATGATGTCAATATTAAACTCACCACCACAAGTGCAAACAAAACTGTTTTGAAAAACGTAATCCATCAGGCTTCCAAAATGGAAAAAAAAACCTTCGACATTACCACTTGGAGATCGGTACCCAGCAGTAATGATTTCCTTACTGGTATTTATTGTTAGAATTAAAAAATTTGCCGTTATTGTGGAAAATTATATCTTTTGTTCCAAATGCAGTTCAGTAGCAATGTAAATTACCAAGCCACCACCATGTCTGCAGGGGCGATTCAGAAAGAAGGGTTGGCAACCTTCAGTTGGAGGGTTGTCTAATGCGGGAGTTTCTAATATCATTACGACTCTGAATTTGAAGGAGAATTCACGCAATAGTTCATCGATCTCGTCACGCTTATTGCGCATGGAACGAGCATTAAAGTGTAAAAAAGACGTGTCAGTTTGGGAGGTGAACTTAATATCAGCTGGCGACCAAACTTCAAAGTATTCCATCCTTAGAGCAGCACAAAGACCGACATTGCAAGTAATAGAATGTTATCTAAATGTGCTTCATGTTCAATTTTGATTACCGTCGCGTGATCTGACTTTCGTGCAAAAATCTTGCCATTCAACGTCCAAACTGATTTCCAGCCTTGACTGCGCTCCCTACCGATAGCTGAGCCGAGAAATTTTTTCAGAACAGAGCAAAGATGTGCGTTAACATACATGGAGTTAAACAATTCGGGCGAAGGCGTGAGGAATCGATGGGCTTCCCTATACAGCAGGTGTTTTTTGCTGTTTCTTCTGCCTTCGCTCGTACAGAGTGGTGTTGGTGACCACCGCAGTGTCCGTGGCTCAGCGACACATTGCGGTGCGGAGATAAGGACTTCCCTTCTCGACTGTACACGTTTATTTACACTTTTTACATCAACTTATTTACAATAATGTTGTCTCATGCGATATCAAAATATAGAGGGCTAACTGCAACTGGGTGCACGATCGGAGGTCAGAGGCTAGCAGAATCAGGCCTTGGCCTTCTGCTACACTTTGGGCCGAAGTCCCTTGAGCCCTCCGTCAGCCTAGCCTCCCTCCTCGAACAACCCGTCTGCCCTCGACTCTCGTCTGAGCCCAACTCTCTTCCGAGCCCAACTGTCTCAACACTCGCTTCCTTAGCGTTACCAAACTTCCAGTTTAGTCCGTTGACCAATCAACGACTCGTCACTCTGTGGCCAATAACATGCAGTCTTTCAAAATGGGCTGGCCAATCATTGTGCCACATATGCCCCTCTTCTATGCATGTTAAGTAAAGCAAACACAAAGCAAGCACTAAGCGGCGAGTGGTTGCACACACAGACACATACATCTGCAATTTACTCCCTCTCCAAAATCCTCCCACGCAGGAGGCGCCAAGCAGCCGCAAAGACGAACGGCGTCGACGGTTACACTTCCGAAAACGCACACATATAAGCGCACACACGCAAACCTCAGGCCCAAACATTCCGATCCCTGACCATGGTCGGTTGCGCGCGGGCGGCGGATTCTAAGGGACGTACAGGCGTCTTCACATGTCAACAGCGGTTCCCTCTGCAGCGCATTCTCCCAGGCCCGCGTTTCGCCGCGTTTCGGGATTTATGGCCTCCACGCCCTCTCTACCCGAACCGGGAGACACAGCAGTTAGCGCCGAACCCACAACCACTGCGCTTACGCTGTGCCTTCCTTCTAACTGCACTGCTCTGCCTCCCTCGCGGCACGGGGCGGACAGAGCCGGCAGCGTCGCCCGCTGCCATGTGTTCTGGCATCACTTCCGAAAAGCGGTTGCTTCCGCGACCGTCATAAATCAGCCAGCTTCAAGCTGCCTCTTGACCTTCGGTCGCCCCTTCGGAATCTTGCTTCTGGGCGAAGCCCGCAAACTTAACTGATGGGATCAGATTTGTCCAGATTTATATCACTGTTAAGAAGTCTTGCTTTCCTTCCCTTCATCAAAACAGCGTCTCGCTTTGCTGTAGACTTGAACTGCACAACAATGGGTTTGACACTATCGTCGCGTGTAGGCACCCTGTGACACACCTCAATGTCATGCTCGACGATCGCTTCTTTCAAGGCACTGCCGATGTTTGACAATGTCAACGACGCTTTCGTTTACTTCTAAATGATTCCACAAACCTCAATGTTTTTATTCATGGAATATTGTTCCTCTTGTGTCATGCGGCCTTCAAGGTCCCTATGTTTGTTTTCCAGACTTTGGCACTTTTCCATCGGTGCCTTGTTTTCCCATTCAAGTGCTTGAGTCTTAGTGGCCTCTGCATTAAGCTTTTATTTTAGGTCCTTGACATTCTGATGTGCATATTCTAAGCTTTAAGTTGTGTTCCGCTGTTCTAACTTCTGCTCATCAATTTCATTTCGGAAGTCTCTTTAAAAGTTTTGAGCTCCTGCTTTAGTTCCCTTCCTTAGTTTTTCCTTCCTTTAATGCAGACATTTGTCATGACGCACTATGTCCAGTCGGTGCTCTATTAGGCTAATAGCAGAATGATGACGTAGCAGTAGAGATCGCACTTCGCAGCAACGGCAAAAGTTTACACGTAACTGGGGCAGAGAGAGCAATAACTGATGACTACGATGAAAGCTGTTCTCGCCGCTGCTGCCAAGGGGGGATAAAAAGAACAGCTCCTTTTGTAGCCAGTAAAAGTCACAAGGTGCAGGTCACGGGTTGCAAGTGATGCACATTTCTGACGTAGTATCGCTCTTTTATGTAATTCCCGCCAGTTAGTCAATCAGTCATTCACATGTACCACCGCGCAGGCTGCAGGAAGAATGGCTAGATTCAATGGCTGGGCTTGTAACTGTGGCAAGTAGACCTGCAGCAAAGAGCGTAGTAACTGATGAGCACGATGAAAGATGTTTTCGCCGCTGCTGTCAAATCAAATCCTGGTGCCGTGCGATCCTGCACGGGATTAAAAAAAAAAACGGAACTAATACAAAAATCCTAATCGCATAAAGAGGTTGGGGGTATGGCCTGATGCCGGTAAAAACCTCCAGAAACGCACTACCTCACCAGAACATCAATTGGCCTTTCTGGTGTCCTATTTGGTCATTGGCCGCAACCTCCTATGAATACTCTGATAAACCCCTGGCGGCCAGTCCCCAGCGGCAAACAATTGACCATGGTGGCGGTCAGACCTGTAACGCAGCAAACGGTGCTAAGAATATCTGTCTCCGGACAGGCCGCTATTGGAAAGTGACTCCGGCAATGTTTAACGCTACAAAATTAGCAAGTGAGGCTAGTTTATCAGCCCTCTTCAAAGTACTGGAGGGACTGAAATGCGATATTATAGGACTTAATGAGGTTAGGAGTTCACATGGAACAATGTACTGACGGGCAGGCATATATTGTGTTGCTGAGGTTTATCGGAGAGACGAAAACTAGGATAGGGTTCCTTGTCAATAAGGAATTAGCCGGTAACCTAGCTGAATTATAGAACATCAATGGGATAGTGGCAGGCATTGCAAATAAGCTTAATACTAGGTGTAAATTGCAAGTTACCTAGGCCTACTCACCTACATGTAGCCATGATGACCAGCCCGTCAAAAGCTTCTAAGAAATTATAGAATCGGCAATGAGGAAAGTAAAAAAAATTACCGACGATTACGTTACTTCCTAATGCGAAATTTGAGCGCAGCAAATAAGCTGTTTCACCTTTTCGATAGATTGAGGCAAAGAAATCGAGCAACACATGTATGCGCTATCACAGAATTCTTTTTTTATTTTTTCACACGTATTCCTTTAACAAAGACTCCCTTCTCGGCGGCGGCGATGAGCTTCTGCTTCAGCCTCGCTTACACCTGGTTGCTCTCGACGGTGGCGATGAGCCTCCGCTTCGGCGGTGCGAACGGCAGGGTCTTCTCGACGGCGGCGATGAGCTTCTGCTTCAGCCTCGCTTACTGCTCTAGATTCTGGCGGCGACGGCGCTGGGCCTCTGCTCTGGCAGCTCGTTTATCAGCAGCAGCAGCAGCAGCAGCAGCAGCAGCAGCAGCAGCAGCAGCAGCAGACGGAGGACTTCCACCGGTCGTGTCGCTCATGGTTCAGAAAGAACTGGCAGATAATTTCGCAGTGGCGAACGGCAGCGGCAATTTCGGCTCGGGCGGTGCACATATACAGATCCGCCGCCACCGATCTGGCTCTCTGATTGCCACCACACAGGGGTTGCATTGGAGGAGGAGCGAAAAAAGGAATTAAGTTCGAGCCGGCGCTTTGACAACCGGAGACTCGCAGGAAGAGGGGGGAGGGGGGCGGCGTGTACACCCAGCGGCAAACGATGGGGGCAGAAGCGCGCGCAGCAAGCGGACAACGCGATAAAGGGAGGAGGGAAGAGATAGCAGCGACTGACTGATGCTGCTGACGCCGATAGTGAGTCAACCCCAGCTGCGGAGTTGGTTTCAGGGACAACGCCGCCGATGCCGACGCAAACAATATGATACCCTCGCTTCCGCAGCGCCAAGAACCAGGTCTAGCCGTGGGAAGGTGGTCACGTATTCGTCGACGTGCCGGGGCCTACGTGAACTAACCGGCGCGTCGGCAACTGAAGAGCACCCTATCCGCCACACAGTAACAGGGGAGGGGGGGGGGACACCCTCTTCTCCTCTTTCTGCATGGCGGCGACGGTGTTCTATGCAGTCACGTTATCTTGACTCTCTAGCGGCGTCAGCGGCATCCAGCGGTATCAGTCGGTCGCTGCTAGCGCTGGGTGGGGGATGAAAGAGGGGCGGAGCTGGTTACGAGGCCGACGACGACGCCGACGCGAAACCCAGGAACGGACGCCAAAGAGCTGCGCTCTAAAACGCAGTATACAGTGTACTGATGACCGACTTCAAAGCTAAGGTAGGCAAACATCAGGTTGGAGGCCAAGCAGTGCGTCACGGTGGCGTTGCATCTAGAAATAACAGGGGGAGTTATTAGCTGAGTTCATATATAGAGCGCAATAACTTGAGAATAGAGGATGGATGGATGGAATATAGGAGCGTCTCTTTGAAACGGGGTGGTAGCAGTAGCTATCATGCTCATTTTTCTCCCTATATCTTAATTATTGATTTAGAATGGTTAACTAAACCACCATTGTTAACTAAACTAGGCTTTACAAAAGTTAGCACCATCTAGTGAAGGAAAGAGAAACTATGCGCGGCGGCCATGTTTTGCTCAGTCCGTCCGCGCCTCCCATCGAGTACGCTGTCAACGTGCGCCTTCGTGGAACCAGTGCTTGCACCGCAAGGTGCATTGGAATGATTACAAGCGATTGTTTCATTTTTTAACATCACAGCAGTCGCTGCTTGCACCAAGCTCTATTCGGAATGACGCCAGCATGTTGTTGCGTGCCCTTCTGCAGCCAGCGCACCGTCGTAGACGAGCACGGAAACAAGGTATACGCGTGTATGCGACCGTTCGTTAGCACTCCTAATCGGCTTTACAAGTGGCACTTGCACCATGTAAAGCATTACTGCACGTCCCTCTGACTGGGAGCTAGCTCACAGAATGGGCTATCACCTAAAACAGTAAGGTTGTTTTGCGCGCTATGGAGCCTTGTGAACTTGAAGGATAAGCTTATGCTGCGATGGAGGACACGGGAGAAGGAGCAATGCATGTATAACGAACGCCATTGTGCAAATACGTTCTTTGAAACATTTTGTACGTAGGTTGCATTTGCCATTGTGTATTGGAATTAAGACACGGACATGATTACCGAAACAACTTTTCACGGTCGTACGAAATGGTAGTGCTTGGTGCAGAGAGCAATACGGTTGTCTAGTGCGCCCGATGTGCGTGTTTCACGCTGCAAAAGCAAGCGGCTGCCAAACCCGCGGCGTCTAGAAAAGCAGGAAAAGATGACATCCCACTAGTGCGTTGTAACATGCTCACGTGCAGCCCGTTTCGACCGGCCCACGTCCAGAGCGCAGAGCGCGCAGCTCAGGTTTTATACCTGCCAGCGCGGCCGATAAAATAACGAAGCGTGCGCGTCACTTTTGTGTGTTTTTTCGAGTCACCCGATGGTTCGCTAATTCAGAGCTACCTGAAATTCACTGGAATTTTTAAAAAGGTCGATTTCTTGTTTATTCCCTCTGTCAGAAAGTAAACATTTGAAGCCATAATCTCATATGAAAGCGCTGACATTGGAAGCTTCGAGGAACTCGGAGGAGGAGGAACTCGGCTGAAACGAAAAGAAATTTGAAACGTCAACTCATATTACTGCGAAGTGTTTGTGCTTTGTGCAACTGGCTGTGTTCATAAAATCAGATTTATATTATATCAGATCGTTATATAGAAATTAGGGGGTCACTTATGCTCCGCCATTAAAGGTATAACGCGATAGTGTTTCTCCCTTATACACACATACGCACGATGTTTTCTTTCTTCACGTGTTATATTTTAGCTCCTTTATTTATTTATTTATTTATTTATTTATTTATTTGTTTATTTATTTATTTATTTATTTATTTATTTATTTATTTATTTATTTATTTATTTATTTATTATTTATTTATTTATTTATTTATTTATTATTTATTTATTTATTTACCAAATACTGCAGGCCCTAACTGGACTCTAGCAGGGGGGGGCGAAAGGAATACAATGCACTGAAATATGAATTCATCAAAAGTAACATACTACACACAAGTGTAGTATGTTATATGTTGTTGTGTATGTTATATTTCTATGTTATGTATGCTATGTTATATTTCTATCATTCTATTTATTTTTATTTTATTTGACGTTTTACATTTTTATACACCAATACGCATGCGTCAGCAACAATCGGCTTTCCATTTTGAGAAATTTGACACTTTTGAACACATTCTTCAATTATTTTAATTATTAAATTACACATTCTAAATTTTATTCCTTAGCATCACCGAGCACTGGTTTTTCATTCTGACACCTTTAAACCCTTACTTTCCAATTTTTCCCTTTTTTCGTGTCTTTATTTCTATAATTGATAAATTAATTAGAAACGATTTTATTAACTCGTCATCGCCTATCACACACCAATCAATATTCAATCGCTGGAAGCACAAATTACCATGGTACTTTTTTTTACGCAGCCCCCGATTATATTCCGAGACTAATGCAAACTACTGCGTCGACGGCATGGGAAGGAAAGGGCTAAGCGCCAGTCCAACTTACGTCAAATTACGCACGATCCTTTTATCATAAAATAAAATGCATCCTCGCTCATTTCACCAACCAAGTATCTTCCAGAGGGATGAGCGACGGTGATTGCGCAAGCCAAGCAAACAAACTCGCGAGGATCTCTCTTAGGCGTTTAAGTAAACAGCAAAGGCGCACAGACAAAAAAAAATCCACATTACAGAACTCTGGATACTGTACCTGGATAGGGATGACGCTGCAGATTGCCGAGGGGCCCATGCACGACTCGTAGAGCAATTTGTAACTGTGCTCTGCAGCGCGGCCGGTGGGCCCCGCCACGTTTCGGCTGTCAAAATACGCTTCTAGGCGTCGCTAACAGAAACCGCCAGGGACGAAAGAGAGGTCTAAGCACAGCACACTAGGTTAAATTGTGAAAAGCGCGAACAGAACGGCTAGCGCTGACGGACGGACACGAAGCGAACGGATGGAGCGAACAAAATATGGCGGCCAGCGCGGGATCAGAGTGCCTCTCACGGTTGCCAGACGTATTTTTGTAAACCCGCTATTGTGAATACCGGCCTTCTTCAGCAAAAAGAACAACCAGAAGTGGACATGGAGAACCCTAACGGGGAGATTAAAAACATCATACTCTGTTCCAACACTGGCATTGTGCAGGTGTGGAACCCATCGGAAATGTGCGATGCAGCGACCACAGGATGACACTGTCTCGAATTATAGTCACGCTTTAAGAAGAGAAAGAAACAGATCTGCAAGGAAGAAGTGCGTCAACGAACTAGCGGTGAGAGGGAACGTAGTTCAGGGTATCGCTGCAAAATAGACATTCATATTTAACCGAGCAAAATGACCACATTGTAGATGCAATGAACGATACATTCAGAGAAATTGGTACGGAGTCTGCGGTAGAAGTAGCTAGTAGAAAAGTTAGAGAGAATTAAGATACTGGTATATTATCAAGCAGACAAAAGATTTGAAGAAAGGAAGTCAAAGTATGAAAATATCCAACCCAACAAACAGGATAGGATGGCACACCTATCAAAGATAGTTAATAGGTGCTAAGTGTCCGACTTAAGGAAGCATAATAAGAAGAAAGGTCGAGCATGCTCTAAAGAGTGATTGTCTGCTTAAAGTAGGGAAGAAATTGGTGAAGAGGAATTAGGCATAGGCAAAAATCCCATGTATGTGCTAAGGCACAAGGCGGGACAAGTCGTCGAAGAGTTCTGTACTGACCTATACAGTAGCCAAACTAGCCAGGACTATGATGAGACTGGCAGTAGGTAAGAGGCCTCAGACGTCCTTCCAATAACAAAGGAAGAGGTTAAAAAAACTTTAGAAGCTACGAAAAGGGGTAAGCAGCTGAGGAGTGTCACATGACTACAGATTTGTTGATGGACGGCGAGATATCGTGTTAGGAAAATTGACCACCATGTATACACAATGCCTGCTGTCATCGACAGTACCGAAATCATAGATCAACGCTAACGTTATGTACTTTAATTGGCATGTAATTAAAATTGCAGGCCAATCAACTCACTATCTTTTGCGTACAAGGTATTTACTAAAGTAATCGCTTAATATAATCAGGACAACCTTAGACTTCAATCAACCAAGGATCAAGCAGGTTTCCGGAAAGGGGGCTCTACTATCGATCACATCTAAACAAAGCATCAGGTGATAGAAGCATGCCCGGAATATATCCAGCCATTATACACACCACTCATTGATTGTGAAAAAAGCATTTTATACATCAAAACCTCGGTAATCCGGCAGGCATCGCGAAATCACAGTTAAACGAGCCATATGTGAAAGTACTAGAAGATATCTAAAGCGGCTGCACAGCAAGAGAGCAATAAAATTCCCATCAAGAATGTTGTTAAGCAAGGAGGCACTACCTTCCCAGTTCTATTACCAGCTTGCTTGAAGGAAGTATTCTGAGATTTCGAATGGGAGCCGTCAGAGATAAGGTTTTACTGAGAATGCCTCAGTAATCTGCGATCCGCTGATGACATCGCCTTGCTAAGTAACTCAGGAGATGGACTGCAATGAATGATTGATGAGCTAGACAGTAAAAGCAGACAAATAGGCCTAAAAATCAATAAGCAGAAACTAAGGTAATGTTGAACAGGAGGAACAGCAGTTTACGATAAGTAGCGAAGCGCTGGAAATGGTAGGCGAACATGTCTACTTATGACGGCTAGTTACCACAGATCCGTATTATGAAAGAGAAATAGCTAGCAGAAAATATTGCAATGGAGCACATTTGGCATATAACAGTTGGATCTTACCTGCACTCACCTTGGGGGCTGAAACGTGAGGGCTAATGAAAACTATTCCTCTTAACGGGAGGACAACGCAGAGGGATATGGAACGGAAAAAGGTAGGTATACCATTAAGAGGTATTAACGTTAAATAACTCGAGTTATTTACATTCTAGTGGAAATCAAGAAGAAGACATGGGCATGTACAAGGCATGCAGTGCGAAGAGAAGATATCCGATGGTCGAAAAAAGGCATCAAATTGGATGCCAAGGGAAGGAAAGCTTAACAGGGGTCGACAGAAAGTCTGATTAGCGGTGAGGTTGAGACATTCGCAGGGGCGAAGTGGAATCGGCTAGCGCAGAACCGGGTTAACTGGGTAATATGGGCCAGAGCCTTCACCCTGCAGTGGGTATTATAGTCCGACTGAGGATGATGACGTTGATTAACAAACACCTAAACACGGCGAACACACAAATTTCTTTCTGTGTATTTTTTTAATTGCGGTATCTTGTCCGAACCAGACACAAAGGGAGAGCAACATATGCTCAAGATATGCTGCTTTTGTGCTGATTTAATCACCGTCATTTAAGAGACATAATTTGGAGTATGTTATAACTTACGCGATTCGTTTATAAACAAATATTTTATTGCAGAAAAGAACAGAATCGCATTTTTCCTGTCAGTGGCCAGATTTCTAATCTGGCGCTCCAGCAGAGGGAGCTTATATTCTCTGCAACGGAGGATGCAAGAAAGTAACCTAGGTTTTAACATGTCATGTATAGATTAGATGGAAAGGCGGTAGAGCAGCGCCTCCCGGATTTGATGTATGCAGGCGATATTGGGCTGCTAGCTGAGAGTCTGGAAGAATTGCAAACTCTAGTTAAGTATTGCGGAGACGAAGGGGACGCTCTAGGCTTCAGTTTCAGCGCAGTTAAGTCGGGTCTGATGATTTTCAACGGCTCAACTGATCAGGGTCTTAAAATACAAGGCCATGATATACCCAGAGCAGCAGAATATAAATATCTCGGGGTATGGATAAATGAAGGATTGGCATACATTGGCAAGCATGAGCAATCACGTACTTACAGCCAAAGGGCGAAGATATTAAGATAGGTAGGAGGTTTTCAGGAGCATTTGGAAAGGAGTTATGGTGCTCGGGCTTACTTTCGGAAATGCGGTTTTATGTCTAAAATCAGAGGTACAGTCGACATTAGAAATAAATCATAGAGCCGTCGGGGGATTAGCACTAGGTGCCCACGGCAAAGCCGCAAATGAAGCGGTACAGGGAGATATGGGCTGGGAATCTATCGAAGAACGGGAAGCTCAGAGTAAAATATTATATGGGGAACGCCTGAGGAAATTGGACGGTAACAGATGGGCAGCTAAAATATTTAAATACCTATACCTAAAAAGCGTTGACTCACAATGAAGGAAAAGAACTAGGAAACTAACCAGTAAGTATGCTCGTTACAACGACGAAGAAATAACGAGGCTTAAGCAACAGGTGAAAAACGCAGAAGGTAAAAATTGGATAAATTCGATGGAACAGAAACAGAGTGTGGAATTATACCGAAACTGGAAAAAGCAGATCAGGAAGGGAGCTTTCTTTGATAACTCAAGAGGCAGTGCCATACTTTTTGAAGCGAGATCAGGGTGCCTTAGAACACAGAGTTCCAAAACGAAATTTAACAATGAAGATGACGTATGTGCTGTGTGTGGTAACTCCAGTGAAACAATTGACCATATTATACTCGAATGCAATGGTATCCATCCGGAAGTTGATGCAGGCGCAGTCACTGCTCCTGAAGCTCTGGCGTTTAGAGATACCAGTGGCCGGGTGAATAAACCGGCGCTGGTAGCTAGCAAAAAACGACTGGAAGATTGGTGGCCTAAAAGCAGAAACGTGACATAATGTTAGTAATGTAGAAACAAAAATTTAATAAATAGAATGATGGTATAGTTAACCAATCTAAAACAATAATTAAGATATAGGGAGAAAAATGAGCATGATAGCTACTGCTACCACCCCGTTTCAAAGGGGACACTACTATATTCCATCCATCCATGGCCTCCGAGATCACCTCCGTGCGCACGTTTCTCTCCAGCCGTTCCAATCGGCCGGAGACAGCCTAAGTTGGAAAAGGGGCGTGGCAGCGTCTTTCGCCGCACCGCGATGCTCGCCACCTATGCATCAAGTGTTCCGCCGCAGCTTGGCGCAAACTATAAAACACGAGTTTTCTCAGCTTGCGCTCGTACCATAGTCGAGGTGCCAGCTTTAAAATGCCACGGGCAAGACGGCAGCCAACAATTTCGCTATCGTTAAAGTACTAATAATATAAGGCCCACATGCGCAAACTTAGGCAGCGACTACCCGAAGCTGCATGCCTGCCCGAAGAATGCATGCGTGCTCTGGCGCTCTCTGCTGCGGTTCCGCGTCTGTTTTTTTTTTTTTTCTGTTTTTTTTGTCGCCGTACATTTGCGAGTTCATTAACTAGCAAAATGCAGTATTTACGAGTGCGGCGACTTACATAAACATTCATCGCACGAATGCAATTCTCTAAATAGTTCCGCCACGGCCACATGATTATTGCTTACTTAGAGGTATCTCACGATAGCTATTTTTGTTCTCGCACGGTTTTAAAGCAACCTTGAAAGATCGTAAGCACGATAGAGTCCTTACGGAAAACAATTTACATGGGTTTTTATAATATGCCTTATGGCAAGCTTGAGTAATAAAAAAAAATCGATAAAGGTAAAGGGTAATCGGAGCACGTTAAGGCACCTCTGCCGCCATATGAGTATATTCGAGGTTTTCGGAAGTGCTCCCGGTAAAAACGGATCAGCTGATACGATCGAAAGTGAGGAGAAGCTATTACCTCGTTTTTAAACACTTGGCCCTCCATAGCATAAATGTGCGCAATTATCACGCGAGTTTCAGCTTATGTCTTGTTTTCACTTGTTTGCAAATGCGGCAGACTGGGTGCAGTGCTTTTATTTTTAATTTTTACTCCTATCCCTATATACCAAGAAAGCCAAACCGAGCAAATGGGTTATTTCAAACGAATCATGAATAGACTATAGAATGGCGCTATCATACACGCCTGCCACACTAGTTAGCAATTTTTATCAACTTTCATCTTTCAATGGGACTCTAAGGACCTTAAAAATTGCAGACCAATCAGCCTACTGTTTGTTACGTATAAGGTATTTACTAAGGTAATCGCTAATAGAATCAGGACAACCTTAGACCGCAATCAAGCAAAGGATCAAGCAGGTTTTCGGAAACGGTACTCTACTATCGATCATATCCATACCATCAACCAGGTGATAGAAAAATGCTCGGAATATAACCAGCCCTTATACATAGCATTCATTGATTACGAAAAAGCATTTGACTCAGTTGAAACATCGGCGGTGATGCAGGCATTGCGAAATCGGGGGGTAGAAGAGCCGTACATGAAAGTGCTGGAAGATATATATAGTGGCTGCACAGCAACCATAGTTCTGCATAAAAAAAAGTAACAAAATTCCCATAAAGAAAGGTGTTAGGCAAGGAGACACAATCTCCCCAGTACTATTCACAGCTTGCTTAGAGAAAGTATTCAGACACTTGGAATGGGAGCAATTAGGGATAAGGGCAGATGGAGAATACCTCAGCAATCTGCGATTTGCTGATGACATTGCCTTACTAAGCAACTCGGGGGATGAAATGCAAATAACGATTGATGACCTAGACAGGAAAAGTAAAAAGGTAGGCTTGAAAATCAATATGCAGAAGACTAAGGTAATGTTCAACAGCCTCGGGGAGGAACACCAGTTTACATTAGGTAGCGAAGTACTGGAAGTAGTAGGCGAATATGCCTACTTAGGGCAGGTAGTAACCGCCGATCCGGACCATGAAAAGGAAATAACAAGAAGAATAAGATTGGGATGGAGCACATTTGGCAAGCACTCGCAGATTATGACTAACAGCTTACCGGTATCGCTCAAGAGGAAAGTATACAACAGTTTCATCTTACCTGTACTCACCTATGGGGCTGAAACGTGGAGGCTAACCAAGAGAATTCTACTTAAGTTGAGGACAACCCAGAGGGCTATGAAACGAAAAATGGTAAGGGTAACATTAAGAGATAGGAAGCGTGCAGACTGGGTCAGAGAAATAACTCAAGTTACCGACATTCTAGCGAAAATCAAGAAGAAGAAATGGGTATGGGCTGGACATGTAGTGCAGAGAGAGGATAGCCGATGGTCGCTTACGGTAACAAACTGTATTCCAAGGAAAGGAAAGCGTAGAAGGGGGCGGCAGAAAGTTAGGTGGGTGGATGAGGTTAAGAAGTTCGCAGGGGTCAAGTGGATGCAGATAGCACAGAACCGGGTCAATTGGAGAAATATGGGAGAGGCCTTCGCTCTGCAGTGGGTATAGTTAGGCGGATGATGATGAAGATATGCGAAACTTATCAGAACATTTTTGGCACTAAACACCGCCGGTTGTAATGATACTAGCCACTTTCTGAACAACATTACGAGCAAACACTGAGCAATTTAAAAAAGGTATGTTTCTTTATTTACAAAACTCATGAGGTGGACAAAGAGAAAAACAATATGGGCAAGCACAATCAAGAAGTACACACAAACATTTCGTTATTTACAAACTTCACTCACCACATGATGACTACATGCGTAGTTTTCTATCCGCAAAGATAAAACTCGCCAGACTAAACAAGCAGCTCTTATAAAGCTCGCTCAGCAGCTGTTTTTTTCCTGTAAGCTGCTTGATCAATTACTATTATTCCTGTGTTGATAAGCTGTGGCCTAAGCAACTTTTCTATGATTATCTTCGTAGTTTCAGTGGCGTGGTCCTTTCTTGCTGCACAAAGCTAGAAGAGAGCACCTCTCGAAGTAAGCAACATAAGCTAGCGACATGTACGCTACATATGGAATGTAGCGATGTACGCTCCACTGGAAGTTGTTATATTTGCAAGCAAGCGCAGAAGCCTTAGGAAAATAAAATGATGATGGAAACGAATGTCGCACCAAACTGCAACAAGATCTTGCAACAAGACCTTGCACCAAACTGCAACAAGACCTTGCAGCTGAAAAACATGCATGCCTTTGACCACTCGAGCATACGCTCGTAACGTCGATTGACTGCCAGCTTCACGAGTGACTGTTAGGCACTCAAAGACTACCACCTACACGAGGTAGCCTTGACGAGTAACTGCTTCACAAGCAAAGAAAACTATCTACACGAGCACAATGCGTAAATTCTAAGTAGAACGGAAAGCATTGTGTGAACGCAACAAGAAATCAACACTCCGCTTCGGTAGTAAACACAACCGCTTCCATCGAGCGGCCGTGACACAACACTTAAATTGTGAAACATTTCGGACACATCTTGCGGTCAGTCTTTGCTGAAAAACCAGATAAAAATGAAAGGCTACGTGACATGCTCGTAACAAATTTTTCGTCAATGTACACGGGCGAAAAACGAGAGAACCGCCAGCGGACATACGCCTCGAGCTGGCTGGACGATGCATCGACGCATTAGATTCTACGACGCATTAGAATCACTAGAAAATTTCAGAGTACCGCATTCGTTTTCCGCGCGCCGCCGGCTTGCCAACTGGCTGATGCGCGTCACGTGACCTCGCGTCGCCATATCCCTTCCAAGCACGCGCGCGGAATACGTGTCTTGTGCTGGAGTTACTCTTTTTTCGATTGTTTCTTGCAGTGTACACGTGAGAGATTATGTTGTGCTTTTGGGTGCGGCACCAGGCCTGAGTTAGGAAAGGCGTGTTCTCCGTGCCTGAACGAAAAAGAGTGATCTGCACTGGTGATCAGTGTGGCTTCACAGAACCGACCGGCGAAAATTCGTGCCTCAAGGAACACCCTCTTGTGCTAGATACGCTAGTTGATTGGTTTCAAATTGTTTTCATTTAGCCGCGAAAGAAGCGTAGGAAACACTCAACGTGAACATGGGGCGCCTGATCACAACATGTGTTTACCTTCACGCGCAGTATGTGAGTTTACCTTCCAGCACAAGAATATGCAGCATCCGCTTTACTTGCGGAATTTTGCAAAAGCTACCCTCACAGTAAGATAAATATCTAGTCAGCTGGCAGCAGATACATCGATATTCAGTTGTGCGATATCACACATTATACTCGTGCATGCATGCGTATGGGCGCGTGTTCGTGTGCGGATCGATGACCGCGCGCACCTCTTCCTTTTTTACTTTTATTGTTAATGTAAACGTACATAAAGCTTTATGCACAGATTTATTAGTTATTTATTTCTAGTGGCACGATAAAGAAGCCAAGGTGGCGGAAATTTCCAGAGCTCTCCACAACGGTGTTTCATAGTATGATTCGCTTCGGGATGTTAACCCTCATAAACTAAACCAACCAACCATATTTGTAGTGTGTTCGCAGCTGGAGACTTCTGGACATTGCGTGTCAACCATTAATGTACGATGTTGATGTCATTTCACTTTTTGACGGCAGTTAATGAGCGAGGTTCTGGTAAATTGGAGGCACAAGGCGTACGGCGATGAAACATCAGGCGATACCATGAAACAAGGAAAAGTACAATATTCACAACCGCGCGGTGATAGCGATGATATAGTAAGCCATGTTTTTTTCACGCTGAAAATGGGTAAGACCAGTGCTTTAGTTTTCCTTCGCTTAATGATAGCGCCGAAAAAAAAAATCAAGTTCGCGCAAAACAATATGCTTCAACAAAGCCTGCTGGGCGTTCTTGGCGCAGCGATGGCGCTTATGTTAGTTTGTTTACGCTGTCTCGACGAACCTGCTGCTTCACTTTATGTTGCTTATACAAAGCAATTCATTGTTTCAGAGCGTGATAACGATCCGCACATCGCCCCGTAATTTACCTTGTCCGGCCCCGCGGCGCCGACGGACGACATTCTCCACGACTTAACAATACACCTACACGTTCCTGCGACCTTCGCTGACGTGCTATTTCACACTCAGTCATTTTATAATGTTGTAACACCCCAGCACTGTGCGTACAAAACAAGCCGATTCAAAGGGCAGGGGATTTGCAAAAGCAGGCGACCTGCAGTTTTCGCCGATCCACCCACGCAGTTATTTTTTCCCCTCGATTGCTGACTACGGTATTAAAGTTAGTGATCGCACAATCAGTGTTTACACTGTTCTGAATAAACATGCTAGAGCCTTCCCGCTTTGCTGAGCTTAAAAACACGTTCCAAGCCTACGAATGCGGTCAATCGCCGTTCAGACTGCGGCCGGGCCCGGCGGTCTGGAAGGGAAATGGCGGCCGCGGGCACCTTTGCGGTACTCTGAAAATTTTCCAGTGATTCTACGACGCATAGGCGCGCACTGCCTCCTGGCGGCGCCTGGAGGAACTCACAGGGAATTCACAGGAAGCAGTCGCAACATCCTAGCTCAGAAAACGGCTAATAAACTGTGATAACCCTTGCAGCCTTATTCTTTGTCTAACAATGTGTCGGCGTGTCATTGGCAACTACAGATTCGATACTGTCTGTATAAGTTTGTATTTCTACCTTAAGATATATACAGTTTATAGTCTTTTCATGAGAATAATGCATACATTTTTGTGGATGGCAATAAGGCATTGACCTCATAAATTTCATTTATTTACAAAATAGAAATATACATTGGTACGTGTGACTGTGTACATCACAACACACAAATAACAAAGTATAGACATATATGCAGTACACATAAGCACTATATTACGCATTGCGCTCATCCTGGACAAAGGAAATCATACAAGTTTAGACAATTTACGCAAGTCTTGGCTTTTCTTTACATGCTTGTTCTTCAACTGTCGGCAACACTGTCGCATTCGCAGGCACACATAATAGTGTAGGAGCTTAGCAAGCATTTCTTCTTTATGAGCAATACATGGGGATGTGAAGTTGATGTTTTCTAGCACAGCGTCAGTCGTGCGATCTTATACATCCCTTTAGCCGGCATGTTTTGCGAAGTGCTCCTCGGCCTTTTTAAAAAGAAGAAACAGGTGCACATTCGGATGCATGAGCCCTCCTTTCGTTTTACAATTTACCAAGACAGCTTCAGGTAACTTTGAAATACCCTTCTGTCCGACCAGAGCCTCCTTACAAACTGTACAAGATGTATGAGTACCAAGCTCTCGTGACACAAATCCTGTGACATAGTACACAATGCAGTCAATAACTGCAGCATTTGAATAGTCGTGTTCAAACACATCATCGCACTCCCAGGTTTCCTCACTGATAAGGCCATCCAGCTTCTGCTTGAGGTCATGCAGTTTATCGGTGTGTTGAATAGCTCCGGATTTAAACACTTCTCTAAAGTCACTGAGCGTGAGAAAAACAGATTGCTCTTTCTCGGAAGCTACACAGTTGCCGAGCTGTGGTGGCCTCAATAATGAATAAAGAGAAAGCATGCGGTAAAGCTGTAGGAATGTCGGGAATGTGGGATGCTCATTTTAATCACCCGCTTGCCTTATAATACCGAAAAAACACTCCAAAGGGTCCTGATTCATTTTCGCTGTCAGGACATACTTGAAGTCGCACTCCTTCAGAAGAAACACTGACAGTTCCGGAACAGACTTAATGGTAACACGTAAACCTTCGGCTGTAGATTGTGCTAGGAAAAGATCTTTGTGAATATCACCCCTCACAACTTCCTGCTCCCAGCTATCTTGCCACTTAAACGCAGACTCGAGAACATGGAAATCTTTGCACCCGAGTGTGAAATCTTCTGCGGGAAAGCGACAAATTTGGGCGTCAAAAAGGTCATTCATCAAGAGAGTAAACTCCACAGTTGGCTCGACATTTTCAAGCCGAGGTGCGCCTCTCCGTGCATAGAAAGATTTTCTGTTAGCAACTGAGTGGCTGAAAACTTGTGTGGCTAGCTTCACCCGCATTTTCAGCATATGTGAAGGATTGACATGACAATACGTCAGCTTTGGACACACCCTAAGTTCAGCGGCATTTTTGGTATCTGCCACAAAAAGTGCATCGTAGCACGACCATTTCACTAGCCGCCCATTTACTTTTAAAATCTTTTTGTCATAGAGACGATTCCTGATGCATTCAAATAAATGCGGTGTGTCTGCCACGACATAGACTTTCCTTGAGGCATCTAGTGGATGTTCAAAACCATTAACAACTTGTCCTAGAGTGCCCCTCAGTCCGAGCTGCCTCCACATGGCCCTGTTAGTAGATGCACCATCGCAGACTACACCGTCAACAAATATTCCTGCCTGCTCTAAGTGCACAATGCACTGCAGCAACAGCTGGGCAATGACTGTCCCCTTTGTTGCTCCTTTCGAAGCAAATACTGCTGCGGGTTGTAAATAACTATCAGCAAAAGGTGCAAAGGCACACACTAGACCATGGTCTGCCAGCTCATTGCTTTGCCCTCCTTGGTCTCCATAGTCAACAAGTCCAGAATACGTTATGGTCTTCGAGTTTACAGCCATCTCTTTCCTGACCTGTATCTCGTCTAAAATCACCATCCCTCTGCGCTGAAAGGGCGTCTTCCTTGCCAGTTTGATTTTGAGAGCTTTAAAAAATTCTCATCAAACCACATTTGAGCCCAATCATGTTTATATACTTTCTTATGGTTGATATGCATGGCATGGGCAGTATGTTATTACTCCGAAGGAATGAGTAAGTGGTGGGGCTCCTGATGTTCAGCAAGAGGCATAGGAGTAGCCAGTCGTCGGTGTAGTGCCTATTATTCTTTGTTGTGCACTTAGCTGCGGACATACATTCCTGCACAAGAAGGAGCTGCATTGGTGGAATGTTAAGAGCTTGCAGTTTCTTTTCGACGTCTTCCTCTTGCAATTTCCTTATTTCACCTTTGCTCGCTTCTAGTTGTTTAGTTATGAGTCGGTTGCGCTTCAGTAGCCGTGCCCGTGACTTTTGCAAGACAGCCCTAGCACTACGCAAGGCGTCAATCTTCTGTTTTTGGCAGGTGACACAGACAGCCTGATGCGCTTCAGTGGTTGCCGCTGTTTTGCTCGAGCAGCTTGCCGGTCGGCATGGATTCTGAGAGTATCCGACAGGCTACTGCATGCACGACATATATCTCCCCCCGGTAACAGCAGTGGGCATCGTTTATGCCTCCATTTACGCTGGCAGTCAACAAAAGCACATTCAGGAGCCACAGAAGGAACGTCCTTCATATTAGGTCCTCCACTGCAAATGTGTAAGTTGTGAACGGCTTTTAGAACATCCTCAACTTCACATGTCGACACAGCAAAATTATTTATGCCTACAGCACTGCTTTCAACCGGCTTGTCGAATATGTACACTTGCAAAGCCATGTCACGTTTCACATGCACAGACTTTCGGTTAAAAAGCACACATGCGCCGTCACTTGTGCGTAGCAGAGAGGCGTCGTGGAACACGAGGTCACGGAACCCTTCTGCGTCGATGCGATGCACCGCCCAGGACGGTGTCGGAAGGCAGAGTTGATGCTGTGTTGAACATTTCTTCGAACGGCGATGAAGTGCAGAGGTCACTTGCCCCGACAACATTGCTGTTCTCGTTGACTTCGCCGTCTGTGCTTTGAGCTGATGGTGTTGCTGGCAGGGTTTAAAGTCCGGTACCTCCACTGTTGGGCCCGCGCGTACACGCGGAGGAAGGTGCACGATAAGCCAGCCGCCTTGAGTTCTTGCGAGGATTTCTTACCTTCTTTGACAAGTAGCTCGGCGCTCCCTCGAAAATAGTTGGCAGAGCATCCTTGGCAAGTCCCGCTCTCCTGTTGCCCGACATCAGAACGCGGCCATCAATAGCAGCGGACCACGTTTTCAATATGAAGTGAGGAGCGAAATGTTTTTCACAAACACGGTCCGTGCGCTGCATTACTCGGTCGTTGCGAGGGATCGCCCGTATCCATGCGTCGAGCCTTGCTATTGCGGCGGCGTAAAAAAAGATAACTTCTCTTTACAGCACTTATAGCCCGTGTTGCAGTACGGTACAAAGCACTTCCCCATCGCGTAGCATACCAATACGTAAAACAACTAAACAGATCGAAGCGCAAACACACGTGCGTGCGTGCGAACAAAGAGCAGGCGCAGAGTGGAGAACTGTGCTGCCAACCTCAAAAGCAACCTCTCCCCCAAAATGTAACTGAAAATTCCCTAGATTTCCTTAGATGCGGTTAAAAATATTTTGGCGTGGAATAAAAAGATGCGTAGTTGAATCGCAAGCTCTGTTATTTCCCAAAAACCCTTTTGCCACACGTTGTAGCAACTTTGGAAGCTGTAAATTTGAAACGATTCATTTTTCAAGAGATCTCTTTATTGTACACTGGTTATACAAGTGATGGTCACCAAATAATAATTATTACAACAAAACAGTACACACAAACAGAAAGGAGTGCTTTTAAATGACGATACGAGTTAAAGAGTAGACTGTCACAATTTAAAGAATATACATTTACTGGGGCGCTCAGACAACTGTGTGTCAGAAGGACACGCTTTGGTCAACCACTATCACGCCGCTTTCCCTCTGTAGGGCATGCAAATTCGCACCAGATAATACAGGGGCATTATATATAAATGAGTTCCTCCCTCCCCCCCCCCCTTTTTTTTTCTCACGTGTTGCGAAAAACTACGAATGCAGGGAATCGTAGTCTGCTGCCTTTTAGGAGGCGAATACGGACATGACTGCTCGTAGGAACCGGATCACCGGGACCGGCGGGCCGATAGTCATCCAATGTTTGTATCGCTTTGCTTCGTAGAGCTTTTTTGAGGACGTTAATACATTGTACCTGGCGAGTGAAACCGCCTGCTATAGCAGACTACAACGCACCAATCTATGTGTGACTACTGTGCCCAAAGAATGCTGCGAATACAATGAACGAAGGAGGAATGCGATCCACGCGCGAGCTTTGCAGCCATGTATGAATACAGCGTCTGTGCGGCGCGGATGGGCCGGGCGCGCGTATCCAGGCAAAGCCACCTGTCCAGGACGGTCTGCTCTTTCCGCCGATGAGGGGTGCGCGCATCGCGGCCCGAGTAAGGCTTCTTTTTTTTTTATATATATTTTTTAGTAACGCCAATACATCGCATCAAGCGTGGTGAAGAACCGGCGAACAACGAGCCCTGCTGCATAACGAAAAATAAAAATGGCCCATCGAGAAGACGAAATTTCCCTAGATTATATCAAAATCCCTTTCCCTAGGGTTGGCAGCGCTGGTGGAGAATCCGCATGAATGCGCGGGCGCTAAAACCTCTGGATACTTTGAAAGTTACGCCAACGATTGAACTTTGCCGCCCCCGCTTTACCTCCTCGCCTCCTCCTCGCCCCTTGCGCGCCCCTTCGCTGAAGGCCGACTCTCCGCCCGATTTCCTGAGCGACGATTGGTCTCCCTGCCGTTGCCCTTGGAAACCAACGCGCGTCCGGCGTTTTCCTTGTGTTTTCTTTTTCCTTCGCGCCATTTTTCTCCTATTCTTGGCGAGCGAGTATTGCCAACAAGGTGGTGTTGGTATTGCGCGCTGTGCTTTTATTGCAGCGTGCAAGCTCTATACCGTGCTGTTGCGCGTACAACTGCCGCAAGCTGCCTGAAGATGGTTATGCGGTATTCATGATACCTCAAGGCAAGCGTGACGACTTGCGCAAGAGTCAATGGATTCACAAGATTAGTCAAAAGAACTTTATTCCTAGAAAGATCAGGGTTGTTTGCGACGTAATGAGCCTTTCTCACTCCCCGTAATAACGCGTCACCTGACGCTGCGTTTTCTATTCCTGCTTGCTCCTCAATATTTGCGGCGGCAACATGTTCATTGTATAAAAATAAGGTTGTTCTCTGTAGCATGCTGAATATTCTGCGAGGCTCCAAGGCTCCATCATTTCACACACTGTCGACTTCTGTAGTCAGAAATACGGCACTATAATCTGCTTTTTGCTGTCAGTAATAACTGGAAAAGTACAATTTCTTGATTGCATTTGTCGCGATTATACTAGGATTCCTGGCCTCCTTCACTAAAAATCAAAATTGGGGCTTGTAGAGGAGCTAGTCTTTCCAGCTTGTACTTGTAGTGTGCGTAGTTTACTCAGGAGCAAATGAATGCTGGCCCTGAAAAACTCTTTGGCAAGTAAACCCGAGGTATTGCGGGTAATCTGCACTAGTTAGCTCGTACGGCATTCATTTCTTTTTTTCAATTCTTGTATGTGTCTTGCCATGCATCGACGCACGCGTGGGTTAAAAAGTATGCGTTGGTTTTATCAGGGATACGGCCAATGTGCAGGGGGTGTTCACATTATCACACACGCTTCACTTTGACCATGACTACTAGGCGTTGGCAGGTTACCTTCACTTTGAAAGCTGGAGCTCTAAAACTGCGATTCCGCGTATTCATTTACTGCGAGAAACGTTTTCCCATCGATGCCAAATCAGCCGGAATCATTGCATCAATTTTTTGTATTTACGAAACTTAAACTATCAATACTGATTATAGTTATGATGTAAAAATAGGGGAACAATTTGCGAGCAACAATTCTTTGCAGCGTAACATATTACTCATTTCAATCGTATGCAAGATTTTTTTTCACCTAGCCTGAGTGATTTATTCATCGCTCTGTGTTCTAGCTACATTTCACTGAATACCGGTTTGAGCCGCCAATATTACACGAACTCGAAAAAAAAACTGAGGCTCAACGCAGTTCCATCAATTTTCTCTTACCGACCTGTCCTGAAGCAAAGGAAGCCTCCTCGGCAGAGACGTGAACCTCGCGCTGATATTAGTCAGTTATTTCTGTGGCTTCCTCTTTTCCCACCTCCATTTATGAGAAAATAAGAAAGTATAAGAATTAAAAGTCAATGTATAGTTGTCTCGTCAGATATTATGAAGTATTAAAGATATGACTGACAACGTAAGTCAATGAAAATTGAAGTATATATCAATAGGTCATCGGACGGCATCAGATTAAATAGTGATGGTTATGAATAGCGATAGCTAATGATGGTGACTGTTACGGATATTAATAGTAAATGATAGTAATAGGCCCGGATGGTGAGATGATCGTGTTCATTGCGAATAGTGACAGTTATGATAGGTCACTTGACGGCATTAGTAGATATAGTGATAGATAGGATAGCGATAGTTAATGAATTGGCAGTTGTATGCTTTCTCATTTCCGCACGTTGAAGACTCATGTGCCCCCTGTTTTTTTATTTGATTGTTGCGTTCAATGAAATTACGATCTTTTACATAGCGCATGAGGCCACAGCATGCTTGCCCCAGAACTCCAGTGTCTCGGCAATAGGGCCCACCACTTCTCCCACTGTACCCTGCTGTCTTTTAACCACACGCGAAGTCAGTGAGTGGCCGCGTACTCATAAAATTATTTAATTCCTCCATCAGCATCATATCAAGACAGCCGTGGCACTTGCCTCGAAGCGGCAAGGTACAGCTCAAAGTTTGGTTTTATACAAAATTAACTAATTAACGCAGATTATTGCGGATCGCTAACTAGCACAGTGCCATTACACTTGGCCTAAGCTTTCCAATGGTATACGGTTTGATGTTGCAGTTAAATTTAGATTTTAATTGCAATTTACTAAATATATATTATTTTGGACCAGTAATTGATCAAAATACATGTACAATTAACCAATAATCCAATATCATGGTTGATCACATGACATTTACAATGCTTAGACAGATAGCTTGACAGATTAAGTCCTGCTTTGACCTCTGATCTTGAAGTTCAAGGCACCAACCTGGATCGTTTTCCGAAGTTTTACCGCGTTGACAGATTTCACGCTCTAAAAAAGCAAACACAAAGTCAGAGGCAGTACTAGATTAGGTGCACAAAGTAAAACACCTTATCATGTGACTTAAAAAGTGTCTGCAGCACAGAACTCGCCTGAAAGCTTTGTTTATCAGTATTCTCCATTCAAACAGTTCTAAGAAGAAACCAATCAAATCAAGAACATTACTTTCGGCATTCTCAATGCTTTTCCCGCAATTTTTCAAAAATTTTGTGCATTCCTTTAGCGCTGACCTGGCCCAAAAGCTCGCGCTTCACTCACTGCTGCTGCTGGCCGACGGGCGCCAAGGAAAAAAAGCGTGTCGTGCGCAGCGCTCGCCACCGCCGCGCGAGGAGAATCGAGGAGGAAAGCGCGGCGCTGAGGAGAGTGTCGCTACTTTCAAATTATCAAGGGATTTTAGCGGGCGCTAAGGTTCCTCGATTTTTTTAAAGGTTAGCGACAACTACACGAGCGCCCTCTCGAGGGGTCCAGGAGCAGCGCTAGCAGACGATGCGTGGCACAAAGCACCGTCGAGCGGCGATGTTGGATGGATGGATGGATGGATGGATGGATGGATGGATGGATGGATGGATGGATGGATGGATGGATGGATGGATGGATGGATGGATGGATGGATGGATGGATGGATGGATGGATGGATGGATGGATGGATGGATGGATGGATGGATGGATGGAATATAGGAGCGTCCCCTTTGAAACGGGGTGGTAGCAGTAGCTATCATGCTCATTTTTCTCCATATATCTTAATTATTGATTTAGAATTGTTAACTGAACCATCATTCTATTTATTAAATTTTGCTCCTACATTACTAACATTATGTCACTTCTCTGCTTTTAAGCCACCAATCTTCCAGCCGTTTTTTGCTAGTTTCCACCGCCGGTTTATTCACTCGGCCACTGTTATCTCTAAACCCCAGAGCTTCAGGAACAGTGATTGCGCCTGCATCAACTTCCGGATGGATACAATTGCATTCGAGTATTGCATTCGCTCCTGACAGGGAGCGCCATCTCTGACAGAAAAATAGAAACTGGGGATATGCGCGGCCGCACCACCTAGGCAACCTAGGCATCCCGTGCAAGTTTTCTCCTTTCGCTCGCTCGCTTCCGCGCACGTGCAGACGTCTGGCGCTGCTTTGTCGCGCGGACAGAAAAGCGCCGCTGTACGGTTGCTTTTTAGACCCGTTCCGCACGCATGCCGCTGCATCGAGACGACCGGTTCGGAGGGGCATACAATAGCGCACACCCGCGTCATTCGTCCGCAGAAAAGTTGATCTCAACTTTTTGCCCGCACGTGCTGATCAGCAAGGCGAGACGTCTCTGGCTCCTCCTCCTCGATCTTGCCAGGCAACATGGCCGCCAGCGGTGTGAAGCGAAGCGACGAGCGAAGCGTAGATGGTAGTTGTTGCTCTGCCGCAAAAACCAATATACTTAACGCGCATTGCTAATACTAGTGTTCCTATCGACTGTGATTTTCCCTTAAGTCGGATCATATGCGCCACTGTTATCTGCGCTGAGCTGAAGGCAGTAATCTTCCAACCGGCGAAGTGTACTAGGTCGCACCGGTGTCACGATGTGTTTGTGATTATCGCTAGCCGCGAGTATCTTCACGGCCGACAGCCAGCAACAGTAGTTCACGGTGATTTTCATGCGCACGAATCGGCTCCTCAGCCCATCGAAAAGTGTCCGTGCATGTGTTGCGAAAGCGACTGCCACCTAGCAAGGAAGAGGACTGTCCATGTTTGCAAAGTTCGTCACACACTGTGTTTTCCGAATGCTGAAATTAACTTGGTGACAGCTAGTCTGGCACTCGTTCCGCTGGTCGCAGTGACCGCAACAGAAACGAGCACACGACGTTGTTTCCGCAATGTGTCGATCGCCTGTGTTGATCGCGGTCCGTGTATGTGCTGCGCTTGCCAAGCCCTTCCCATGCGAGCGCCGAGCCCTTCGACGACGTTAGCTGCACGGCTTTCGGGCTACTAATATGTCACTATATTCCGCGGTTTGCGCTTTGTGCTGATATGGGTGCTCGACGGCACTGTGCAAAATCTGAAAATATCGTGTGCTTTCACGGCAGCTGTCACTTTGAGAGTACCTTCCTGTTTATTTCTATTTCCTGCTAGCTATGTGCACCTATGTCTGCAATAAGTATCTGTGCGATGAATCGTCGGCTGAAAACTTCTGTATGTGATAGGCTAAACACTTTATCACCACATCAGGTCTTTAAAAAAAACATTTAGACGCGATGCCAAAAAAAAAAGTACAGTATGGCGGGAGGTTATGCTTATGAAAAAAAGACACACCATATGCAACTGTGCCTCATGATATGGACACTTTGGTGTACCTAAGGCATGTTGAGCATGAAAACATATTTGGTTAAATAAAAAGAAAACAATTCAAGAAATTATTGTGATTACAGTCTGCTTTCTTCCTGCATAACTTGGGTGAGTTAAGTTCATTGGACAACTGCTTAGACAAATGATGTATATAGGCTTTATACTGACATGATGCTGTTATGAAGTTGCACACATTACATCCCATACTACCCCGCCGGGGTGGCGCAGTGGTTACGGCGCTCGACTACTGTTCCCAAGGACGCGGGATCGAATCCCGGCCTCGGCGGCCGCTTTTCGGTGGAGGCGAAAAGCAAGGTGCCCGTGTGCTGCGCGATGTCAGTGCGCGTTAAAGAACCCCAGGTGGTCGAAATTTCCGGAGTCCTCCACTACGGCGTCTCTCATAGCCTGAGTCGCTTTGGGACGTTAAACCCCACAAAACCAAACCAATTACATCCCATGCTTGTTGCTTTGACAGCTCTACTCTCGCCAGACTGCATGCCAACTTTCATTGGTATTAAGTGTCTATTCAGCTGCATTTCTTTGCTAAGGGGTACGAATTGAGATATTTCCGATGGCATCAAATTCGGATGTCATCGATGCTCATGTCCGTGCCTATTTGCTGCTTTCATTGTGCTCTGAAGCCCATGATTACTTTCCCACTGAGTGATATCAATGATGTATGTGTGTGAACCTTACAACAATGTAAGATGCATTACAGATTTTTTTAGTCCTTGTTACATTTGCTGCTCGCCTAAACTTTTTTGCACCTTGCATAGTGATTAACTGGGTTTTCTCACATATCAGTTTACATTTGCTGTATGGCCACCACTGTGCAAGGTCTCATACCACATTTGCAACGATTAATTACCTTATCTTTTCATCGTGTGTTAAGCATTATCACATGAGTATTGGTTCTATAACGCTGATGTTGACCCACTATGAAAGCTCTGAGGCATGGCACGGCCGCTCGAAGGAAGCGCACTGGGTGCGGCCTGCTGCGTCGCGCCGCCGTCAATGGGCAAGCGCGTCCTTGGGGAGTTTACAGTTGTGCCCGCTATTTCTGCTGAGGGGGCCACTGTTCGGGGACACACCGCCGCCGGGGTCGCGGGCTCTGAGCGCGCGGTTTGCTTCCTTTCTGGGCGCGTTCGCCTTGTGTCTGCGTGGTAAACGCAAACTTTTTTGTGTGTGTGCGCGTGTACAACCACGTTAACGTTTAGACGGGATGCGTTTGTTTTTAAGGCGAAGGCAATTCTAGGCTCATGCAGCGAAAATCTGTGCGCAAAAGCTGTGCCTTTAATCTCTGGGTCGCATCTGTGCACTGGTGTGTCAGTCGCAAAAGCGGACGTGCAAGGAGGGAGATTAAGAATGAAAATGATTGATGGTGATAGGTAATCAATAAAAGTTATAAATAGAGAATGATATAAGTAATGACAAATGATGACTAATAAAGGTTAATAATGACTAAAATAATTTGTAATGACCAGTATATCAAACTACGACATGTAATGACCGCAATTTATTGGAAATGAGTAAAAGTGCTTAGCGATGTGTGGTAATGACTATAATAGCTAGGCATGACTCATCATTACTGTTAATGACCACGAAATGACCAATATGTGAAACGACGACATGTAATGACCACCGCTGGTTCTAAATGAGTAACCTGCTTAGATATGAGTGATAAGGGATACAATGACTACGCAGGCAGACTCATCATGACAGGGAAACGACCAATATATTAAACGACGACTTGGAATGAACTGTGGCAAACGATGAGAGGCAAATGATAGGAGAAGGGTAGGCTTTCGCCGTCCTCCACTTAAGAGACATCTAAGAGACCCTCTAATTTTATTTTCTGAACTCGCTTCAGGCAAAGACAGCAGCGAGAAGTGGAAATGCACTCGCTTCCTCTGAAATGATAGCGGCGCTGAGGTTAAAAAGTCCAGATGCTGAAGCATAATGCCCTATCAGCTGCCATTGAATTTGCTACAAGGGACAGTAGATTGAACTTGTTGGTGATTAATTATAGGTTAACCATGCAAACAACGTGACGGGAACACAGGAGAAGAAGATGGCACAACCGCACTAGGTGTGTCGTCCTCTTTTCCTGTGTTCCCGTCACGTTGTTTAACCTATTTAGTTACCAGGAGACTGGCCAGTGAACAAGGGTTTTTAACGATGTGTTGTGAAGCAGATGAACACGATGAGATAGCACCAGAAGCTTTTCTCGCAGGTTATGTTGCGAGGACATATCAGAAAACGCTACGAATTGTTTTTTTATATAAGCATGCAATTTGTTCTAATTTTGCCGCGCTAGTCTGAGTGGCCTTGCAAGTAAAGAAGCCTGTGCATACAACATTTGTTTATACTATTGAGACTGTTTGAGCCGATGCGATAAAATGAAAAGCCACGTTTTACAGAAACTCCGGCGCCCGCTCTGTCGGAGGAAAGTCGGAAAAAAACCTCTGTGGTAAGAGGCACTTTAATTGGTGATATGGCCAGACACATTTGGCACAATGAGAACACATGACGTGTTCAATGTGGCAGGAGCTGACAAACCAGAGAGAGTCAATAAGATGTAGGGTGAAATGGGAATTATTGAAAGCGGGACCCTTATATCCCAAGTCAGGCACACTATACTCCTACAGGGCACGTTCGTACGGCTTCGGTAAAGACGGTCTTTATATAGCTATGTATAGGGTGCTATTTCATACAATGCGGTGGCTTATGGCTGCATTCTAATGATATGCGACCGAGGCAGCATTTACGGGATACCGTGAATAAGCAGGTAGCAAAGTGCGGACACTCTAACGAGGCTCCTCAAGAAGACTGAAGAACCCCACGTTTTGTTTATCACTACCAGGTTGTTGCTTAATTTATGTGATATTTGCTAATGTTTTTGAGGCGACATGTCAGTCATGCAAGAGCCTGTTGCAGGAAATATGAGTCAACTGGGCCAGTTACAGGTTAATGAAAACCAAGGACAATGGAGGCTTGATTTACCCCGCAAAGGAAGTAATCAAGCTTTATCAGCTTACAAGCCCCTTCATTAACAGTATGATGAAGTCTGAAGAGGTCCGGCGAACTAGCAAGCTGTGTAAACTTTTGATTTCATCATTGTTTTCGCCCTACACAGTACCTGCAGCTAATCTATAAAAACAATGATCGTGTCCATGCTAAGGCGCTATGCAAGATATCGTTAAGTTGCTGCCCCAACTGGTAGCGAGCTGGGCTGGAAATGTCAACAGTGGAGCGCGTTTATGGCTATGGCATAAAACTCTCACAAGAAAGGTTTTCTTTCTGCGATTGGTCATTTTCTTCCTTTTTTTTGTGTGGCCATTAAATAAGCGTACTCGGCTGCTCGCTGAATCTCGGCTGAAGTTGCGCTCTGAAGCGTGAACATTCTTGTGATCGCAGCTAAGAGTTTCACAACAGGAACACTCGATGCGCGTTCTTAAATTGAAAATTACGAACCAGCAAAATTGTATGGGTTTGCAAGCAGCCAATAAAAATAGTAATAAAAACTTTCGGCGCATATACGTAGCACCTTGAGGCAGACCGGCTCTATCAAGCGAGCTTACTTTGTCCGGTCATGCAAAATGCGGGAAGCCATACGGATAGCGTTCTGGCGTGCAAAGTTTAAGGTCTCCAACTGAGTCGAAGATCCGAGGTTATCATCTAGATTTAATCTAATAAACACCTTCATATTTCCACCGTAGCATTATTTGTCAGAATGAAATAGAAAGGTTGGTTACATGTCGCATTTTCACAGAGGTTGCTCATAGTAGGACATTTTTTATTGGATAGCGCTGGAAGCTTAGAACAGGTTGACATCAATTTGTGTATAAAAGCTGTATGCAGGAATGAGTAAATGGTATGAAAATGACACACGAAATTCGCGACATAGTTAATTAAGTGGTTATGCATTATGCTACCATGGCAGCCGAACAGCTTCGAATTGTTCACAACCGGGTCACATTTTCATGTGACAAACAACTAGATCCGAATGCAACATCACGGTAATGCGAGCTCTCCAATCTAGTGGTCTTGAACCACCGTCACTATAAGTTTTTCAGGGTACACTCCAGTATGCATCCTTGCCGAGCAAGCGCTAAGTGCTGACACGGCCACACTAGACATGACAGTATATACTAATTCGTGTTGCCAAACTGTGTGAAGCGGAGCTGTTATATCCTTAAAATAAAAGGCTTCTACCAAGCCGACGCCTCGCTCAAAGCTCAGCCAGGCGCAGCTCTCCGCGCGCGGCTGTCCCCGAACGGTGGCGCCACGGCGGTGGCGACTGGAAGTAGGCGCCTCCCGCCGGTTTCGGGCGACGTCGCAGGCCGCACCCAGTGCGCTTCCATCGAGCGGCCGTGGGCATGGATGTAACACCTGACTTGTTGACACTGAGGTCACATGTAACTTAACCTGAATTCATTCCTTTTCTGCTTGGATTGGATATGCTGCTTGCATTCACAGATTCACTACTCTGCTTTGCATCTATGCAGAGTGTTACCTTAGCTTTGCAGGATAAGGTCATAACAGAATGGTTACAATCTAAATGGGCAGCTTAATTCATTTTGTGCAATGACTAGCAAATGAGCTGCCAAGCCTTGCAGTGGTGACTAACTGCTATTTCAACATATAAAATAGTGATTTGGGAAGCAGAGTGTGTGAGCTGACGGTCTCAGTGCACTTCACAATTCATGAATTCACAAAAATATTGTACACAGTGCAATGAACGGTATGATGGCAGTTTCACAGAGTAGCAGCCATGTAATTCAGTCTGTTTTACTTTCCTACGCAAATACAAAGAGCCTTAGAAGCCCTCACACACTATAATATAAACCTCGGTACCACAGTGGCAGTTTTGTTTGCAAGCATTGCTGTGCTTATTAATGAAAAATACATGGGTCACAAAAATACATTTTAACGAGGTGTAGCTGTATATGTGAACTTATTTCTTTTTTAGTTACAGTAATGACACAAACAGCCAGGCTGTGTGTTTTTAAACTGTGGGACTCAAGAAGGACATTTCTCTTTGGAAAGTGTGCAAGATAGTTACAACACTGTTTCATGGAACAAAAATTTGTTCAGCGGAAAATATGTCGGCTTAACTTGCTCTTAAAACTTTTACACAACACATTAAAATGGGTCTTGTGGAGCTGGCAAAAACACTGCTAAAGAACAAGAACAGTAGGAAAGGATAATTGCCATTGTACTATGTAGCAATTCTTGTTCTCCTTGTTTCTTCATGCAGTTTCCTCTTTTCTTTTCCCACAAGCTATCCCCACAGTGCACTGGGATCAAGCCCTTTAGAATTTACTCAAAGTCGCGACAGGAGAAAGTACAGGAAGGAGTGTGTATCTGTACTTGTAATGCACATTATACTTAGCCATCTCATATACATTGTCTTCAAAGTCCCCGCTGGGGTGGCGCAGTGCTTACGGCGCTCCACTGCTGTTCCCAAGGATGCGGGATCGCATCCCGGCCTTGGCAGCCGCTTTTGGATGGAGGCGAAAAGAAAGGCGCCCGTGTGCTGTGCGATATCAGTGCACGTTACAGAACCCCAGGTGGTCTCAATTTCCGGAGTCCTCCTCTATGGCATCTCTCATAGCCCAAATTGCTTTGGGGCGTTAAACCCCACAAACCAAATCAAACCATGGGCCTCAAAGTGCTGCTTATTCTCATCATGATCCCAGAAGCATGCACCCCCTTCCAATACAAAGCATCTGATAAGAGACTACAAGACAGCTTTCACCATATCAGTTAAAACCACAGTTGCGTCACGACTGTTTCATTTGAAGCTGACCACACGATATGGCAGCAAACCATGCATACCAAGTATCCCGGCTAAATTTAATCAAACCTTAAATTAGGTAGAGTGGTGTAGGCTAGTGAAACCAACCGACAACTATTCAGAGTTGATTGCCCTAGTCTCCAGTGGCTTTCCATTTGCCATGGTTTTTCTACAAGTAGTAAAAACTAAATAGTGACTTATTTACTGGCCCCAGGAACAAAGCATCAGTTCTAAAGTTGTAGATAGTGCTGAAAAACAGCTACCCGCAATCTTTGCTTCATGGTATTATTTCCATAGCTGGCTTCCAAATCGAGCTACCATATGACTAGCTGCTCACACATATCTCTCACCCACATCATGCAAAGTCACATCATGGAGCACTTCAGACAAAAGCCGATTTCATTGTCTGAGTCACGTTTTGGGACATTGAAAGGAATTGCTGTCATGCAGACACTTTATTTATTGAGTTTGTTGCCTGCCGTTCAAGACAGAGGAAAAAAAAGCAAACTAGAAGGCACCTTTGTGCAAACATTTCTGTCAGCTGTTTTGGAAGACAGTTTACTACTTGCTTATTGATACTAATTGTTCTTGAAGACTATAATTGAAATGTTAGCTATATAGTCTTAATCATTATAAGGTTAAATAATGAAACACCAGCCTAGGCCAGGCAACTCTCAACAGCCCGCAGCTGGATTAATTCACTGGGGCTAGGGCACATTGATTTTCTGAAAGCTAGGACACCTGGTATATAACACACTGCATGATGATCTTTTTTTTTAGTTGTTTTAATGTCATAGCCACCTTCTGTTTTAAGTACATCACACAATATGTTAAGTACTGATTTCAGGAACTGTAGGATTAAAATAATGAGTTTTATTGCACAAAAATTTCTCAAATGAAAATATTTTTATTTATTTATACTGTAAGCCTTTTGACAGGCTCATACAGGAGTGGGCAAAAAAAAAGTCACAATTTCACAGACAGTGTACAATATATCCTAGAAGACAAAAAAAAACAACAACAAGGGAATAACAAGGAACATTGGACAACAAGGAACATTTTCGTACCGACAATCTATGCACATGAAATACACTCAAAGCACTCCGTGATTTGCTAGGCCAATCCGCATAAATGCCTCTGCTCACATTGTTGCAGTTTGCTGGGCAAAAATATTTCCACCTTGGTGAGGAATTCATTTGCAGATGTGGAGGAGACAATGTCGAGTGGCAGATTATTCCAGACTTCTATGATGGACGGAAAGAAGGAATGTTTAAACGTGTTACAGCGGGTGATAAATGGCCTAATCGTCCTGTCATGGTTTGTTCTAGCTGAATGTTTTTATGGTGGTTTTAAGTATTCTTGTTTGTTGATATTAATACAGTCATGATAGAGAAGATAAAAAAATTTTAAAGAAGCAATGCGTCGCCGGCTGTTCAAAGTTTGGACGTCTGCTCTGTTGCGCAGCGCGGTTGCCGAGACATGCCGCGAGTACTGCGAAAAAATAAACCGAAGGGCTTTGTTTTGCATCGCTTCTAATTGATTGTTAAGGTATGCTTGATGTGGATTCCAAATTATACTGCCGTACTCAAGGATTGGTCGTATGAGGGACTTATAACTTGCTAGCTTTACTTTAGCTGGCTCTCGTGCAAGTTTCCTCCGAAGGAATGCAAGCTGTCTGTATGCCTTAATGCACGTTTCGTTGATGTGTGGATCCCATTTCATTGTGTTTGTGATGGTAATCCCTAAATATTTAACTCTGTCGACTTCTGCTACTTGAACTCCCATTAGATCATAAGTAAATTTTAAGGGCACCCGTTTTCGGGTTATACTCATGGAAGCGGTTTTTTTTCATGTTTATTTCCATTCCCCATTCTTGGCACCACCTGGAAATGTTTGTTAAGGAAGAATTAAGGCGTATCTGGTCGTTAATAGTGCGCACTGTAGTGTAGATGACGCAGTCATCTGCGAACATCCTTACCATTATATTAGGTTCGACATGAGAATGAATTTCATTAACAAATATTAAGAAGAGAATGGGACCCAGCACTGACCCCTGTGGAACCCCGGAGTAGACATCTAATTCTTCAGATTCACATTCACCTATTTTAACATACTGTGTGCGGTTTGAAAGATACGCAGCTATCCAGTCTATTACGTAAGTGTCAATACCTGTAGCCTTTAGCCTGTTAATTAGTTTCCAATGGGGCACCCTGTCAAAGGCCTTGGAGAAGTCTATGAATATTGCGTCAGCTTGAAGTCTGGAGTTAATTACTGTAGCAAAGTCGTGCGTTATTTCGAGAAGTTGGGTTACCGTAGAAAGACCTTTGCGAAAACCATGCTGTTTGGAGTAAAGTAAATTGTTGTCCTCTAAGTAGGCGGTAACTGCCTTGCATATTATATGCTCCATCATTTTACATATACAACTAGTAAGTGAAATCGGCCTGTAATTGTTAACATGTAGTTTGTTGCCTCCTTTGTGGATCGGAAGAACTTTCGCACGGAGCCAGTCTGTTGGGAGCGTGGCTGTTTGGAGTGATGCTGTGAAAATTGTATGAAGAAAAGGGCTTAACTGCTCAGCGTAACGACGGAGGAAAGCATTTGAAATGTTGTCAGGACCTGGCGATTTTTTAATGTCGAGTTGTAGCAGCAAGTTAAATATTCCTTGCAGAGTTATTTCTACTGGAGGCATCGATAGTGCAGGGTTCACGTCCTGCAATTGCTGGAGTGCGCGTGAAAACGGACTGAAAGTATGTATTAAATGTGTTGCCGACCGCACGTGCCTCATCGATAACAGATCCATTAACCTCAATCTGTGTCACTTTGTTTTCAGTCCTAGATAGGTAGCGCCAAAATTTTTGGGGGGCCTGTGACATAAAAGTTACAAGTGTCGTTGAAAAGAAAACGTTTCTTGCCTGTCGGATAGCAGCTCTCAGCTGCTCAGAAACCTGACGAATATTTTCAGGATTGCATTTTTTCTTTCGCATCCTTTGTAGCTTTCTTTTTAGGTGAATCACACTACGTGTAACCCATGGGTTTGTACGTTTTGTACGTTTTAATCTGGTAGGAATGAACTTTCTTTCACAGTGAGCTATTATGTCTTTTAGTTTCAGCCATAGATCATTTACTGTGCCGTGCGTTTCAATAGAGAAATTTTTTAAACAGCTTTCAAGGTAATCAATAATGCTAACATCAGCTTTATTATAATCTTTAACTGCTAGACGCGATTCGGGAGCTGCGCCTCTGAAACCAATATTCGCGCCAGATACTGTTATTAGCAGTAGCTTATGGTCCGATATGCCTTCTTCTAGCTTGACATCGACTGTTAAGTTGTTGGAAATAAAAGCGAAGTCCAATATTGAATGTGCCTGCCCTTTAACGCGCGTGGGATCTGTGACAAGTTGAGATAACGAAAAACTAAACGCCATGTTCAAGAGCAGCTCAGAGCTACTAACATCTCGATTACCGATTGACATCGCACTCCAATCAATAGTAGGCAAATTAAAATCACCAGTAAGAATTAGCTTGGAACGATCGTTCAACCTTCCGCAAAGAAAATCGTGTATTTTTGTGATGTAGTCGTCAGTTGCATTTGGCTTCCTATAAATACCGCCGATCAGTACAGGTGACTCATTGACGTATACCGTGCACCACACACTTTCATGATTCCTTGCTCTTTGCGAAAAGATAACCCATGTTTTAAAGCGATAGCGACACCGCCCCCACGGCTATCGCGGTCAGAGCGAATGAGAAAGTAAGATGGTGGAAGTATTTCCGAATCATGAATGCCGGCGTGTAGCCACGTTTCAGTTATGACATCAGGTGAGTGAATTAGGATGATATCTTCTAGTTTTTCTGTTATGTTAACAATACTCCTTGCGTTAAAGCATAGCACACAAAATGGATTCACAACGCCCTTCTGTCACGCGCTGCTAACATCGACCTTCTCGGCGTCGTCTTGACCTACATGTTCCAAAGGCAGTCTGCATTTTTGTACGTCATCCCATACATACAGTTGATTTTTGATTTTAAGTTTGTCAAAAACAAGTGTTGGCTTAGCACCCTCGTCTCGTTCGGTTTTACAGGACTGCCAAAGTTTAGTACGTATGTCACGCAACGACGCCGAGAAGTCTTCAGATATAGATAGAGAGCTGTTTTTAAGTTTCTTACAGTTACGAAGAATGGTCATTTTTTCTGCGAAGTCGTAAAACCTTATGATTACTGGTCTTGTACTATTTTCTTTTTTCTTGCCTATACGGTGGACACGCTCAACTGATCTGGTTTCTACACCAAGTTTGTCCTTGAACACACCAGAAACTACTGCTTGTTCCAGATCTTTACTATTTTCATTGCTCTTCTCTTCCAAACCGTAAACAATAATGTTATTCCTGCGACTTCGATTTTCCAGATCATCCAATCTTTTGCTCAGCCTACCCACATCTTTGTTCACTTCGGCAACCTGTTGTTCGCATCTTTCTAGTCTTTCATGGTGCCGTTTGAAAGATGCAAGTGTAGCTTCTATCTCAGCCAGTCTGGATTGAACTCCTTGCAATCCTTCTTCCAGAGCGCGCTGTGATAACTTTATTTCCGTTACGACTTTCAAGATCTCACCCAGTGTATCTGGGGGGCCTGGATTTTCCTCAATGTCGCCACTTAGCAATAACAACATCAAACGGATTATTCTAAATGAGTCACAGAAACAACATAACATACACTCAGGGCTTGGTAGCACCACTAAGAAGATATCATTTTTGTAACACTTAGCAAAAAGAAATTTCTTTCTAACCTGTACAAGAAGAAGAAAATGGTTGCTCATGGTGTCCGTCAAGGTGCCACCAAGCCCACTAAAGGGGGTCCTTGCTTGCGGCTGCCTTTTATACGCTTCCTCTGACGTCACTGATGACACTGGCTGACCAAAGGGGCGGTGCAGGTTAGGCAACGTAATCTTAGCCGGTGCTCTTTCCGAGGACGTGGCAGTCAGCAGGGTATGAAGCATGATGTGGTGTCGTTCTTGAGGCCGTAGGATCGCCAGCGTTCCCGGTGCATGGTGCTCTACTGCTGAAGATGGGCCGAATTTTCCTGTGGTCCCTGTCAGTCCGACCAGCATCTGTACAAGAAGAAAATGGTTGCTCATGGTGTCCGTCAAGGTGCCACCAAGTCCACTAAAGGGGGTCCTTGCTTGCGGCTGCCTTTTATACGCTTCCTCTTACGTCACTGATGACACTGGCTGACCAAAGGGGCGGTGCAGGTTAGGCAACGTAATCTCAGCCGGTGCTCTTTCCGAGGACGTGGCAGTCAGCAGGATATGAAGCATGATGTGGTGTCGTTCTTGAGGCCGTAGGATCGCCAGCGTTCCCGGTGCATGGTGCTCTACTGCTGAAGATGGGCCGAATTTTCCTGTGGTCCCTGTCAGTCCGAGCAGCATCTGTACAAGAAGAAGAAAATGGTTGCTCATGGTGTCCGTCAAGGTGCCACCAAGCCCACTAAAGGGGGTCCTTGCTTGCGGCTGCCTTTTATACGCTTCCTCTGACGTCACTGATGACACTGGCTGACCAAAGGGGCGGTGCAGGTTAGGCAACGTAATCTTAGCCGGTGCTCTTTCCGAGGACGTGGCAGTCAGCAGGGTATGAAGCATGATGTGGTGTCGTTCTTGATGCCGTAGGATCGCCAGCGTTCCCGGTGCATGGTGCTCTACTGCTGAAGATGGGCCGAATTTTCCTGTGGTCCCTGTCAGTCCGAGCAGCATCTGTACAAGAAGAAGAAAATGGTTGCTCATGGTGTCCGTCAAGGTGCCACCAAGCCCACTATATAATAAATAAAATAAATTACAATTCAAAAATTACAATTACAAAAATTACAATTACAATTACAAATAAATTACATTCACCCAACATCAATGCTTTCATAAAGCAGCAGAACAAAGAGAGCCCTGTGGAACAAACATGTAACATGGCAAACTGCAGCTAATGTAAATACTTGCCGTCCTGGGCACTAATTACCCTGGCATTCTATCCCCACATAGCAATCGCCAATAGCTCTACATGTTTCGTGCTGAAATCCTCATGCTTTAGCTTGCATGTTACAGCACTGAACTGCATCCAAGAAATCAATCGGTTGCGAGTGAGCTGTTTTTCTCTTCAGGCAATGCCTTGAGTCTCCATTTGCTTTTCACACATCTGTCCCATATTTCATTTTAATTTTCCTTTAGGGGAATGTAGTGGAAGGCAAAAGAGAGCTTGCATTTGTTTGAGGCTAATCATTAGTAGATCCTCTTCCATAATTGTTATCTTTCCCGTGTTGTGCTAATTCAGGCTTCACTAGATTTTTTTAGCCTTTTTTCATATTGTATACATGCCCGAACCGTCATATCATTCCTTTTTGAATGTTTCTTTCAGCATTCATGACTTTAACGCCTGGTGAATGTTGCCATGGCAGATCCTCGTCTTTTATCCTCACTGCACACATATACCTTGGCATCAAAGGGACCGGTGCGTGCTATTTTGCAACTAATAGCTCTTTATTGGGCTGACTTGCGCCCACAAAACAAAGCAAAACTGCGTCGTCAATAGTAGCAATCATGCTCATCGGTCATCGAACCATAAATGCACGTTAATTCGACAGTGCTCAATTTAAATTGGGCGTAGAAACATCTAAATAAATCAGCGAAGGCATACTAGAAACGTCAGAAAAGTGGACAGACGATGTGGCGGCAGCTACGAACCGTGCGAGCAAAGGCCAATTCAAATTTACTGTGGTGGCCATGTAAGCACTCAAGTACTCTACTGAAGCGCTACTCATTTTGTAGCTGACGAGAACCCTTGAGCACAACAAAAACCACGCCATAGTGATCCCGAGGCAAGCGAACTGTGCCTAGGTGAGAAGTGATTCGGGAGCCAGACAGTGTGATTGGAAGGATTCAGTGTGCCTCACAGTTCATGGGTTCACAAAAATGTTGTCCACAGTGGAACGGTATGATGGCAGTTTCACAGAGTAACAGCCAATGTGATTCATTCTGTTTTACTTTCCTACTGAAACAAAAGAGCCTTGAAAGACCTCACACTCTACAATATAAACCTCGCTACCACAGTGCCGATTTTATTTGCAAGCATTGCCATGCATATTAATGAAGAATACATGGATCACAGGGCTCCAATAGGCTCTTGTTTATTGTCCAAGTACCAAACTTCCATGTGAATGAAGTGTAAAGGCATTGCAAGGCTTATCTGTAGAAAATGTTTTTGTAATATGAGTCGTACATGTCCATACTATTAACAGGGTCCATATTAACGAGGCATTGCTGTATATGTTAACCTATTTATTTTTTAGTCATGGTAATGACACAAACAGCCAGGGTGTGTGTTTTTAAACTCTGGGACTCAAGAAGGGCATTTCTGTCTGGAAAGTGTGTGCAAGATAATTACAACACTGTGTTTCATGGAAAAAAAATTTGATGAGTGGAAAATATGTCGGCTTAACCTGCTCTTAAAACTTTTAACATTAAAATTGGTTTCGTGGAGATTGAAAAAAACACTGCTAAAGGACAAGGACAGTGGGAAAGAATAAATGCCATTGTACTAGGTAGCAATTCTTGTTATTGTTTCTTCATGCAGTTTCCTCCTTTGTTTTTCTACAAGCTATCCCTACAGTGCACTCGGATCAAGCTTTTTAGAGTTTACGCAAAATGGCAACAGGACAAAGTACAGGAAGCATGCGTATGTGTACTTGTTATGCACACTGTAGTTACCCACCTCATACACATTGCCCTCAAAGTGCTGCTTATTCTCATCGTGACCTCAAAAGCATGCACCCCCTTCCAATACAAAGCATCAGATAAGAGACTGCACGACTATTTGAGCATTGCATATGACACACACGTCATTTACACTGACTCTACTTATGTAGTCTCAATGCATTACCAACCTGCATAAAGAATATATTACATTGGCAGTTAAGGATGGCACTTCATTTCATATTGAGCACAATGTATAGTCTCAAAGCATTACCAACCTATATAAAGAATGTGTTACATTGGCAATCAAAGATGGCACTTCGTTTCATATCGGGCACAATGTATGTTGTGCAGTAGATTTCTAGAGATAGCCTGAATCCATGTAACAGCAATGACAAATGCAATATACATTCTTCACATCACTGAAGAGACATATTGAACAAAATTCTAAACAGTAATGTTGATGAAGGCAGTTTTTTAGGCCTCTCTCTAGAGTGGAAGCAGATACCGGAAGCAAAGGTTCTGTCGAAGATGAAAAGGTTGCAGAATTTCTGCTAGTTTGTTCAGGAGAACATTGTTACATATTGTATGTGTTTCTAATGTTCAATGTGACCAAAGTGGACATCTGTTTTCCTTGCATAGCAAGCTTAAAGCTACACCTCAAGTAAATATGACCTGGCAGAGCATGACATGGTCCATGACATGCAGAACATGTAATAAAATATGTGCGGATTAATCAATCTTTTGCATATCACGTGGTGGCAGCCCCAGGGTTTGGTTCTAGGGGGAGCAAAAGGGCTTCCTTTTAACCAAAAAAGAATAGCAACAATTTCCTTGTTTACTTTTTATTTGTCAAACAATACCATGCGCTTTGTTGTTGAGCAATAAATGGCAAACAAAGTAAATGTTTTAACCTTACTTATGCTTTGCATACAACGGTTCTGTGAGCAATATTCATATATAATCATTTTTATATTTAGCTTACAATATTATAGCTTGAATAATAGTGTTCTGCTTCCAAGGTCTTTATATCTTGATATGAAAAATGACCAGTGGAATATTTTACTTGCTAGAAGGCTTCAGGGGAAGGGGGGGGGGGGGCATCTCATTTAGCTTCCACAGCCGCATCACGACTGTTTCACTTGAAGCTGGCCCCAAGAGGAAAGCTTACCCGTCTTTATGCCAGCAAACCATGCATACCAAGTATCCCTGCTGAATTAATCAAACCTTAAATTAGGTAGAGTGGTCTAAGCTTGTGAAACCAACAAAGAACTATTCAGAGTTGATTGCCCTAGTCTCCAGTGGCTTTTCATTTGCCGTGGTTTTTCTGCAGTTAGCAAAAACTAATTAGTGACTTCTTTATTTATTGGCCCCAAGAGCAAAGCATTAGTTCTAAAGTTGTAGATGGTGTTGAAAAACAGCTACCCACAATGTTTGCATCACGGTATAATTTCCATAGATTTTTTCACTGCCTTCCAAATCGAGCTATCATGTGACTAGCTGCTCACACATATCTCTCACCCACATTATGTAGAGCCACACCATGGAGAGCATTCTGACAAAAGCTGATTTTGTTCTCTGAGCCATGTTTTGAGACATTGAAGTGAAATTGCTGTCATGCAGACGCATCCTTTATTGGGCTTGTTGCCATTTAAGATAATGAAAAAAAAAATGCAAAATAGAAGGCACCTTGGTATAAACATTTCTGTCAGCTGTTTTGGAAGACAGTTTACTACTTGCTTATTGATACTAATCGTTCTTGAAGCCAAAAGTTTAAATGTTAACTATATAGCCTTAATCATTATTGGGCTAAACAATGAAACACCAGCCTAGGCCAGGCAACTCTGAACAGCCCGCAGCTGGATTAATTTACTGGGCTAGGGCACATCAATTTTCTGAAAGCTAGGACACCTGGTATATAACACACTGCTTCGTCTTTTTTTTTTAGTTGTTTTAATGTCACATCCACCTTCTGTTTTAAGTACATAACACAATATGCTAGGATCTGGTTTCTGGAACTCTATGATTAAAAGAATATATTCTATTGCACACATCAATGCTTTCATAAAGCAGCAGCACTAAGAGAGCCCTTTGGAACAAACATCTAGTAACAAGTAGTAACAACAGGGCGAACTGCAGCTAATGTGAATACATTAACTGCCATCCTGGGAAATAATTACCCTGGCTTTAGTCCCACATAGCAATAGCTACACATGTTTCATGCCGAAATCAATCAGTTGTGAGTGAGCTGTTTTTCTCTTCAGGTAATGTCGTTGAGTCTCTATTTCCTTTTCACACCTGTGTCCCATATTTCATATTAATTTTCATTTAGGAGGATTGGGTGGGAGTCGTAAGAAAGCTTGCATTTGTTCATACTAGAGGCTATTCAATGTTAGATCCTATTCCATAATTGTTATCTTTCCTGGGTTGCGCTGGTTCAGTCTTCACATTTTTTTTTTAGCTGTATGCTGGAACCGTCGACCATATCATTCCTTTTTGAATGTTTCTATCAGCATTTGTGATTTTAACGCGCAGTGGATGTCGCCATAGGCAACCTGCAATGGAGTTTGCTGAGACATGTGGCGCCACCTGGCGGCCGACGGGAGCTAATACTGAGGCGGCGCAGAAGCTGACGCCGTATACGTTGCGGCCGCTGTGCTCCTTCTGCGTTCGCGTTTTGTTATCCCAGTGAGTGTGATTTACTCATTTAGTGACTTCAGTGGTCTCGTGCGATGCTTCGACTACTACGGATGAGAACAAGAATAAAAATAAGCGCAAGGGCGGCGAGAAAGACTACCACAATTACGAAGGAGACCTAAGCGTACCGCTTGCTGGGAGAACCTGGGGAGAATTATGAGAGAAGGAGATATTGGCTGCGAGAGAGTAATGTAACTGAAATTCGTTTTGTTATGGGGCCATAGGCGTACAGACGCCAAGAAGCTAAAATAAGACGATTGCCCGTGAGCGGAGGAAACGGTATAAACTTCTGACTCGGGGAGGCTGGTTGGGGCACACTCAGTACGCGCTGTAAAATTTGGCGTGTACTGGTATATGCTGTGCAAGATCGAGTGGCATACGTCCAAAAAATCAACAAAGCCGTGCAGCCGCAGCATCGTATTCCAGCCGCATTTCAACGGAGGTGAAATAATAAAAAAAAATGTTCGTGGATCTGTGAACCGGATTTCTAATGCGGTGTCTATTCGGAACCACAATGCCAAAATATCTTCAAAACTTCCAATTACAGATTTCAATAAGCATATTTATCTGTAAATTAGTTCTTAAGGTGCTGAAAAAGTCGAAGTGGCGGAGTGTAGAGGCCCGTGATACTTGTGTACGCTGAGAATGGAACTTCGTTCTATTGTTCCGCGCCAAATATTTCTTTCACCGACTGCTCAAGCTACTCAAGAGTCTCTTGTCTCAGACGATGGAATATTTAATCATTAGTAACAACAGTAAAAAATTCTAACTCTTAACGACCTCCGTTACGAAAGCTTTGCCGTTGAGTGCCAGCATTTCCCGCCGGCTTTCCCCAAGCTTGAGGTACGGAGATACAAAATGCATGCCAGTTATTGTTGTTGTTAAGGGCTTTATTTTTCCAACGGTGTAGGAGGCCCCCTACTCCCCGCCCCCGGCACGCACAGTTTTCGTTGATGACGCACGCTACAACCGCACAGTGCTTGCAATCGCCACGACATCCGTAGCGGGTACCGCACCATGCCTCCTGTACCTTCCGCGGCACTGTCGAAAAGTGCACCACGAACAAAAGTGTTCGTCATGGTATTAAACTTTAAAGCAAAACCGCGAGGAAATTATAATGCTGCTGTAATCAAACAGCAAGAACAAAAAAAAAAAAAGAAGAAACGGCGATCAATCTCTTCTCAGGTTCTCTCTGCACTTTCAATGTTTGGGTATGAGGTGTGAACGCAATAGGTGAATGAAAAGCTACGTTTACAACATTTTTCAATCATTTAATTATTTCTTAATTCATCATCACATATCCGACTGATGCCCTAAGATAATAAATTTCGTTAAAAAAAATTCCGTCTACTCACGCAACATTCAAAGCTGTGCGCGCGGGTGTTCCGTCGCGGGCGGCGCGCACTTCGCGGTGACGTCGACACCGTTCACGTTTTAAACATGAGCATTCTCGAACAATCGGTGTCCTTTCGTCAGTATTGGTTTTCGGAAGTAGCTCTCAAGACATTCGATTGCCTTAAAACCGCAGAAAACGAGAGCCTAGATGCTTCTAGCCGTACAACGCGAACGCAACCCGACCGCGCCGGCCTACTCAGATTACTCGGCGCCGCCGTTGGCGGCGCCGAACGCTGCGCTCCTCTAGCGCCGCCTGACCACTGCAGGTTGCCTATAGCAGATTCTCGTCTTGGATCCCTACTGCACACATATACATTGGCATATATATATATTTATATATATACAATTTACGGGGCTGACTTGGGCCCACAAAACAAAACGGCTTCATCAATAGTAGCAATCGTGCTCATCGGTCGTCGAACTATGAATGCACGTTCACTCGACAGTGCTCAATTTAAATTCGGCGTAGAAACATCTAAAGAGATCAGCGAAGGCATACTAGAAAAGTCAGAAAAATGGACAAGGCGATGCGGCGGCTACGAACCGTGCGAGCAAAGGTCAATTCAAATTTACAGTGGTGGTCATGTAAGCACTCAAGAACTTTAGTGAAGCGCTACTCATTTGGCAGCTGACGAGAGCCCATGATCACAGAAAAAAGCACGCCACACTGTAAAAAAAATTTCGCCGATTTACGTAGAAACATGGAGGTAATTTATTGCCGAGCTGTTTCCGTATTTCATATAACGGACGTTCCTAATATAACGTAAAACCGTAAAACGGACTCTGTTAATTGGTTACAGAATCTCTGTTTCCTGATTACAGCATAATGTTTATTTCTGCATTATAAGGTTTCCGTTTTCTGAATACAGCATTGAGTTCATTTCTGCTTTACAGAATCTCTGTTTCCTGATTACAGCATAATGTTTATTTCTGCATTATAAGGTTTCCGTTTTCTGAATACAGCATTGAGTTCATTTCTGCTTTACAGAATTTCTGTTTTCTCAATACAGCATCAAGTCCAAATTTCCATTATAGGGTTTCTGTTTTCTGAATACAGCATTGAGTTTATTTCTGCTTTACAGAATTTCTGTTTTCTGAATACAGCATCAAGTCCATTTTTGCATTATAGGATTTCTGTTTTCTGAATACAGCATTTAGTTCATTTCTGCTTTACAGAATTTATGCCTTCTGAATACAGCATCAAGTCCATTTCTGCATGACCGAATTTTCCTTTTTCTAATTATGTTAAGCAACCTATTACACAGACCTTCATTTGCAATCATGAAGCTGTCTGCTTTCTGAGTCACGCGCACAATCAACAAAAAATGAAATCTGTTCTTTTACCGACAGTACAGCATCGGCTGGTACAGTTTGTACCAGCCGATGGAATATGATTGTTGATTTCTTTTTAGGAAGAATGTTGGTGTTCTTTCAGCATGCAGTTGAAGTGAGAGTAGCGTCGCTGACCACATGTGAATTTTGCGATTTATCTAGTGAAGAAACATGCACGCATGCAAATTGTGTAGGAATTTGTATGCAAATATATTTAACACCCATTCAATGAAACACGTACATACGGTTTATTTCCCTTCGTACATTAAACTGCCTTCGGGGCATGCATCCTCTTTTGTAATCTGCCATTCTGTCTGAGATCCTCTGAAAAGCACAAAAGAAGATAGTTTGTCAGAACCATACGATTCTAGGCACTGGACAAAGATGGAGAATTGGTTTGGTTTGGTTTGTGGAGTTTAACGTCCCAAAGCGACTCAGGCTACGAGAGCCGCCGTAGTGGGAGACTCCGGAAATTTAGACCACCTGGGGTTCTTTAACGTGCACTGACATAGCACAACACACGGGCGCCTTGCTTTTCACCTTTAACGAAAATACAAAAAATGTTGTTTTCAGCACTTCTAAGGCAGTGATAAAATTAACACCTGAGTTTCTAGAATTCGACACAAGAAATAAAATAAATTATGAAAAATATGGATATATTGTAGAAACTAACATGCAAAGAAGGGATGTAAGACATATAAAAACCTTTTACTGATAATTTGCACGCTTAGATAGGGTAAAGGACTTGAGTTTCAACTTAAAAAGAAAACTGAGTGACTATCAGTGATCTTAAATGTACCACTGTACAAGGGCAAAATTATTGTAGAAGTCAGAACCATTTTTGGTAGGTCAGCTGTTTCAGTTTTTCCATGAGCAAACTTTTGACAAATGGGACGCTGGCCTTTGAATGTTACCCCTGGACGTCAATTTTTCTCTATACTTAATATTGGGAACCAAGTGGCACATGTTTCGAATGTATTACTACATTCTAATTCTGCCATGCCTTTTACTTTCTCTATGTAAAGAAGGTAAAATATTTGTTGAAAGTCATGCACGAGATGAAATGGGAAAAAAGCTTAAGTGATGCGGAAACGCAGAATTTTCAATTATTACACTGTTTCCAGGATCATGGTTAAAGACACACACACACACACACACACACACACACACACACACACACACACACACACACACACACACACACACACATATATATACATTTAAATGAGGAGGCATCAGTTTTTAACGTAGCAAGAATTCATCAAAAAAGATCAAGAGAGCCATGAAGGCATGCAGTCAAGATCAACCATGAGAAAATTGGCATACATGCTTAGTGTATCAGGAGATGGAACGAAGCTTCTGCGCCAACTTCATAACTGTCGAATGGACGCTGGTGAGTGACTTCTTTCCGCCTCGCCACTTGCTCCCTGAAAAGGGACTGATGAAAAATATTTGCCTGTAAAACAGAAATGACTTGTTTTAGTTATTTGTTTTACCAAAGAATACATTGTAACATGCTTGTTATGTTTGTTGCTTAGTATTTCATAAACCGTATGAAACACTAAGTAGTTCTAAGTAGGCTAAGTAGTTCTGCTAGAATATTCAAAGGCGAACAAACGTTTTCAGTGCAACTATTTAACATTCATGCAATTCTCGAACACTGATGTGTATCGCTGATTGCTTACTATTCCAAAAACTTCGGCTGCAGAAAAAGGTGAAATAGTGGCTAAACAACCTGTAAAAATTCTTTTAGTTATTTATATATCTCTGGATATAAGTAAATAAAATCGTAATGTACAGTGGCATAGATTCACGTATTCTGCAATACCCCCAACAAAAGGGAATTGCAAACGCGCACAAATTCACAGGTGTATATTTTGTTGGAGCTACGAGAGGTTGCACACTAATAGAGCTTAAATTATGTGCAAAAATATTTTGTAGATTTTTATTACAGTAAGGAACAGATCTGGCCATCACATCGGTGCATGTCAGTAGCGTGTCTATTAAAAAGCCCTTGGGCTTGGTGTTTAGAAGGCTCTGGACGAAAGTGACAAGGGCACGTTGTGCGGCCTAGTCCCGCGAGGCAAGCAAAATGAGCCATGGTGGGGTTCGAGGCAAAGAATAAGTGGGAGACTAGAAGTCTGTATGGCGTTGTGTGAGGCAATGTTCTATATCTGCTTATATATGTGAACAGCTAGGGCACTGTGACATGGAAGAGTGTTTGTACAAATAAAGTTTGGCTGCTGTGTGAAGACGGAATAGCTGAAGGATCTACTTTTCACAGATCGATAAGGGTGGGCGTCCTAAGTGGCAAGTTAGCTGAGTCAAATCAGTGGTGCGTGCATTATTCATAGCCTATCGCTTTGTACACCGTCTACATTCACCCTCGGTGGGCTCGTCCATATGATTTCTTGCCTGCACCACTGCTGAATTTGACAAGATAGGGAATACTATTTTCTTAATGAAAAAGTTGAGTACTGGAAACAAGACTAGAAAAGTAGCGTTACATGCATTAGTATATACAGCACATAATTATAAATCAGTTCTAAAAGCAACAAGAAAAGTAAGGCCAGGAGGAAAGATATTTTCAAATGGTCCTTTAAAGGCACTATCTTGAAGTGCTTTACCTCAACAAGTACAATAAACGAAGAATCAAGTGTTAAATGGCGAAATGACATTCATCCCATATATACTATACAACCAGAAAAAAAAAAAACGATAAGAGCCTCACCTCTGGATAAATTCCAGCGTCGTTGCCGCTGGCTCTGCATACTCAAGATTCAGGACTTATTACAGCACGAAAAGCAGGCAAGCTGCCTCACTGAATGATGCTGGCTCTATAAATACAGCCTCCTGTTCACAAACCACGCACTGCTTTCCATATATGGTACCTGAAATAGAATAAACATTTTTGTTTTGCTTCTAATGCAACACAGTGCCAGTCTTATTTAAAGTAGCCTAAAAAGTGAAGGCATCATACGCACTGGTGCTGTCAATATGAAAGGAGTAGGTAATTTGCAAAAAAAAAAGAAATAAAGACAATTTTTTGGTTAATTTTTAATAACATAAATATTGACTTCAGTATTGTAAGCCATAAAAAATGCTAGTAACAACAAAAAGAAAGATGTGCCTGTCGCGCAAAATTATATAGTAATCATTATTTGAATACTCGAAGTGGCAACTTTGTCCCATTCTTTTTCGGAAGGCTATGCCTTCAAATAGTCATTTTGACTGAAATAGGAACACGTAGTGATTTTGTATAATGCTCGCATATCTGCAGTTTACAAGAACATATACCCATACTCATTGGTTAGATATATGACAATATCTTGTAACCTATGAAGACAGCTTCCCAAAATTTAAACCGTAATTTAATTTGATTAGTTAGCCTTTTTGTGAATGAAGAGCTAAGCAATCCAGGAAAAGGCATGGATCACTACAATTAGTCCAACCACACAATCTGCTGCCGCATCCATATGCACAAAGCATGATAATAAATACCATCACCAAGCTTACCGAGTACAAATATAACTGGCGTGGACGGCAAATCGGAGATCCTGGATGTAATGCTCGTGCCTTCCTGATAAGAGACGGGAGTAAAATCGAATTCATGTGGTAACGAACAAGAACAGTTTATAGTGCTCCAAAACAGTGATAACTGACTAACTTTATAGCCATGTTTCTTTACTCAGCCGATGCACCGAATCCTTTGGTTTCTAGCAACATATACGCGGCAAACAATACAGCTGCGGATATTCCGACAGTCACCTGCAGATTTAACTTCAATGATGCAGATCTCTATTCCATACTACAGATGCTAAGCATTTCAACAAAAATAAAACGGCGCTGACAGGTGTACCTTTTTTTTTTTTTTACAACTAAGAAGTTTCCTTTCTTTGATGGGTTCCACGCTGCTATTCCGTATAGCCATAAGCATCAGTCTTGCAACTAGAGAAGAGTGGTGCAGCATATGGTAGCTACCGAACCTAACAAGCATACTGAAAAGACGTAAGGGAAGTCAAACTGCAATAATCAAGGCTTCTAATAATTATAGTTCTTTCTTCTTTCCTTCATATAGTTCCAAGTTTCAATGAATAAGGCCATGAAGGCTGTTAGGTTATACCTGACACCACAATAGTTTCACATTATTTTACAATCTCCAAAATCGATTGCTCAGCATTCATTACTGAGGTACAGTGGGGTTTATAACTCACTTCAAAGATACGGTAGAGAGCACGAAGGTCGTCCTTGAAGTATGCGACAAGGAGATGCATTACCACATCTGCCTCAGCTCTGATGTTGCTTTTTGTTTCTTCGAGCTGCCGCTCTGCAAGCAGGTGCATGATTTCCTTTGAAGGTGCACTGTCAAGGTAGTTCACAAGGAGTGGAGCGGATATTGCAATACTGCCCTGAAATGTGGCCTGGAATAAATTAAAACTTTTTTTTTTTCATCATTGGCAAGCAAAGATTATTGGTAGGCTTCAATGGCAAAAGGCAAATGTTTGCTTTGACATGTATGCAGAAATTTAAATTTGCAGCAAGAAACACTGCAGTATACTACCAATTTTCTACGGCTATCACAGTATCACCATTGAATGTGATGCGGGTCTGGCAGTCCTAAACCAAAAAAACAAATTATCGGGAAAAAAATTAAACATTGAAAAGTTCTCATAAAATGATGCCCATTTACATCTTACTGATTACATTTAGCTGCAGATCTTCACCACCCTAGGATTTCCACAACTTTGGCTGCTCTGCACAAGGTCTGTACTTGTAATGCTCAAATTTTTCATTCGCAAAAGCAAGATCTTTCACAGCATAGCTTGGTTTCCTCACATATCAGTCAGCAGAACTTAATATTCACAACTCCAACTTGTACACTGCAGCCATCCTCCTTATCTTACCTGAACATCTTTCCCAAGAAAGTTATGTGCGTGACTGTAGAAGAATGGTCTGTGAAATAACAATGGCCATTCTTCTTTCACTTGGGCTGTGGTATGCACAGGGTTAGCCGAGTTGATGAACACCCGTTGGTAAAAGTATGTTTCTTTCATGTACGCCATTGCAAGCGGCACGTCTATATCCCTGAATGTTTTCCTTCCTTCCTTTTTCAAAAAATCAATTTTTTTCATGGTCATTTTCGCAATTGGCTTTTGAACAGGCTGCCAGTTCTGACAGCCATAGCATGCTCTTACTTTTCTTAACTTGTTTTTTGGTCTGCTGCAGTGCCTGTGTTTCACGATGCAAATTTTCTACTCTGTTCTCTATTTGAAATGGTCCACAATATGTGGCACAAGCTTCATCCGTAATGACTCGTATCTCCCGCGGGATGGCACAGTACACAGGAAGGCAATGTTTTCTGTTTCAGCATGCTTTCTGTGGTGCGTGAAGAAATGGCTTCTGAAGGTTCGGCAGTTCTTGAACGTAGCACCGCACGGATTGATTGGACATAAGGCTCCACCGAGTACACCACTATGATAAGAAAAATGTTCAAAGTAGGCCAGCCATGTAGAAAAGCTCTGCGCACATCTCGGGCATCTGTTCATCTTTCAGCACCATCCGGTAATAACGCTATAATAAAAAAATAAGTTGTCATATAATTTACAAACAAGCTGTCATACGAAGACCACCCCGCGCACAACCCTCTGAACAATCAGCACCATGTCTTGTCACCTGCCAAAGTCCCGCCCGTGATTTTTCGCTTACAATTAGCCGGATTTTCTGCTAATCGGCAACTGTAACGCTATCGCATTAATATTGCATACTGCGGTCGAACAGCTCCAGTTGAAAACAAACTTCCACGGCACAAACGAGCGGCTTAGTTCGCGATTGACAATTAAGTGGTTTATGCCTCCTTAAATCTGATCACCGCAGCTGACCAAAATACAAGCCAAGGTGCTGCTGTGTGCTGCTTAAGTACTGCTAAAAACCGGACGTTCGTTTAGTCGGACAGTGCTATAAAATAGTTTCGATATGGTCCGAGTAGTTCCTCTGTCTGGACTCATCATGCGGAGAAACGAAAATCCTATGAGCAATGCAAATAAACAAGTTTGTAAAGAGAGCGCGCCCTGTATCGAAATTGTTCACTGAATAAAACGTTTACACTGCCTGAATGGCGCCTTTGCGAAGCACGCAGCACTGCTCTTAGACAGCCACGAGTTGCACCTCAAAGACAATTGTAAGATTGTTCTCACCTGTTAGGCGAACACGTTGTCTTTTTTTGCTCGTCGGTGATCCAGATGCATTCGCAAGCGCACAAGATGGCTGGGTCGTCAAAGATAAAAAGTTGCAATGCAGTATCGCAGTCCAGACGTTCAGCTCCACACGTCCACGCCCTGTGCTCACTTGAAAAAGGCGCGAGAATGCAGTGCGCAACCACTACGGCGCATGCGTCATTGCCCTAGCGACGAGGGGACGAAGCAGTCGTCGGCGCGGGCGCGAGCGGCTTTATGCAGCAGACAGTGCGGAGTAAGCGCGAAGGCGTGAGAACGTTGTTTTCCGCTGGGAGATGGCACGTACAAGGCGTGATTAAAAAAAAAAAATGGCTTACATCGAATCGGCCAACACGGCGACAACCGAAGAGACTGGGAACGCCGACTTCTAGAGCAGTTTTCTATTTGTTTTTATAGTAAATGGCGCAGTACCCAAGGTCTATGTACAGTACCTCTCACTTGTCGGTGGGCGCAGCACCGGGAGGGAAGAGGTGAACAAAAGAATGAAAAAAAAAAGTGCGCCAGCGGAGGTTTCGATCTCAACTTACACTGAGACCGCATAGCAGACAGGCGCACCTGTATTTTGATTCCATTGCAACAGCGCCGCCGCGGCCGCGATGAAAGCGCTTCTCCGATCACCGGCCGAGAGCGCATTGCTTTGCGCGTTAGGTGATGCTGCTGTGTGTACTATGCTTGACAGCAGCAGCATCCGGCCAGAGGAGAAACGATGCGCGGCTTTGGAATGTTGCTCTTGTGCAGGTGGTTCGAGAAGCCCAGCCCGGCGGGAAGGCGTGGGAGCATGCACAGTGCTTGGGGATCTTCCATACTTAGGCATGCGGGCGTCGCAGTGGCGTGAACTCCTCCTTCATCCATGCCCGGTTCACGGATTTTCAATACGTATTGAATAAAACGGAAGCGCCTGAAATTCGATTCACGGATGTTCAATACTTATTCAGTAAAACGGAAGTGTCTGAAAGGCTTATAAGGACATTCTCCTTCATCCGTGCGCCAATTCTCGGACGTTCCATACGTATTGAGGAAAACAGAACCGTTTGACGTTCTTTTAAGGAGGTTGTCTGCGTAAAATTACGGTTTTTTTTTTTACAGTGCATGGGGATCCTGAGGCAAGCGAATAGCGCCGAGGTGCCGAAATCGATAGCACCCCACAACACGGGTTGCGCGCCAGCTTTGAATGTTATTTGAGGGAGCATGCTATTGGACCGAAGGCGACGACCGGGCGCGCCAATCGGGACTCTGGAACCGTCCGGCTGAACGGCAGTCAGCGAAACGATCGTACAACACCCCTTCCGCACCACGTCTGCAAGCGGACAGAAAACGTGCGCCCGCACACGTGCGGAGCGGGTCTAAAAAGTAACCGTACAGCCGTGCGCTTTCTCTTGCACGAGCACGCGCCCCCGCAGGCGCACCGCGACATGCCACCTGCATTCCGTCTTGATTGGGCAACCTGACGCATATTTTCATGAAGGATACTTAATTATAGGCGGGAAACTTTTTATTCACGTCTGCACTGTAGAGCAGACAACAGACGGGGATGAGTAAATATTGATTGTGAATGCGTCCCACGTTAGCAAAAACGTAGAAACTGCATCTCGAGGTAAGTATGCTATGTAATTATATTGTCGTATATAATATGTTTAAAAACTGCTAAAGTATCATCAGTACTGTGAAATAAAGTGGCCCGCTCGTTGACCATCGTTTTGGCCTGTAGCATGCGATCTATATACGGATTTTTTTTTATTATTACGACGTTACCAAATGAAATCTTGCAGTAGAAGAATAAGTATATAGTCCGAAGGAGGTTTTTCTTCAAAGACAAGAACGCTAGCAATCTCATAAGCACATGCGTGCTCCGTGCGCTGCACGCGACATAACCGGTTCGCTGGCTCGGAAGGCAGATGAAATCCAAGCTTGTACTACATAGTGTTTTATTTCGGTTCTTAATAAATGGTAGTGGCTTCATTTATGATAATATTTGGTTTGCACTCACGAACCCTGTGACGCGATGGGGTGCTCCGTGCGAGTAATCTCAGTCGAGGCGTAGCTAGGATCACTTTTGTACTGCACTTCCGACATATCTTCGTTATTAGTAATAATAATAATAATAATAAGAAGAAGAAGAAGAAGGATTGGTTCACTTATTGGCCAATTTGCGAAAATCTGTCAAAGCGTCTCAGCAAGGCATGTTTTCCAAGCCGCCCCCACCCCCGAAAAAAAAAAAGTCCTCGTTCCTAGATATTTTCTTGGTCAATCTAAAAATGAAAAGGCAGCTGTAGACACTTAGGGCACATTCACACATCAGTCTCGATCGCGGACGTCGCATCAGTTGATTTGGTTGTTTTCAGAGCACTCAAAAAGCAGGGAGAGAGAGCACAGAAAATCGGCAAAGCTAAACACGCTGGGAGCGAAGAGCAGGATAATCTTCCATCCTCTTCACTTTTTATGTGGTGTTAAACCACTGTACTTTTTTTATGCCTCTCCAAGCCGTCTTTGTCAAGTGTCAACATTTCTGAGTTTACGAAAAAAGGGGAAATTGGCTCTTTTCGTTTCCAAAAAGAACGCGAGACTTCTCAGAACGCTGTCATGGGGTTGGAAAACAGGTCTTGCGGACAGGCTTCCAAAGGAATCTGCTGTTTCACACGTGAGCCTCGTCTTTTGGTGCTTCGTCTACTATTGTGGTTTCCCGTGACACAATGCTACTTAGTACATCCGTTTCGCATCAGCGGAAGCGTTTTTGTATCGCCAAATAACCGCCAGGCGCAACGCGATCGCAGCGCGTGCACAGGAAGCTATCGGAGCGTCTGCTCCGGCGAAGCCCCGTCGTTTCACATTTCGCCACCACGCCAGGAATGCGACGCTGCCGTCGCGCGGCGAAACTTGAGCCTCATATGAAGCCGCGCTCGGTGCACACATAAACCGGTGAACTCAACAGATTTGTGTCCTCTGCTGCTCAGGAAACTTCAAAAGACAGGAATAATAACTTAAACATGCGTGCGCAGCATAAATGTAAAAAAAAAAACGTGCGTTAAATGAGCAAGCTCATTCTTCTGAACCATTCTCGACTCAGTACAGCAGCTAGGAAACTGTTAATTAATTATGCTTTGAAATTAATAGCAAACTTGAAGTAGAAACGATATTTCCGTAAACTTATTGGGGTCGTTTCCTAACTAAAAAATAAGTAGACTGCGAGTGTTCTGCAACTTTTGGAAACATTGTTGCGCACAGAGCTCTGATGAAATAAGGGAGTCATTGCGTTTGTAACTGATCGGGTATACTCCGTTGTACAAACTTTTTTTTTGGCTCGAGTTTATTTCGTTTATAGTATTCCAATAGCTTTATTTTGGAGAAAAAGTCAGTTTTTTTGCAGCTGTGCGTTACCAACGCATGTATATCTTCCAACAAATACAAAAAAAAAATCGGGTATGATGTGATACAAAGATCACGGATAATGTTTTCTGACTTTTCTATTATTTATTTTCTTTTATTGGTTTCCTTATAGCCTGCCGGGCAATAATATTACCAATAAACTTGGATGCCGCCTCTTGAAACTTGACGAGTCCCTGTGCGCGCTCAGCGGAACTTGTTAGCATTCGATGCAAAGCTGCGAGACTCCTCCGTTAAAACAATGGCTCAATTGCGTTTCACACACACGGTTTTTTTTTTTTTTTCACTTTTTATGGTACAAACTTTTATTTTTATTTTTTTAATTTTATACACCGATATTTAGCATAAGCAAATTTTGACTTTCCATTTCGATCACTTTGACACATTCGCAACCTCCTGTTTTTCCTATGTTTCATTTATATCAGTTAACTGATCAATTGTACGGACTAAATTTTCGTAATAAGCATAACCAAGCATTGGATTTTCATTCTGAGCATTTTGACAGCATTGATTCCACACGTAATATTGCAGTCCTGATCTGTTGGGGAAAGTAAGGAGGCTCGAAACGGCAGTGACTTTTCACTAGACATCCACAGTACAAGTAATGACTGCATACTCATAGCGTTCTTGATATTTTGCTCGTGAAATAGCATATGCCCAAACAAAGGCCATCCCAGGTAAGCGAACGGCTTTTTAAGCAGACAGAAATCACTTCGCATAGTCGGGTGTTTTTCGTGGCCATGAAAATCTTACGCGCGATTTCATGAGGCGATAGCTTCCTTCTGTTGCTATTATCGTCACCGCGAAGAATGGAAAATGACTTTTTTGCGTCTTCCGCACTGTACCGGCAGCCGAAAGCACAGCAGCCCAACGCAGCCGCATGTCACGCGCACGCTTCAAGATTTGAGTTCAGAGATGTAATTCTTGCGTCCGCTTAAGCATTAAGTACTGCATATAGACTCCTAAAGATGCAATAGAGGCATGTGAAGTACTTTTTGCTCAACTTATCGGCCAATATCACGCTGACGAGCGCAGACCGCCATGCATTTCAGCGGCGCAGCGAGCACCGCTTGACCCTTTGGGCGGAGCTTGGCGGCGAAGAGGTCACTTGCAGCCAACCGGCCTATCGGAGGGAGGGGCGGCTGGATCAAAACCTGTCGCTACCTTTAAAAAATAGGAGAGCGTTAGCGGGCGCTAGAGTTACTGTATATGCTAGCAGAGTTGCGCGTAGGTCCGCCATATATCTTGCTTGTCAAGCAACCGAAATTATTGCGGCAAAGCCGCACTCAGTTTCCGCAGGCGACATTCCTGTCATGTCCCCGATCGACCGCGGGTGCTTTTCCAAGGTTTGTAAACAATTTTTTCGCTTGATCGCAAACAAAGAACATCAAAATAGCTGACTGTGTAACACTGTCAATAAATATGCCAAGGAAAAAAAAAAGCACCGCTGTTTCTAGCGCGCGGCGCAATCTGCGCACGGCAGCAGCCGATTTACAATGTCGCCTGCTCCGAAATTTTTACCTGATAACTTAAGGGCATGCTCAATATTGTAGATACGCGCCGTGCAAATGCAGCATTCATCTTTGTGCCAATATTTAGCCGCCTGACCTGCATTAGAAAACCTGTTTATATATCTTATTGGAAGCGCAAGACATTTAAAACGAATTACGAGCGAGAACTATAACAAGGACAGCATATAACATCTAAAACACAGTTTATTTGAAACTTTATGAACTTTAGGATATGAAGTAAACAATCAGATGCTTAAACATGGTTTGCTTTGCTTAAAAATTGTTTGCATACAAGTTTTATACCAACAGGGTTATATAAACATACAACGCAAAGCCGCGCGGGGCTCTAATTTATTTAGCGCTTAAAGTGTAAATGAAAAAGCGCTGAGCCGCAAGTTCAGCCTGTTTTCGATAAAGAAACCCGAATGCAAGCTTTACTCAAGAAAAAAAAATTAAGTGCCTGTAACTTAGACAAAAAACGAACATAGTGCAACATGACCAGATATATTTTGATCTAGCTACTGTATAAAGTTGATGCACACTTCTGCATGCAATATTATAACAAATGAGGTCAGTACCGAATTATGTGCAGCAGCTCTCAACATTTAGGTTCTCTGAGATCATATCACTTATGTACCAGCCATCAATTGACAATGGTATTTAAACTAGGGCTATCTTCAGATTTTCTGCAGACATGTAGCTTGCATCTTCCTCCTAGTAAGCACGTGTCACAGCCACATTTCCAAGAAAGTTATTTTGTTAATTGCTTTTCGGCTTTGGCAATTCGAAATTTAAGCTGTTGGAGTGTAGCAGACCACAGTTCATTTCTAAATAAAGAGTTCAACTGCATTATGTAATAAAGTAAAGTAGTACCCATACATTCGCTATCACACCATGTTTGCCTATTTCAGTGTCTGCTTCACAAAAGCAGTAGTGGAAGAAATATCCTTACTTAGTAGTGATCTAGTGTGTTGACATCCCAAGTTCTGCATTAAGAATAAGCATTGTGGTGCATTTTATGTGCAAAACTGGCTGACACAATTAAGCATTTTGCTGTGAGTCAAGCAATCTTGCCTGAATGATACTTGATGTAATGGGCAGGTGAATGAAAACTGATGTCTGTTCAGGTATCCTTGCCTACAGAGCTATCAGTAATGTTAGTAAGAACAACAGTTCATGCTGTAAGGTGGTGCTGTTTTGAAAATTGTATAGCTTAACACTAAAATAACAGCCCTTGTAGGTGTATGAGGACATCACATCATTCCATTTTTATTGCAGACACAGACAACTAACAAATAGGACAGAAGTGTGCTTGTACTTATTCACGACATTATGCCGTGTGGCAAACAGAGTTCAGAAAAGATGTAGAAGTAGGGCACACTGGTGTAGGCCACAGCAAGGAATATACACCAGCTGTTTCAAAACTGCTACAGTCTTATGGAGAACACCTGTTCCATTCACCATGCTCCAAATTTTTATCTGGATTGGCACCCCAAACAGGCATTTCCTTGCAAACCAATAATAAAATTGTCACAAGAGCAAGACTGAATTTTTAGACAGTAGATGTTACACAGAGGCACCTAGAAAAAGGTACTACGCAAACAGAAAGAGAAAGAAAACATTTTCTTTGTCAGATAGGAGCCCCTTGTCTAGCGCCCCTATACACTACTGCTCATGCCAGCCAAATCAGGGCAAGCCAGACATGGCGCTTCTCCTACTGCGTGTCGTGGGTTTGGAGAAATTTAGGTGGCTGCAGGAACACCACTCTGGTTGGGAACATCCTTAACTGTGCACCATAGCTAAGGCGAGTGTTCCAAAAAGAGGTTCCAGTTTAGCCATGATGAAGGCCAAAACTGTTAAAAAGCCCAATCAGTTTGTAAGCCTTATGCACGCAGCTTTGTACATGAAATAACAGAGCGCAGTACAGCAACACGTTGCTAACAAACTGGGTGTAGCAAGAAAGAGCAGGAGATCAGATCATTGATTTATTTATTTTCACCTATGGGGTGAGGGGCATTACATAGAGGCAGTGTGAATACACAAAAATACTATACATCAACAAGTACATTGAAATGGGCACAAATGAACAGGAAGACAATGCTTCCGACAGTGGTAATAAGTGACCCGCCGCAGTGGTGCAGTGGTTAGGGCACTCGACTTCTGTGCCCAAAGATGCAGGATCGAAACCGGTTGTGGCGGCCGCTGCTTTTCGACGGAGGAGAGAAGCAAGGTGCCAATGTGCTGCATGATGTCAGTGCACGTTAGAGAACCCCAGGTGGTTAAAATTTCTGGAGCCGTCCACTACGGCGTCTCTCATTGCCCGAGTCACTTTGGGGCGCTAAACCTGATAAACCAAACAAACAGTGGGAATAAATTAAAAACAATTTCAGGCAGTAAAGGACAAAAATTTACATACATTCAGGGAAAAAAAAATGGTTTTGCAAAATGCATTTGTGCAAAATAAACTAAAAATTGACTTTTCCACCTCCATTTTTCAGCAAAAGCGTACATGACTGCTTCTCGTACCACGTACCCAAACAGTACCATAGGCCGTCGCAGTAGTTCGCGGCCCGAGGACAATACGCTTTATTAGTTCCTATCGGCTTTAGAGGCCGCACCGATGCATGGCCATGGCATGGCGTCGAGCGTATACCATTACTCCTCTTATAAACAGCGCATATAATATACAGCCTATGCAATTGAACAACATCAACAGTCTTCCAAAAGTTGAACAAAGGATAAGCTTACCTCACATATTCTTGATCCTCTTGACGTAGGATTGTCGCGGCGCATGCGTAACAGCCACTGCAGTCACCGGCGGATAACCGTTCTTCCACACGGTATTGAATGAAACGTTTCAGAGCGATTACTGCAGTTTGGAGCTGAACACCCCGTCATGTTGAATAGACGCTGACTGCAACGAAACTGAAACGCACGTCAGAAGCAGCGAACGTAAACAGCGGTTGGATAGTGGATGCGCTTCGAACTTGGCCGGCTGTCAATCCAGTTCGCTGCAGCGACACTCTACTGCAGCGGCGGCGGAGGAAATTACAAAAAAAATGCCCCTTGGTTCACCTTCTCTGCAGTGCGCGGTTGCTGGTACCACGCGATTGCGTTCTACCAAAGAAGGCGCGAGCGGCATTTTGAAATCAGACGCGCAACTCTGCTACCTTTGGTAGCATATACAGTAACTCTAGGGGAGGGTATTTTTGCCGGTAGTGAACGCGCAATCACGTGACACAAAAGTGACGTAGAGCTACTACGTCACTTCTGCGTGTCCTGTCGACGTTTTTTTTTGTTTGTTTGTTTGTTTTTTTTTTTTTCTTTCTTTATTCTACTGGGGCAGCGAGAAAAGCGCTTGGCCGTCGGAGCGCGGCTTCGAGTTGGCGGAGGGAGAGCATCTAGCCTCCGCACGCTTTCTTCTGTATTTTTTTTCCTATTAGTAGGGAGAGGTTGAAATGAGGGGCGGGTAAAGCCCCTCAATAAAGGGGCTTTAGGGGCGGGCACGCTAGACAACGTAGACAGCGTGGTTTCAAACGAGTGACGGCTTGGAGCTGCCCTCGGTAAAGCAGTATGCACGCTTGCTTCCTTTTTTCTTTTTCGCTAGCTGTGAGGTACGGGCTGGTTTGGCTTGAGAGGCAGCGGAGGGAGTGCTGAAGATTTGCTATCGTTTACCTGGCTCAATCAGCCGCTTTTGCACCTTAAAAGTTACGCCTCAATTATGTACATACAACTATATATATATATATATATATATATATATATATATATATATATATATATATAATGTAGTGACGTATCCGTAAACTAAGTAACATCTTGTATAATTTCACAGCTTAGCTCCAAACATCAACCATCAACGTTTACGCGCCGCAAGATGCTGTAAAGGTATTTGCTTTTTGCCAGTAAAAAGCTGCATGTGTGTGGGCGCGCGTGTGTGCAAATAACTGATGCGCAGGTACTGAATATATTTGAGGCCCCGCATAAGGTCAGTACTCTTGCACGTTTTCATTGTAGTGAGGAAGCGATCACAATCCCTGCAGCGCGCTGCGAAGAAGCAGACTCGCGACTCGGAAGTCCCATGCGTCGCTTCGAATACCAGCTCTAACCCCGCCAGACCACCGGAAGAAAGAGAACGACAGCAAAAGACTGCGAACGCACAAAATCTGCGCTCACTCATTCTCCCGGGGGTGGAAACTTCTGTTTACTGCTTGGAGCCATGGGGGAGGGGAGAAGACTGTGTTGAAGGAGGAGCCATGGCGTGGACAAAACTAAAGCCCCTCAACAAAACTGCCGCGAGCGCTTCCTCTTACAAGGAAAAAAAAAAAGATAAGAAAGACCCCGCGAGATACGCGTACGTGACGTGTAGGCTACGTCACCCATGTGTCACGTGATTGCGTATCGTCGACCTGCAAAAACATTCTCCCAACTCTAGCGGGCGGCGGATGGATGGATGGATGGAATATAGGAGCGTCCCCTTTGAAACGGGGTGGTAGCAGTAGCTATCATGCTCATTTTTCTCTATATATCTTAATTATTGAATTAGATTGTTTAACTAAACCATCATTCTATTTATTAAATTTTTGTTTCTACATTACTAACATTATGTCACTTCTCTGCTTTTAAGCCACCAATCTTCCAGCCGTTTTTTGTTAGTTTCCACCGCCGGTTTATTCACCCGGCCACTGGTATCTCTAAACCCCAGAGCTTCAGGAACAGTGATTGCGCCCGCATCAACTTCCGGATGGATACCATTGCATTCGAGTATAATATGGTCAATTGTTTCACTGGAGTTTCCACATACAGCACATGCGTCATCTCCATTGTTAAATTTCTTTTTGTAGCTGCGTGTTCTAAGGCACCCTGATCTAGCTTCAAAAAGTAGGGCACTGCCTCTTGAGTTATCAAAGAAATCTTCCTTCCTGATCTGCATTTTCCACTTTCGGTATAATTCCACAGTCTGTTTCTTTTCCATCGAATTTATCCAATTTTTACCTTCTGTGTTTTTCACCTGTTGCTTAAAGGTCCACGGAAACGGCCCCCAAGAAACCACTGATAAACGTGTTCAGTGTGTAGAACACAACCTTTTGAGCATTAACGCAAAGTATAACTCCTTGGAACAAAGCCAGCGATTTATTATTAATTTTTAAAAACAGCGTTTTTTGAAATTCGCGGGCAGAGGAAATGTCGCTTGGCGGTGTCGCATGGAACTATTTCCTAATCCCGTGACGTCACGGGTCGGTTGACTGGCAAGGCTTGCTAGAAGCTGCCATTCGCTGCGGTCACTGCAACCATGACGTCACGAACACACTTCCGGTAGCTGCGAAAGTCGTCTGCTCGTACGCTGCTCGAACTCTGTGCGGGCTGTTACAGCAGTTACAGCTCGCCGCCCTTATCGGTTAGGTGGCCATTGCCCATTAAGTGCAACAACCGAAGCGACGCAGGGATCGGCAGAACGAAGCTGCATTTACAAATATCTTATTTATATAACGTGGTTTCAGGAGTATCGGAGTGTCGTCCGACGAGGCGTCAACAGCACGGTCAAGCACCGCACGATGGCAGCACCTCCTTGACCGCCGTAAACATCGCCGCTGTGGCCCCTCCTCTCGCATACCGTTCGCGAACCACACGGCGGATCGTTAGCACCGATGTCCGAAATAAAGCGTGCTAAAATTTGTTGGCGTCTGGAATATTGAGCCGAATATCAAGTATGAAGCCCTCGTGAGGATCGCTGACCAGCAGTAAATTGCTGGTAAGAGCGATAGCCGTGATACAAGCTAGTTTCTGCTCAAGCCAGCTGCCGCTGGTGCATTTTGGCTGATCCGATCTGCTCGTACTAGCTCTGCGATTAATGCGTCGGCAGAGTTAATCCTATAATTATTTTACTATGGCAGAGTAGGAATCACTATAAGGCAGTTTCATAAGTAGACGATTTACGACAGCGTTGATCATGTTCCAAAGCGTCGACCGCCGCGGCTTCGAAGCGAAACAATAGGCCTAGTGAAGACTAGGGACGGTCACGCACGGCGCCGGCGTTCGCCGCGCTCGCACGTTCCACCCCCGCGGTAATTGTGTAACGTACCTCAGCCTGCTCGCGGCATCCCGTGCTGCAAGCTTTGCAAACTCGTGTACTTTCATAGCTAAGGCCACGTATTTTTTGGCGTTCTGCTCAGCAACAAGCCGTTCAAACGATACTGTAGGCACGACAAGGCTTCAGTACGCAGTCGCTGCGCTGTCGGCCGTAATCGAAGACGTCGGGCGGCACCATAATCTATACATCGATCTTTAAACGTGATACAGTGGGCAAATGAATAACTTTGTGAAGCAGACCCGCTCGTACGTTTCGCGCACTCGGGCGCCGACGAGTAGCTTCCGTCAACAGACGCCGTCATAACCTCGGTTAACGACGCAAACCGAGGTCGTCAAGCTCGGTTTGCGGTAACCGCGGTTAGTGGTGCAACCATGGTTTGGTCCGCCGTGTAACATAGGATAACCACGGGTTCGCGGTTACACTAACCGTCGCTGCGCGAACTGGCGAACTCCTCAGGCGTGTGCAAGCGGGGACGGGTTGGCGGAGAACGCCAGCGAGCGAGCGCGCGGCAACCGGAAGTTCGTCGAAGTGACGTATGTATGGGCGGAGCTTTGAACTTGCTTGTATTCTTTGTTTTTTTTTATGGCTCCCTTCGGCGTACGAGTTGAGAGGGAAAATTGGAAGGGTCATTTTTAATCGCCGATATCGCTGGTGTTGCAGAAGCTAGATCGAAAATTTTTGCGGGAGAATGATGGGTGGTTCAATAACTATCAGTGTTATGGCGTTGTTTACCCTTCTTGGTGACCCCTTTCTGGGGACCTTTAATGCTCTTTATTTCTCCGTCCTTGTTACTAGCATACTTACTAGTTAGTTTCCTAGTTCTTTTCCTCCATTGTGAGTCAACGCTTTTTAGGTACAGGTATTTAAATACTTTAGCTGCCCATCTGTTACTGTCCAATTTCCTCAGGCGTTCCTCATATAATATTTTACTCTGAGCTTCCCGTACTTCGAAAGATGCCCAGCCCATATCTCCCTGCGCCGTCTCATTTGTAGTTTTGCCGTGGGCACCTAGTGCTAATCGTCCAACGGATCTCTGATTTGTTTCTAATGTCGACTGTACCTCTGATTTTAGGCACAAAACCGCATTTCCGAAAGTAAGTCCGGGCACCATAATTCCTTTCCAAATACCCCTCAAAACCTCATACCTATTGTATCCCCACAATGCCTTATGCTTCATTATCCCGGCATTCCTTCGCCCTTTGGCCTTAAGTGATTGCTCATGCTTTCCAATGTATGCCAATCCTTCGTTTATCCATACCCCCAAATATTTATATTCTGCTACTCTAGGTATTTCAAGGCCTTGTATTTTGAGACCCTGATCAGTTGAGCCGTTGAAAATCATCAGACCCGACTTAACTGCGCTGAAACTGAAGCCTAGAGCGTCCCCTTCGTCTCCGCAATACTTAACTAGAGTTTGCAATTCTTCCAGACTCTCAGCTAGCAGCACAATATCGTCTGCATACATCAAACCGGGGAGGCGCTGCTCTACCGCCTTTCCACCTAATCTATATGACAGGTTAAAATCTAGGTTACTGGCTTGTATCCTCCGTTCCAGGTTTATCATATAAAACATGAACAGCACCGGTGATAGAGGACAGCCTTGTCTTAATCCTTTGCATACTTTGACATCCTCCGTACTTCTTATCCCTTCCCCCGTAATTTCTACTTTGTTATCCCGGTATATTTCCTGCAGGAACTCTATTATCTCATAACCGATATCTTCTTCTTTTAATACATTCCACAGGAGTTCTCTGCTTACGTTGTCGTACGTCCCGTTTATGTCCAGGAAGGCCAAATACAAAGGTCTATTTTCCACTCTAGATATTTCGATGCATTGGGTAAGCACGAACAGGCTATCATCTAAGCGCCTACCATTTCTAAAGCCGTTCTGAAGTTCTCCGAGTATCTTGTTACTTTCAACCCATGCTCGCACCTTTAATTTCACCGCCTGCATGGCTAACCTGTACATAACAGATGTTATGGTAATTGGCCTGTAGGATTTTATGTGCATCCTTTCTCCTTTCCCTTTATAAATCAAATTCATTTTACTCTGCCGCCAGCTGTCCGGAATTTGCTTATTCGTTATGACTGTTTCCAAAGCTTTTAACAACGTTTCCTTGCTTTTTGGACGAGTTCATTAATCAGCTTGATCGGAATTCCATCTATTCCTGTAGATGTGTTTTTAGGAATATTTTTTTTCTGCCTTTTTCCAGTTTAGATTGGTTAGTTCTAAGGTGCTTTGTATTCTGCTACCTTGTGTTGCTTCCTGATTTGCGGAGATTACCCTATCGTCGCTCTTAAATGACTCGGCTATAACTGATGTAATGTAGTTCACTGCGTTGTCTCCCTTTAAACAATTTCCCTCGTTATCTTGAATCCGATCTTGCTTTCTTTGATTCTTCTTCCCTAGCCAGCTTATATGGTTCCAGAATTTTCTTGCTCCGCCTCTAGGGGCATCGTGTATATCAGCCATCCAGCGATCGGTGGACTGTCTTATTTTACTTTGGACGAGGGCCTGCAATTGAAGTTTCTTTTGTCGATATGATTCCCATTTTTGGTCGATTTCCTCCTGAGAAGCCTGTTCTTTCTTTGCCATTCGGTGTTCCCTTGAAGCAGCCCGTCGTTTTTCAATAGCTTCCCTGATTTCCTTATTCCACCAGCTCCGTGGCTTCCTCTTTCCATTCCAGCGGTTTGCTACTTTAACCTCCTGAATTTTACTCCTTATGAGTAGTTCTACCTGTTCATAACCCCAGTCTTCTATGGGGCTTTTCTCTATTGCTTCCTCTATGTCTGCTGCTATCTGCGCTATTTGATCGTCGTTTAATTTTGCGTTTACGTTTTGTCTAAGTTCCATTTCTCTTTTCATCAAGGGCCCCATCTGCAGACTAATACGTTTATGATCACTTCCCAGACTACACTCCCCTTCTTCGTCTATTTTCATTTTTGTGACCTTGCTATAAATTTCCTGCGACATTAGACAATAGTCAATGGTCGTCTGCCTGTTGCGCAATTCCCACGTGATTTGGCCTTCACATTTTGTTTCTCTATTTACTATAACTAGATCGTGTCGCTCGCAGAAATCTAGCATTAGCTTCCCGTTACAATCCGTGTATCCATCCAGATCATCGATGTGGCCGTTCATGTCCCCCAGCAGAATAATATTGGCCCCGTTTCCAAACTGGCTGATATCGTCACTGAGACATTCAACAAGATCCCTGTTTTCTTGCTTGCATTGATGTCCTGTTCCTAAATAAACTACCCCTAGCCACGTCCTTATGCCGGCAATGGTTCCTGAAACCCAGATATGTTCTTTACAAGATGATTTAATTCTTTGCCAATTTGTTCCCTGGTGTATCAACATACCTACCCCTCCACCCTTTCTTTCCGTTCTCGTTCTGTTGCACCCTTCCCAGACGTAGCCTTCTATAAACGGCGGATCTTCTAGATCCCTGAGATGAGTCTCGCAAAGAGCGTACACACCTATTTTGTCATCCTTCAACTGCTGTTCTATCTCTAGCCATTTCGCTCTTTTTCTACCTCCTTGCATGTTTATGTAGCTGATCCTAGTGTTAAATTTCTTTTTTGCACTTTTCTTTCTCGACCTACTCTTTGCCATTTCTGGGGGCTCAGCCTCCATTATTACACTTTCTTCTGCTTCACATCTAACTACCTCTGTGCACGGAGTCCTCGCGGACCCCCTAAAAAAGCTACAGCCCTGCCTGCCAAGCGCCAGCCGATCTCTGCTCCCAGCCTTCTGTTAAAATGAATGCCATCTCGCTGCCGGCGGGCGCGCCACCTCTCGAGGGCTCCTCTAACCAGAGCTCAACTCTCCTCTCCCCGGGATCCTCGGCGCCCTAAATTATTCTAACACCGTGCTCGGAGGCCATGACCTGTGGATTGCCGTTTTTGACGTTGTTGAAAGAGGGCGCCAGCGACGCACGAGAATGTTACAGCCGTGGTTACTACAGCTATGACAGCTGTGCAACGCATCTCCGAGGCGCCTGCCTCTCCGAACGGTCGCTGCGCATGCTGCGCTGGTCCTGACCAATCGCCTCTTGCTACGGAAGCGCCGCTACGCCGCTACGGTTGACATTCAAGCGCGGCGAACTACGACTGCTACGACAGGACTGATGTGCTTTCCACCTGCGTGCGCCCACGTTCGTTACAATTCGCTACCGCGTGCTCCGAGGCAGCTTGCACCAACACCCACTCGTTGAGTAAGTGGATATTTGCAGAACCGGCTCGATCGGTATGGAGAAGAGAAGCCTCTTCCGACGCATCTTGGACGACGTCGTGGTGGCGCTCATCTGCGGCATGGCTATCCTCCTGCTGCCGGTGCTTTTGCTGAGTTCTCGTGCCCGTCAGTGGCTCTTCGTGCGTGTTCTCGTGTTTGCTAGCCGGCTGTGGCGCGATTGCTTCGAAGAGGCGCGCCGAGAAACGATGACTGCGCTGGATGACATCGAGTCTCGCGATCCCGAACTGCGTGCCGACGGAGCGGTGCGAGTGCTCGAGATCGGCGCCGGTTTTGGAGCGAACTTCAATATGATGCGACGCAAGGTCAAGTACTGGAACGTCGACCCCAATACAGAGTTCCAGAGTGCGTTTCTGGAGACACTGAAAGAGTACCCGCAGGTTAGTGCAGATACCCCCCCCCCCCCCCCCCCCCCCTCTGTGAATCGCAATATCACTGAGAAATCTTTATCGCTGTTATTAAGGCAACTATCATGCGAGTAATGACGCGGGATTGTGTTCAATGTTTTCGCTCATTAACGTCTTCTGTAAAACAGTCCGAATTATGAGAAGTACAGAACCCCAATACGTTGTATGATAAATGCCTGGGCAATCTTAATATATCAATGCACATTTTCTGAAGAGGTTTTAAAGCAATCTAAAAGAGTTCGAAAACTGTGATAAGCCATGACTGTACTGCACAAAATCAAGGCACGGAATCAGCTGTTTGTCCTTTTATTGAATCTAAAGATGGAGAAATACTGAAGGAACATAAGATGATTAGAAATAAATTAGCAGCTGATATGCAACGATCACGTATTCGTTACTTTAAAGAGAAATTCGCTTATATTTGCTACGACCCTCAGAAGGCTTACTGAAAGATCTGTTAAGAACTAATCAGAGCAGTACTCCCATGGAAATGAATATAGGGGGTATTCACATGACGTCACAGCTGACGTCAGTATGCAGCCGATGCCATCTTTGCGTCCTGTTTTGACTAGTACGGGGCGGCGGTTAGGTTAGTTGTTCGTGCGCGTCCGTTTGCTCTGTCACTCTGCCTCATGCGAGCACCGTTGTTATGAAAACTCAATTGGTATCATGAGTGACAGTTCGATTTATCTGCAAAGTGTGCGCGATGCGGACAGAGACCTGTACGAAACAAAACTTTGGTACCAACCCGTGTGCAGTCGATATGCGTAACAGCACGGTAAGCGTCAGCCTGTGCCCACGCATAAATATGTGCGACATTCATGAATTCCTTGTCCTACAGACGAGTTGCATCGCAAGAAACCAACCGCAAGCCTACTGTCCACTCGAACAACGCAACTACGTTACAAGCGGCTGGGTTAAGAGCCGCGGTTGAAGCAGACGAACTCGCTCTTTGTGTAATTACGTGCGTGCCGTCCAACGTTTATACCAACTAAACCGCTGAGGTTTTTTGTTGATATTCTGCATAGAAATGGCGGTTGGTAAGCCAGTATCATTTGTACAAAACTTGTTTGGTGTACTTGCCTCAATCAATGAGAAGTCGGATGTTTGCATCGTCTGTGGCGGTAAGGAAGCAAAAGAAACCGCTGCCACGGCCATAGCGATGACACCGGTGGCGCCACCTCGTTGCCTTTCGGGCTCAAAATAACTTTTTGCAACAAAACTCTTGAAATACAGCGCAGTTTCGGCCAAGCTAAACTTGATTTGTTATTAGAGATAAATTTGTTTATAAAGTTCTTCAAACCTCCTGCAAAACAACTCTGCCCGCCAACGTTCCTTAGCCGAATCTGCATGCGGTCTGCTTTGGTTAGCAGCCGACTCAGACGATGCGAACATCCGACTTCTGATCGAATGAGGCAAGTACGGCAACACAAAGTTTAGCGAGTCCTCTTTGAAGGATTTTGTTGCAACAAAACACGACGAGGAGGTGTTCGCGGCGCGCTGAATGCATGCGTATGACTGCAAGCGATACATTGCCGCGCTGCTCTTTTACCGGGAATGTGTCTTCCGAGTGCGTGAAGAACAGTCGTGCCCACATAGTGACAAGAGCTGGCTGCTAGGGCACGTCCGGAAGATTCCAGTCCAGCCCATTTTGACATACATTTCTTACATTCCATGATAATTGTGCGGTTCTGCCGTGCCAGCCATACGTGGCATCGCATCTCGGGGAAGTGTCTCGTTCGGGTAGAGTTGGTCGCGTGTACTTCCGGAACCCTAAAATGCCGAGGTCTTTCGCGCAGCTCTTCAGCTTCCGTTGTTTACACTGTGCACGCGTCTATTACAGTCTAGGATAGCTCAATAAATAACATATAGCTGCGGATGCCACTGCTTGTAGAACCGCACGACAGCACTTGATACGTACGTTCGCCCTGTTCGTTCCGTGGACACAAAAATGGCCGACTGCGCCTCAATTACCCACAATGCGCAGCGCACAGCGCGTGAGTGAATACCCCCTATAGGAGGCAAACCTATAAGTGGTATTTTCTAAGAGTTGGTGAATATAATTCAGTTTTAATTTTTGGTGGTAACTGGCCGAGTCGTGGCCGAGTGGTTTGGGCGCCCGTCTCGGCTGCGGGAGGTGGTCAGTTCGAAACCCGCCGCCGGACACCCACCGGTAAAATTGGGTACAAGCGTCCCCCGGCCCGGCGCCCGGCTCCTTTAGGGGTGTGCGTTTGGAAGAGGCTCTGCTAACCCTGCTGTGCCCCTTCGGGGGCTTAGTTTCGAACAACCATGGCCTGCAAAGGCCGTTGGGCAGGTTGACATGCCCAACTCAGTATTTCATTTCCCCGTCACGCTACCGGAAATAGCTAACGTTATTAACGGTCGTAGAATTATTCTGCTCCTGGTTACGATGACCTAAAAGTCGCTCCTATTAAAGTGGTGTTTGTTGTGGGCTCTGTCACTTGGCAAATCATATTTTAAGTACAGGTGTTTTTCCTGACAAGATGAAAGTTTCTAAGGTATCAGTATGGCATAAAGACGGCGCATTTGATGACAATAATAATTACAAACCAATATTCGTATTGCCATTATATTCTAAAATAGACGAGAAGGCATTTAATTCAAGAATAGTTAGCCCCATCCGGGCGCACAACCTTATATCTTCAAGTCAGTACGGATTTCAGAAATGAAAGTCTACAGAATCGGCACTACTTTATGTAAGGGATAAGCTCGTTGTGAATATTGAAAATTACATATACACAATTGGCATGTTTTTCAACTTTAGTAATGCGTTAAGTCCTAAACCGCGATACACTTCTTATAAAATTAGCAGCTTACGAAGTAAGAGGTGTTTCCCTCACTTTATTTCATAGCTATCTCACAAATCTCTATCAGTTTGTAATAATAATAAAATAGCCTCAGACACTGAACGCACAAGATTTGGTGTCCCCCAGGGGTCAAGATTCGGGTCATCTTGTTTCTTTTATACAACAATGATATTGTTCCTGTAAAATATATATCAGGCATTGTTCTTTACGCCGATAATACGAGTGGTTTCTTTGCGTCTTGTGAACTTTCGTCAATCGTAATAACAGTTTGTGGCTTGAGAATCTGCCCTATTAGCTTGATAAAATTGACTTAGGCTGAATATAAATAAACTTAAATGTATGTTGTTTTTATCACCAGCAAATTAATCAGTAAATCTCAATCACAATTCCTACGGAGGGTAACTGAACACGTTTCTCGGTGTAACGTTTCATGAAAAGGTTCGCTGGACTTCCCATGTAAACTAAGTTAGCAATAAGTTAGCGCGAAATATAGGTATGTAAATAAATATCGTGCTTTACTCCCTGAAAATTTTAAAAAGCATTGCTTCACTTTAGCCCTCTTCCTTCTAGAATGCAATATCGCTTACTCGTATGCGGCGTAACAATCAAAACTAATCTTAACAACCTCCATCTGTCTAACGCACAAAAGGGGTTTTAGATTTATTTCAAACTTATTAAAATCTGATTCCACCTTAGTTCACTTCAAGCAGAATGCAATACTGAATATAGGGACCTCCTACGACGAACAGTTGTCAGAATTTGTCTTCTGTGAATCTGATGCTGACTACCGACATTTAGGCACGTTCGTTTTAAGAAGACCAAACTCAGGACCAATTATGGTGCGCACTCAATCTCACGCGCAGTTCCTGTCCTCTAAAGTCACTGTCCATCGCTAATTTAAATAATGGGGTGGTTTCCTATTCGGCCAGTTTTTCGAATAGAATCAAAGCTGTATTTCCTGTCCAATCAATGAGGGCACTTTTCTTTTTATGCTTCGCGAAAGTCATGCATGTTTAAAATGTTTTATTATTTCATTGTCGGTGTTTTTAGGTTTTTGTTACAAGCACATTTTTGTCATTTTTCTTTCTCGCCTAAAGAGCTTTGTTTGTGCTACTTGTGATGCACACTTGTATAGTGCCAGGGGCCTTGTCAGGGGATTTATGTCTCCCCTTTTGCCCTGGCACCATGGCAATGCTGTATCGTATTGTCAGAATTTGGAATACACTTAACTAAGCCGTAATGATATCTGCGAATTTTGCTGTGGCAAAAGCTCAACACTATAGAGGCGGTTCGTTAGCGGCAGGGGGTGGTTAACGTCCCAAAGCGACTCAGCCCAGTCAGAAAGAACTACAGAAAATTTTCTGTTGTTGCGACAGAATTTCTGTGCGGTTTTTGACGGGAAACCTGTTGTGACAACAGAACTCTCTGTAGTAACATCAGAAATTTCTGTATTCCCGACAGAAAAGTGCTACAGAACTACAGACAACAGAAATATACTACAGAAGAACTACAGAACTACAGAAAAGTACTACAAAACGACAGAAAAAGCTGACGTTTACGACAGAACTACAGAATATTGTGTAGTATTTTTGACACGGTTCTGTAGTATTTTTCAACTGGGAGGCTATGAGAGATGCCGTAGGGGAGGGCTCCGGTTCGCTAGTGAGTAGGACGTGTCTCCACTGAAAATACGGAGGCAAAGCCGATGACGAATAAGAAAGTGACATATGGCCCAAGCAAAAGTAAGCATTACGGGGAGCAGTCGTACAAAGCCTACGAAACATCACAGAGGACCGTACAGCCGCGATCACTACGTCGCCTTTTCAGACATGCAGCCCAACCAAGGCGCTGTGTTTTTGTCTGGCGAGAATTACTGATGCAGATCCACCATAGCAGCAGGCGCCTACTTTCATGAGATCGCGTCGCAAGGCACAGCAACTGCTTGGTGCGTGTCAGCAAGTGTCAATTAAGCCGCTTCTGCAGCTGCGCTCCAGCATTCACCTGGAAGGAAGGGGGAATTTTTATAGTCCCATTTTGATCAAATCGCTATACAAACGAACTATTGCAACAGTAATATACCGTCAAAAAAATGCTTCTCGGGTTACACCGCGTGATTATTCGCGCCTGAAATTTGGCGCACCGATTACGTACGAACGTTTGCCCGTTTTAATAACACGTTTGAATATTGTTCTTGCCTAACTCGGCCACAATTTATGAAAAATCCGCGCCACCTGCAGCATCGGTGACCCATAACAAGCAGCATCTCTTGCCGGTGGTGCCATCCAAGGAGTATTTATAGCACATTTGAAGCTGCAATTCGGGAGGGAGCGAGCCATTTATTTGACTGTGCTTTCTCCACTCCTTTAGCGTTAGTACTGAGCACAGTTTCAACAAATGGCAGACAATATCCAAAAAATAGACCTCTCCCTGTTCGCAAGCAATGTGTCGTCAGGGAGGCATGTGAGCTCGGAAACCCGGCTTGCTGGCCAAAAGCCCTCCTTTCTGCCGGGCCTCCCTGCTGCGAGTAGCGGCGGGAATGTGCCCGCTGCTTTGCAGTTTTTGCTTCAACTCTTGCGATAGCCATATTCGCTTCCGGCACAATATGCGGCACTCCTTAGTACACGCACCTATTAGCAATTTTAGCTCACAGTCGATTTTGTGAAGATTAAAAAAAAAAATAAAAGATTGATAATGTGCATGCATTGACCCGTTTTCCAGCATGCCTACGTCATATGAGTTTCAAGCGTTTGGTAGAACTTCAGGTCGTCTGCAAGCGGCCACTGAACAAAAATAACTGCATCCCGTACGTGCATGGCTCGTCGCACACTCTGAAGAAAGTCGGGCAACGATCCCGAGTAAAAGTTTTATTTTCCGCACCAAAGAAGCTTATGAGCCTTTGTAGGTTAAGTTGCCCCACACGTACGCAAAAACCAGCTTGCAATATCAAACATAGGAATCCCCTTGTACCTTGCCAGAAGGATGTTGTGTAAAAAATCCTGTTTTCGTGTGGTAGACACTACATCGGCCAAACTGGAAGATGTCTGAACGTCCGGCTGCAAGAACACTCTAAAAACATCATTGCCATAGACGGACACTTAGCTGCGCATTGTAAGAGGTGTGACAGTGAGACACCTTGCTATCCTTTGTTCGGCAACACAATTGCTTTGTATCGCCACCGCACCAGCCTGACTAGGGAGATAGTGGAAGCATCGCAGATAGCACGGTAAGGGGATGAATGCGTTAGCAAACCGTCGGTGGCTCTATCAAAAACAGAGCTAGATTTCTTAGCTGGGCACGTGTGCCTATCTTTACTTCTTTGACTCCGCTTACTCTGGCCCGAATCCGCGGTATGTGGGTGAGGTGACCGCGTGTCATCTAACCTCAGCACACCTATGAAAAGTGGTCCCACAACGTATTGACAAAAAAAACTTATCTTAGTTCTCGCCTCTCCGGTTAACCGCGACAACGCAGTTCTTGCCCGTCCTTTAGCACAGTATTGCCTCATTCCGCCTCCTAACCTCACTAAGCCCTATGACATCCGATTTCATACCCTCGAGTTCCTCTAACAGCACTGCTAACTAGTCTTGCTAGCTGGGGTTGGTGCGTTAAACGTTGCCAGGATCAGTTTCCAATGGCGGACTGTCCAGCGGAGCCAGAAGTTCTTAGCACACTCCGCTAGGTCACAGGTCTGACCGCCGCCGTGGTCAGTTGCTCCGCAGCCGCTGGTGACTGAGGGCCTGGGTTTTATAGGACTAATCATGAGATTGCGGCCAGTTACTGCACCACGGTGGCCAACTCCTGTTCTGGTGAGGGAGCGCGTTGCCGGATGTGTTTACCAGTGCCAGGTCTCACCCCAAACCTGTTTATGCAATTCCATCGACACGCGATTGTTTTTATCCGGTGAAGAATTGCGTGGCATCGCGATTGGAACCACGGACCTCTTGCATGCGAGACGGAAGTTCTACCTCTACGCCACCGCTGCCCATAAGGATATAAGAAGTTGTATGTATTTCAGAATAAAGGTTGTTTAAAAAAGTCAGCGCTCGTGTCGTCTTCTCGTTTTATTCTCCCGTCCATGTTTGCGTTGTTACCTCAGGATGGAAAACCAACAAGCTCTAGCTGCATGCACGTGCTTATTTTTTTGTTGATGAAAAAAGCTTCCATAATCTCCCTTGCGCGCTGGTGGCGATGGCGGTACAGCACCTCAGTTCTCTCAAATATCGCCTTACATTCCTTTTTCCTGCACTTTCCGCTTTACGTAACTGTAGTACGACATCGCTGCACCCGCGGAAAGCCATTGCTCTCCAACTGCGTACGGCGAGCTCAATTGCCTCAACACCCGATCGTACTGGAACCCAGACAAGTCGCAGAACGGTGATCCGTGCAAATGTCGAAGGATTCTAATACAAAGAGGAGGGGCGCTTCCATAGGCCAGCGTTATTTTATCTAGGTGCGAGGAACTTTTGCCGTACGTAACGTGATGGTGATGACGTCGGTGATGAGTAGCTTCGCCACATGTTCTTAGGCTTCGAATAGAGCGACATTTATAATAAATCTGTTTTTTTAACTCCTGAACAGCAGTCATTCGTCGGCCATCAGGGAGGTGTGTTGTCATTCTCAGACCTCGTATCGGCAACCGCAGGTGGAGATGGAGCGCTGGGTAGCCGGCTATGGCGAAGACATGCACCAAGTCCCCGACAACCACTTTGACGCAGTGATTATCACACACCTGCTCTGTTCTGTCGACTGCGCCGAGAAGGTGCTGCAGGAATGCAGGCGAGTGCTCGTCAAGGTAAGACTGCGCTCTTTCTATATTGTAATTGTATTTTGTAATTGTAACTGGTGTATACAATTAGTTGCTGCCTTTGGCTACAGTAAATGTAACATGCTTATCGACACCACGATAAGTATCTCAGCATACAAACCTCGTGGCAGGAGAGCGTAAATCTGCTCTGTTTTATTTGGAAGGCGCGGCTTGGGGAAGAAAGGTTGTGCCGGTCAGCACATGGTGGTACCGATAATGCCGCGTTTGAAAGCGATAGGGAAATGACTTTGTCATTATACAGAAAAGCAGAACCCCTGGCGTTGTCTGTTGGCAGCATGCATCGCCAAAGCAGTATATAGCTTCATCGACCCCAGGGCTTGCTTTCGCGCTTCCATGCTTTCTGTATGACTTTTATGCGTTGTTTGTAATGCAGAAAGAATGTAGAACGAGAGTATACGCAAGTACCGTCGATTGGTTCTGCGAGTTGTCTCTGTGTAGGTTTTAGCAGAACCTGAGCAGGGCGTGGTAAAATTCGCGGTTGTGCTTTCCAATTTTTATTGCATATCGCTTAAGAAATGTGATACTGCAGTGTATCTACCTTGTCTGTCGCTTGTTCCATCCTAATTATAATTATTTTATATTCTGTGGTGTTATGATTAATCAGGTGCAAGCCAACCTTGGCCTCATCACATTCCGTGAGCACAATGTTGCAGGGTTGGCTCGGTCTACACTTGCTCTCGAATTAATGTATTACTCCTCTTTGGGCTTTGTGGTTGGTAGTGACGCCCCTGCTAAATTAATTTTCTATCGATTTCTTCACACATATGTATTAGTAATCTCGATGTGTCTAATCATTCCTTGAAGTAATTGCGATAGCAATAGAGTTCACCGTGAGATAGAAATTGTTCGAGTCGGCGTTAATGGCATATAGTCACGGAATCACGAAGGATATATACTCCGTTTCGTACATAGCAGTCAACGCAACCTAAGGTACGGTAGCAGTCTGCTGCTGCAAAAAAAAAAAAAAAAAAAAAAAAAGAACGTATCACTCCGCTGCGCGTCCTGGCTCAGTCAGTTTCATCCTCTAGAGTGGTCCGTATTTCAGACCACGCTGTTGCCGTGGCTGCGAGCAGCGTGGGCCGCTCAGCTTCTTTGGCTGACACCTTGGCAGTAACGGAAGTGGTAGAGGCCGTGCACAACAGCGCACCTGTGCAGCGTCCTGCAGATGAGAAGGTGTGTGCAGGTGGTGATGAGGTATCTGGTGTGGTGGCCGCGGTGAGGGTAAATTCAAATAGGAGGGCACTCTCTGCTCTGCGGGTCGCCGATTTGCAGGCAGGCCAACGCGTTCCAGCGGATCACTTTCAATAAGACAGGTACCGAAAATGGCGAGTGCCGCAGCATTTCAAGTCTCTGTGCTTCGAGTTTGCGCCGTCATCGAAGGCGAAATCAGTTACGTCAGCTTCTAAATAATAGGAATGTGAGCGTGACTGCCAACAAAGCTGTCCTCTTACGAGGGTACAGAAGCAGCCTTTCTTGTCAGAATATAATGTTATCGTTAGCCACTTGAGAGACTTATCTGGAGGGTGCATGATAATACTAGCCAACACATCGGATATTACAGCGATGTCGTACTGCATAGGCGACATTGGGCGACGTATATTCTGTGGCCTTGCAATTCATGGCGGGGTAATGGAGAATTATTTGCGTTTATGCCCTGTGAAGCAGCATGACAGAAGGCTTTTTTTTCTGTCATTGGCTGACCACTTACGCACAGAAAATTGTACTCTTCGTGGATTTAAATTGTGTTTGCAGGATTGAAGACCAAGCAGTGTTAAGTAAGCGTTATGACGCTAGGGTTGCCTTGCTTATGGATTTAGCGTCTGAATACAGCCTTGTGAATGTTGAACAAGTTAAGGGTGACAGGCATTTTCATTGTTCCTTCAGCGCTCTGCTTACTTTTCACTAGACTTTTAGGCACTGTTTTTTATTACTAGGTGCGACCCATATTTTTAAGCAGTCAGTGCATGGTGTCTATCCAGATAGTAAAATACAATTCGTGCGTAATGCACTGTCGTTGGGAGCTGTGGAAAGTTAATAGCTGTCTCCTGTTAGATGGAATCTTTCAGTATGCTGTATTGTGCTTGCTTGAAAGACGCCTGGTCGCGTGCATTGATCTCTCCATTTTTCAAAAGTGGGACTTATTTCAAGAAGAGCAAAACATTTGGCCATCGAAGCTTCAGCAAGGATCGCATTTTTGAAGAGGCTTCACCAACAATGTCGCACCTGGAATTCGGCTATTATCGGAAGCTCTTTGGGAGTTCGGGGATTAAAATGGCAGATCAGATTTCAGTCGCTTGCTCCAGCTTTTCCTACACTTGGCGGTGAGCAGCGTGCTGTTGAAGAGGGACCAATCAGTTTGGATCAGGTTAAATCTGCTGTTTCTGAATTCCAGGGTCAGAAATCCGCTGGGGTGGATGGCATTACTAGCGCGTTTTACTAAACGTTTTCGCCTTGCCTTTTTTTGCAGAACGTTTCCAAGCATCTTATGATGCTGGTTTTCTGCCTCCCACTTGCTATTCTGGGCATACTATAATTCTACCAAAAAGCAAAGACAGGGATCACTTGAAGGCTGTTGAAGGATATCGCCCAATTTCTCTCTGCAATGTAGATGATAAAGTTTTCGCTAAAGTTCTTTGGGGCCGTATAGTCACAAACGTGATAGCAATAGAGGGTTTACAAAAGTAAGTCTGGAAACCGTGCGCGGCACGCAGACCCCGCGCTGGCGGCCATATTTTGATCGCTTCATCCATCAGCTCCTTGTGGTCCGTCAGTGCCCGCTGTTCTTTCCGTGCTTGTCACGTTGTAACCTAGTGCGTTGTGCTTAGACCGACCTTTCGATGTCAAGAGAAAACACTATCTGGTCGAGGGACCTCTCTTCTGTCCCTGGCGGTTTCTGTCAGCGACGCCTATAGATGCGTATTTTGACAGCCGAGGCGTGGCGGAGCCCACCGGCTGGGCTGCTGAGTGCAGCTACTAGCTGCTCTGCGAATCGTACACGGACCCCTCGTTGATCCACGTAGCGTCATCCCTATCCAGATACAGTATCCAAAGCTTAATTATGTGGATATTTATTTATTTTTGTCCGTGTGCTTTTGCTATTTACTTGAAAGCCTATCAGAGACGATCGCGAGTTTGTTTGCTTCGTTTGTTCATCAGCGCCGCATCGGAGAAGAAAGCGAAACTTACCTGTGGATGCCTGTTGGCTCTCCAGGTCGGTTTGACGCTCTTTGACTGACCGTGCTAAATTCTGACGAACTGAAGTTGTCTTCTGTGTAATTTAATAATTTAAATAAGTGAAGAAGGTGTTCAAAGGTGTCACATAGGCTCAGAATGGAAAGGCAATGTTTGCTGATGCTGACTATTGGAGTATTAAAACGAAAAATAATAAAGAAAATAAATGATACAAGGAATAAAATAAATATATAAAAGGAAACTAAAAATTTAAAGCGTGAAGAAAGAAAACATCGTCCGTCCGCGCACGCGCGCGCGCGCGCGTGTGTGTGTGTGTGTGTGTGTGTGTGTGTGTGTGTGTGTGTGTGTGTGTGTGTGTGTGTGTGTGTGTGTGTGTGTGTGTGTGTGTGTGTGTGTGTGTGTGTGTGTGTGTGTGTGTGTGTGTGTGTGTGTGTGTGTGTGTGTGTGTGTGTGTGTGTGTGTGTGTGTGTGTGTGTGTGTGTGTGTGTGTGTGTGTGTGTGTGCAGTGACGCTACCGCGGCACATCCTCAATGGCTTAACGGCGGAGCTTAAGTGTCGCCCTAATTTTTTATACCAATGGAATAAATCTGATTTTATGACCACCGCCAGTTTCACCCATCACAAATACTGCGCAGTAATGTGAGTTGACTTTTCAAATCTCTTTTCGTTTCAACCGAATTCCGCTTAACCGAACTTTCCCATGTTAATGCTCGCATATGAGGATAATACTTCAGATATCTACTATCAGACAGAAGAAACAAAGAACAAATCGGCATATTTACAAAACGAACTGAATTTCAGGTGGCTCTGCGGCTTTCAATTAGCGAACCATCGGGCGACTCAATAAACACACAAAAGTGAAACGCAAGCTTCGTTATTCTATCGGCCGCGCTGGAAGGTATTTATCGGCACAGAATACAAATCTGAGCTGCGCGCTCTGGACACCTACTGGATTTCGCACTCATCATCTGGTGATAGTACTTTTCGAAACGAGCTGGAAATGTAATATATTGCGACAGTAAGATGTCGTCTTTCCCTGCTTTACAAGACGCAGCGGGTTTTGCAGCCGCTTTTGCAGAGCCGCAGCTGGGGCGCCCTAAACAAGCGATTTGCTCTCTGCACCAAGCACTACCATTTCGTACAACAGTGAAAATTAGCTTCGGTAATCATGCCCAGATGCAGAATGGCGAATGCAATTTATACGTACAAAATGCTTAAAATGAACCTATTTGCACTATACGTTCGTTATATATGCATTGCTTCTTCTCCCGTGTCCTCCATCGCAGCATAAGCTTGTTCTTCAAGTTCACAAGGCACCATAGCACGCAAAACAACCTCGCTGGTTTAGGTGATATTACGTTCTGTGAGCTAGCTCCCAGTCAGAGGGACGTGCAGTAATGCTTGACATGATGCAAGTGACACTTGTAAAGCCGATTAGGATTGCAAACGAGCGGCCGCATACACGCGTATGTCGATTCCGTGCGCGTCTATGACGGTGCGCTGACTGCAGGAGGACACGCAGCAACATGCTGGCATTCCGAATAGTGCTTGGTGCTAGCAGCGCCTACTGAGAAGTAAAAAATGAAACAATAGCTTGTGAGCATTCCAACGCAGCTTGCGGTGCATGCAAGGCTTCCACGAAGGCGCACGTTTGCAGCACTCTGTGGCAGTGGGAGGCGCGGGCGGACGGAACAAAGTAGGGCCGCCGCGCACAGTTTGTGTTTCTTTCACTAGATGGAGCTAACTTTTGTAAAGCCTCTATTCACCATCTCTGTGGCATTAAAGGCTGCAGCATACAAACCCAAGTCCATACTGCATTGTCGGTATTGAATACAGTACCAGACGAGACTGACCAGGTAGCTAATTTAGATTAACCTTGCAAAAGCGTTTGAGCCCGTCACGATTTCTTGTTCGCGGTCTTGCAGCATACAAATATTGTCTTCGAAGCTAGCCTACCCTTCGCGCATTTGGCGGTGCATGAAAAAAAGGTACAGTGCACATGCGCCGTTACCATGACAAACAGTTGCGCCGTTCCACAGGTGTTTCGCAGCTGCGCTCGCTGGTAGCGTCATTCCAACAGATGCGCGCGCTGGCGTGTAGAAGAGGACGAGGAGGGTAGTTTCCGCACTGCGCATGCGCGCGTCGCCGGATCATCATCATCATCATCCTGACTATACCCACTGCAGGGCGAAGGCCTCTCCCATATTTCTCCACTTCACCCGGCTCTGTGTTAACTGCATCCACTTGACCCCTGCGAACTTCTTAGTCTCATCCGCCCACCTAACTTTCTGCCGCCCCATGCTACGCTTTTCTTCCCTTGGAAACCAGTTTGTTACCCTAAGCGATCATCGGTTATCCTCTCTTCGCACTACATGTCCTGCCCATACCCATTTCTTCTTCTTAATTTCCACTTTTCCTGTCTAGGTCATCAATCATTATTTGCAGTTCATCCCCCGAGTGGCTTAGCAAGGCAATGTCATCAGCAAATCGCAGATTACTGAGGTATTCTCCATCTACCCTTATCCCTAACTGCTCCCGTTCCAAGTCTCTGAAAGCTTTCTCTAAGCAAGCTCTGAGTAGTACTGGGGAGATTGTGTCTCCTTGCCTAACACCTTTCTTTATGGGAATTTTGTTACTTTCTTTATGCATAATTATGGTTGCTGTGCAGCCACTATATATATATCTTCCAGCACTTTCTCGTACGGCTCGTCTACCCCCTTATTTCGCAATGCCTGCATCACCGCCGAGGTTTCAACTGAGTCAAATGCTTTTTCGTAATCAATGAACGTTATGTATAAGGACTGGTTATATTCCGAGCATTTTTCTATCACCTGATTGACGGTATGGACATGATCGATAGTAGAGTACCGTTTCCGAAAACCTGCTTGATCCTTTGCTTGATCGAAGTCTAAGGTTGTCCCGATTCTATTAGCGATTACCTTAGAAAATCCCTTATACGTAACAGACGGTAAGCTGATTGGTCTGTAATTTTTAAGGTTCTTAAAGTCCCCTTTCTTATGAATGAGGATAATGTTTGCATTCTTCCATGGTTCCGGTACCGTCGATGACATCAGGCACGGCGTATACAGGGTGGCTAGATTTTCTAACACGATATCCCCCCCCCCCCCCCCCGTCCTTCAGCAAATCTGTAGTTATCTGATCCTCTCCAGCTGAGTTCCCCCTTTTCATAGTTTCTAATGCTTTCTTGACCTCGTCCTTCGTAACTGGTGGAACGTCTGGCTGTTTTTCCCTACCGCCAATCTTCTTTCGGTCCTGACTACTTTGGCTACTGTAGAGATCTGTATAGAACTCCTCGGCTACTTTGACTATCTTTTCCATATTAGTGATGACGTTGCCCGTCTTGTCCCTTATCGCATACATCTGGTTTTTGCCTATGCCCAATTTCTTCTTTACCGCTTTAAGGCTTCCCCCGTTCTTTACAGCATGCTCAATTTTCTCCATGTTATACTTCCTTATATCGGCCACCTTGCGCTTATTGATTAGCTTTGATATCTCGGCCTATTCGATCTGGTCTGTTGGATTGGAAGCTTTCATACTCTGGCGTTTCTTAATCAAATCTTTCGTCTCCTTAGACAACTTACCGGTATCCTCTCTAACTATCCTACCGCCTACTTCTACCGCACATTCAATAATCATATCTCTGAAATTATTGTTCATTGCTTCTAGGCTAATGTCGCCATCCTCGTTTAGAGCTGAATGCCTATTCTGTCGCGAGATCCTGAACTCTTCTGCCCTCTCCCTCACCGCTAATTCGTTGATGGGTTTCTTTCTTACTACTTTGCTGCGTTCCTTCTTCAGATTTAGGGTAATTCGGGACCTCGCCATTCTGTGGTAGAGCTGACTACAGGATCGCCGGATAGAGCTGACCAAGTGGAGCAGGAAATCATCTGCCGGCACCGCAGGGCATGAAAGGGAGTACGGTGATGAACTTTGATGCTTTCAACGAAACGCTGGTTGTGTTGAGAATAACGGCCTGAGGGCACTCGGTGTTTTAAACAGCGTGCCGCGTGCGTGCGTCGTGAACAGTGACGTGGACACAGAGCTATTGCGGAGGCCCGCCCGATTTACCAATGATACAGATTTTTTGGCTAGTAAGCGTCCTCGCTGCCGAGGCGTGAGTTCAGCTTCCGCCTTCGCACGTAGCCCATTGTGGATTTGGGACGCTTGGTTCGGTCCCGCTTTGTCTCCAGGGAAATCTGGCACGGCAGGCCCTGACGTTGTTCGCGCTTCCCGGAGCTTGTTTACTTTAGTCAACCAATCACTGGCTGCTAATTCTTCTCGAGAAATTGGGATGCCTTCTACGGTGACCCTCATGGCGAACTACGGCGCGCTGGCACGGTCCACGGCGCAGCCCAGCTGGCGAACGCTGCTGCGACGCAGGTGGCGAAAGCCACTGCGACGCAAAGCGCTGGCACGGTCCACGACGCAGTCCAGCTGGCGAACGCTGCTGCGACGCAAGTGGCGAAAGCCACTGCGACGCAGAGCTCAGTAGGCCTAGCGAGGCATCTGGCTTGGTCACGGGGAAAAGTTGACTTAAAATGGTCAAAACTCGTTGTACGTACCTCTGGTTGGTGTCCCTGGATTCCGCTCGTCTTCAGGAAACCGGTGATATCAACGGAAGTATTGTAGGATCTCACTGTCTAGGGTAAAAGCACGAAATCAGCGGAGCTCATGTGGAGTTCGTCCGTTGTCCTCTGCCGCTAGTAGGGGGCGTCACGGGGCGGACTGCTACTTTCCAAGATTACTACCTACCAACTACTGGAAGCGATTTGCACAGCTGCTCGCTTCACCAGGGACGCTGTTCGTCACGAAGACCTAATACAAGCTAACCTGATCCAGAATACTTTCGCGTACTGCACCCCAGTCGTCGAAAGAGCTGAACGGGTGATGCAACTCAAAGAGATCGCCGTTGACAACAAGGCGTATGAGATATCCGTCTACTGCGCTCCAGATGATAGTTCGAGCCGTGGTGTGATTCGCGGCGTCGACCTCCGACTGGATCGAAATACAATCCAAGCAGTTACAAGACAACCGTAACCCACCCATTGTGGACTTTCGGCGGCTCGGGAACACCACCGCAGTACTCATCACATTCGCTCAGCGCCAAGTGCCTACCTGGGTCTACGTTTGCAATAGTCGCCACAGAGGCAACTTATTCAAGAAGTACGAGGTGTGCTATCGCTGTGGCGAGCTCAGTCATGAGCCGATGTTTGTGCAAGCACAACTACCAACTGCAGAGGTTGCGGACTATCCAATCCTACCAACGACCACACGTGCAAACCAATCTGCCGCCTGTGTGGCAAAGAACATCTCACGGGCGATAGTCGCTGCAGGGAAATGTTCAGGATTCCTTACGAAATCAAGCGCAGGAAGTGGGAAAAAATTCGAAATGCTGAGGAAGAGGAACTCAAGACCCAAGAAACCGCCAAGCGGATCACACTCCAGCGCACCAGCCGATGGGACCGGCAACGCTCCGATAGCCAGCAGCGGCAGCTCTGATACTGCTCGAGCTCTTTTCCACCGCTCAAGTCTCCCGCTCCACGGATGGGTTCTCAGGGGACCTCCCGGACCAATCCCGGGCCACCTGCAGTCGTCCAGCAGACAGGGGATTCTACTCATCCTTTGCAGCAGCCACCTGGGCTACCACCATCTCTACCCGATCTACGAGAACGTCAATAACCGGCAAGTACGCAGGAAGAAACTCCCACTACTCTAGACACACACAAAGCGATTATGGAACTGACAGAAGTCGTCCAACAACTTATACTCAGAGTAGAGGCTCTCGAATAGCCAACGGCCACACTCACTCCGTTTCCCCCGCATCCGCAGGGATCATATGAATCAGTACCCATGGATATCGCTCCTCCCAACCGATCCGCACAAAAACGCAAAGCAACGCCCTACACAGACACCCGCGGAGGGTTGGCAGGCGCGTTTTACCAAAGTTGAGGAAAGCTGCAACCTTGGTCAAAATCGCATCAAAGCTTTAGAAGCACACATCGAACGCTCACTCCACACAATCGGCTCACAAGTCACGCAACAATTTGAGATGCTGAGCAAAGCTATAGAAGCACAGGGCAAACTCCTCGCTGCCGTGGTACCCGCGGCCCCTGCGCCGACACCCGTTCGAACCCCACAACTATCCCAGCCTAATCATGGCGAGCAGCTCGGGTAACACCACCATCTGGCAGTGGAACTGTCGTGGGTTCGCGCGTAAGCTTCTGGTCCTCCAGCAGTTCCTCGCCGCGAGTGATCGCCCGAACTAATAGCTCTTCAGGAATGCGACAAAAACACGAAACTTGCCGGTTACAGTACATACCTATCGGAACGCGTAAAACCTCGAATAGCTACTCTCGTCCAACGTAATCTCGCTGTCCTCCAACACAATTTAGATCCAACTTTCCCCGAATACGTCTTCTTAGAAATATTGCCTCGACCTTCGCTTAAACATTGCACTAGTCTGTTTATAATTATTGTCTACAGCTCTCCCCGAGCTCATAATGATATTTTCGGTCCGCTTTTCCTCAAAGCCCAGTAGCTGACGCAGGGGCAACCCCTCCTCATTCTCAGTGACTTTAATAAGCATCACCGCGCTTGGGGCTACCACTGACTCTGCTTAAGGTCGACGCCTTTGGAATGACTGGCACACGCACCAGCTGACCCTTATCATGGACGTATCCTACCCCACTAGACACGGTACGGGCCTACAGCGTGATACAACGCCGGATCTGGCCGACATCCCCCACCTGCATCACAGCATTTATTCTGATGACCTCACACTTTGGATCACGCGCGGAAGTGACGGCCAGATTGGAGAGACTTTACAGACCGCGATCGAACGGATTGGACATTATCTAAGTACAGTTGGCCTCACTTGCTCGGCGACAAAGTCCGAGTATATCATCATCCCTTCCCCGGGACAACGCCCTTCAAAGATACTTCCTGACATCAACCTCCAGGTGCAATGGAACCCGATTCCTCAAACAGACAACATCGGGATCTACAGGCCAACGGCAGCAGCAACATCACGATCCAACGCATCGACCAGTCGGTTGTACAGAACGGACGCCTCCTTAAGCGAATCCCCAACAAGCATCACGGCATGCGAGAGTCCAACCTCCTGCGCCTTGTTCAAGCTTTCATCTGCTCCCGCATCACCTACTGTGGACCCTACTTACGTCTCACTCGTGCCGAAAGCGAACGGCTAGAGGCGTCACTTCGAAAATCATACAAGACGGCCCTAGGTCTTCCCATGTCCAAAGCTACCCATAAGCTCATGGCTCTCGGAATCTCTAATACCGTGAGCGAACTGATCGAGGCAACCCTCACCGCCCAGTATGAGCGGCTCTCACACACGCTGGCCGAGCGGTACTGCAGCAAGTTGGGATCTCCCCGCCGAGATCGGCCCCGAGTTACGCTGAACTTACACCGGAATATCGCCTAAATCTCCGCATTCCTCCCATTCCCGAACGGATGCACCCGGAACACCACGCCGAGAGACGGGCCGACCAAGCTCGTCAATAGACCTCTCTTCGTGTACGTCACACGATGCGAGTGACGTCACGATGGTGACGTTTCCGGTTTGCGTCGCAGACGCCGATGGGCAAAACAGTCGCCTGAATGCATGCGATCGCATAGAGAGTCGCGCGAGCAACAAAAATCTTCATTGCGGGCATTGGGACCTTTGCCTCGACCCTGAATTGTAATGCCTACGAGCTGCTGTGCAGTGGGACGCACCAACCGTACCAAAAAAGGCTCTGGTATACGCTTTTTCGATTTCCACGGGACGAAAATCTCCTGGACTCAAGTGTGTGCACGCACTGCGCCAAGATAGATGGAAGCCAACACCCACAGACCGGATCTGCGGAACTTGCCCATGCTGATTTGTTCTAGAGTTCAGCTAGTTTATTATTCACTGTACTTATTACACTATCTAGTGATTTACATATAACTGTTCGACTGCAGGTTGTTTTGTATCCATAGAATGATGGGCTTTGAGAAGGCAAGCCGCAACTAATTCTTTACCTTCTTCGTTAACATTTTTTCATGTTTCCTCAAAAAGGGTGCTCTACTCAACCTCGGTTTGGCTCATATATATGCAGCTCATCTCAATGGCAAGTAGCAACTAGTAAAGTATGTTGTCAGAGAGTTTAAGCTAAAACTTAGAAAATGAAGATTAAGTAGTTAGAGGGAATAAAATATTGTTACATACACTTTCCCGGAACTTGTTCCACTTACAAAGCTGTCAAGTAGTGGACCGAGTGAGTCCAGATGAAACGAGCATTTCCACTTTGAAGAGTAAATAGGCCATATGCGTGCAAGCTTCTCCTAACCTAAAAGATAAATGTTTATTACTGCTAAATGTCGAGCATTACAGGAGCGCACACACTTTGAAACTTGTAGATTACCAATCGAGCTATTGCAGCAACTAAAGTGCCAGAACCTCTAGAAAACGTTAAGCGTGTACAGAGATGGTAGAGGGTAATAAACATTTTAATTGTAGCAAACTGGTAGCATAGTACGACTTACAAGTGGAAAGGCTAGGCTTGCAAGCGTGAAGACTAGATAGGCAGGGTCTGAACTGCTCAGGCGGCACATGGGTTATGAGGCACGTCTCATAGCACGGATCCGGAGCCTTTTGGCCACCTAAGGCCTGACACTGCACGACACAAGAGCACGCTTTCAACTTTAGCCCCATCGATAAGTTGCCGCCGCTGCAACCGCGGCCGGGATCGAACCAGCGACGTCGAAAACCGTATAACACGATCAAAGCATGCGAGATCCTATGCTGTGCGTATCGCAGGCTGATTTCACGCGCGAAGGATATATTCTGGCGGGACGATTTGCGTGCAATGCACTTCCAATCTGCCGCATACATTCATATTCCTGCCTATCAAAGTAACCTGTTAAAACGCTATTGCTCGACGTCACACCGAACACAGTTTACCCGGCCATGCATGTGCAGTGGGCTGCCTGTACGGTTCCGTCCTCGTGCAAAAGCAAGCTTCATATAGTTTGCCGGTGGTCCTCCGCGACGGCACCACTTTAGCTTTTAAAAAGCGGCACTTTAAGCTAGCGTCGGCAATGAAAACTTACATGTCCTTTCGCTGCAAGAACGTAAGCCTTCAACGAGCGATAGGACTTCAAGCTATCTGTGGTGTAGCTAGGGCCGGGCGTCTGAACAAGGTACACGCATATGTCACCAAAACGAACATTTGGCCACAATTTGGAGTCATTTTTCCAGTCCTTCAAAACGAAGTGGTCGGGGTGTTGGTCCCCGTCAACTACTAACTTTTCAACATACCGCCGGCGAGCGATTTCAGGCAACAACATCGCGTACTCGGACAGCTCCATCGGTTCGAAACACACAGGAACGCATTGGAGGCTAGACGATACAAGGAATGGGCCTGGGTCGAGACCACGGTGTAAGAAATAATCGAGACTCAAGCGCGCGCCGCTGTATTCAGCACGGCCGCGGCCGAGAAAAACGAACGGTTTTGCCCATCGCCGCTGCATCGGAGAGCGCTGCAGTCGCCGCACGTGCGTTCTGTGACGTCACGTTGTTTACTCGAGGGGGAGGTCTATTCGAGAAACGCTTCAGCGGACGTCTGGACGTCACGTATACGGACGCCTCTTACCATCCATCGAGGCCAGCGATGGTGGCGGTAGCTCTCGGCCCTCACCGCAGCTGGTACACAGCCTGCAGCATTTGCAATGCAGAAACAGTCACCGCAGCTAAGGAGGTTGCCATTGCGCTAGCGATAGCCGACCCTAATACCAAAGTCGTCATCAGTGACTCTCAACAGGCTATTCGCAATTACGATGCTGGCCGTATCTCTTGCCAGGCGTTACACATTCTACGTTCTACAGCACCCTCTTCCACATCTCGCTTACTTCTTTGGGCTCCAGCCCACGAGTCGCTCTGCGGAAACGCCCAGGCACACACTCTCGCTCGAGATCTCAGCTGCCGAGCCCAGATTATCATCAGCCACCCTGCTTCCGCTGACACTAATATCTCACGCGCTTCTCTACTCACCACTTACACACGGACATACTCCAGCACTACCGACTCCAAAGGTGCACATATCCTCCCGCACACCGCGATCTAACAAGACGCGAGGCCGTCCAATCGCGCAAACTACAAACTGGCAGCTTCCCACACCCCCTCTTATACAGCAGGATCTTTCCGGATCCGATAGCCCCCATGTGTAAACACTGCTCAACTCCGGCCACACTCATACACATGGTGTGGACTTGTACAGATTACAACACAGACAACTCAAACACCCCAGTGACGTGGGAGTCTCTCCTGTGTACTTCCGAGCCAGCAGACCAACGCTGGCTTATTAAGCGCGCGGTGGAGGCCGTGGCATCGCAAAGGATCCCCGCCGACCTCCTCTAAGTCAGAGCAACCGGTCCTTTGACTGGTCCCCTGTTTTTGGGCGCTATAAAAGAGTTCACCACCACCACCGATTTGCTAAGTGCTCAGTGGTCTAAGACACCTGCGGGTGGGTTTCAAGCAAACTATTTTATATTGCGTCATAGTGTATAGATTTTTTTTTTATTTTTACCTACCCTGTCCTTTATTCCTATCGCTCACCTCTCTGATTTCCTCTACTCCATGCTCGCTGTCCCTTTATTTCCGCCGCCCTTGGTGCTTCAGATAGCAGATACCGGGGCTGGCAAACATATTTTTCTTTCTTTTGTACATATAATAAAATAAGCACTACAACAACAACAACATTTGGTGCAGTATGAAATGAACGGCGGCGCACAGAGACTCATGTGGTGTCCCATGTGGCATGTGTGTGCATGTGGTGTCCCTTTCTTGTTAGCGTCTTTGATGCGCCGCCGTCCATTTCATCAAGCTGGTTGTGTTTGATGCAGCGCTTGGTCACCCGCCACGAAAACGTTCGCTCCGCGATCGGTTCGGCAGCTCTGAATCCTTTAATAATCATCATCATCAGCCTGACTGTACCCACTACATCCTCCAATTAACCCAGCCCTGTGCTAGCTGCATCTACTTAACCCTTGTGAACTTCTTAACCTCATCCGCTCACCTAACTTTCTGCCGCCCCCTGCTACGCTTTCCTTCCCTTGGAATCCAGATTCTTACCCTAAGCGACCATCGGTTATCCTCACTTCGTACTACATGTCTTGTCTATGCCCATTTCTTCTTCTTGACTTCCACTAGAATGTCAGCAACTTGAGTTATTTCCCTGACCCACTCTGCACGCTTCCTATCTCTAATCTTACCCCTACCATTTTTCGTTCCATAGCCCTCTGAGTTGTCCTCAACTTAGGTAGAACCCTCTTGGTTAGCTTCCACGATTCAGTCCCATAGGTGAGTACAGGTAAGATGCAGCTGTTGTATACTTTCCTCTTGAGCGATACCGGTACGCTGCTAGTCATAATGTGCGAGTGCTTACCAAATGCGCTCCATCCCAATCTTATTCTCCTTGTTATTTCCCTTTGATAGTCCGGACCTGCAGTCACTACCTGTCCTAAGTAGACATATTCGCCTACTACTTGCAGTGTTTCGCTACCTAAAGTAAACAGCTGTTTCTTACCAAGGCTGTTGAGCATCATCTTAGTTTTCTGCATGTTGATTTTCAAGCCTACCTTTCTAATTTTCCTGTCTAGGTCATCAATGATTATTTGCAGTTCATCCCCCCAGTTGCTTAGCAAGATAACGTCATCAGCAAATTGCAGATTACTGAGGTATTCTGTATTTGCCCTCATCCCTAACTGTTCCCATTTCAAGGCTCTGAATACTTCCTCTAAACAAGCTTTGACTAGTACTGGGGAGATCGTGTCTCCTTCCCTAACACCTTTCTTTGTAGGAATCCTGTTTCTTTATACAAAACCCCTCAAATATTTTGGTGGTATTTTGCTCAAGGGCATAAGGCTGTTCCATAAGGAGTCTTATACAAGGATAATTGTTAACCAAGAGCTAATCAAGCTTATCCCACTGAAATTATCTTTAGCGGTGTCCACTCTCGCCTTTGCTGTTCGCCCTATACCTTGAACCCCTAGCTTTGGTTCAGAATTACTAACAGTGCTGCTATTCCAAGTTTTTCCCGGGCTTAATGTGAAATTATGTTTTTGTTATGCTGATGATGCTGCCCTTTTCTGTTCTGACAGAGAGTTTACTCGAGCTTTGCATTTAACTGAAGTTCCGCGCGATATCAGTGCGGCTCTTAATTTAGATAAATCCAAACGTTTTCATTGGTTCAGTGAGCTACTAGGCCGAGCATTTCGGGGGGCGTAAGTTGGTACTGCGGCCCCTACACTATATAGTGGTTCCTCTGCATCAGGGTCACAACAGTGGGGCATATTGGGATTCAGAAATCGCAGCCCTTAGGCGACAAACTCGGGCACTGATGGTTCGAGAACTTTCGGTGTTCGCTCACGCGCAAATCTACAGAACATTCTTATTAGCAAAGCTTTCCTGCTCCCTACAAGTTCTACATTGTGCGAGAAAGGTGCAGGCAATACACAGAATATTCGCAACTTTCGTATTATGCTCTCAGTGGGAACCCATCCATTGTAATAATCTGTTTCTTTCAATAGCGTTTGGCGTGTCACTTCTTCCTACACCAGCTGGCTTCGCGCTTTTTTTCTTTTTTAGACTGGCAAACCATATCCATTTTTAGTATCTGTCCTTATTAGGAATCTGGTTCGTACTTGCGTTACGTATTCGCACTGATTGGAAAGGCGTATGAAGGGACCCTATGGAGATTGCTTAAGGAGGTTGCGGACACGCTCAATTTCCTCACTTCGCGCTTTTCTTTAAATTACTTGTATAGCCTATTCAGAAAACAGATGACCGAGGCTTTTACTGGGTCTTTGTTCCCATACCTTTGTATCCGCAACCTTATCCTTTTTTGGCACTAGCGCTTTAAAACGTGTTAAGCGCGCGTGCATTAAATCTGCTGCAAAGACGTTTATTTTTTTTTTTAATACTGCGCACATCAACGGTCGTTGTTAAGGAATGGCATCACACAACACGGGTGTTTGCGCCATGGCCGGTGAATTGCCGCCTGTTTAATGCGCCAGAGACCATTGACTACTGCTTCATTGATTGCCGTGATGCTGGGTTTTTCTGGGGCATATTGCAGTGGAAAGACATTGAAACCATGCCCTATAGTATCCGTTTTTTGCCTGTTCGGAATAACTATGATGTGCCTTATGATTTGGTTTTGTTCATACAGCTATTTAGTTTATGGAAAAGCTGAATGATGGGCCGTCATATATACTGAACCACCACGATCATCGACGTCTGCATTCCGAGAGTAGTACGCTTTGGTTCGGGGAGTGTATGCTGCACTAGAATTGCCGCCTGCCTGGCATCTCGATGCTTGCGTGTGCCTCCCTGAATTTGGACATTTGGAATGGTGGAGAACTACAGGGTTTTGGAGGCCTTGCATTATGCAGCCCTAAGATTTGAGGCATGAGCTGTCGTAGTTTCTGCTCCTCGGAACGTTTCCAGTTCCTCCTGCAATGCAGTGCCTGCAGCATTGCGTCCATTCGCACAGTATTGAGATTGCCAGTCTGCTTCACTCGGGAACTGTGGTGCGGCGTTACTCCTAGCCTACTCTAGAAATTTTTTTCTTTTTGAGCACTCATTTGCATAAGTACAAATAATGGAGACTATATTTTATGAGTATTAAAAATAGTGCCGTTTCTGCGAAGTGCGCACATGTATATTGTCGCGGACTACAAGGCTAGACGTGACTAAACGACAGTTCCGCCCTGTTGTTTAGTCACGTCGAAAAACGAGAAGTATCAGAACAGGAACAAAACAGATAACGGAGGCGGGGTAATGTGCCCTACACAACAGAGAAACAAGCGCATAGCGCACTGCACATTACCGCGTGAAATACGACTTCATGCGGACAACGTGCGCCACTTCGGAGCGTGGTTTTCGACGTGAGGGCTTCACAGTACCCGCTGGAAGGACTTCGTATGTCACTTCCGTGACACAGTGCAGAACTTCGTAAGGTCCAAAGTAACGCGACATCAGTATTTCATACAAGCGGGGCCGGCGCACCGATGTCCACACCCAAACGTGCTCTCCAGGTTGTATGTGACGTGTCGATAACGGAGGTTGTAGCGACGCGTATCCTTGCCCTGCTGTTGTTGAATGTGATGCGGATACGTTGACGTGCTTCCTCGGTGCGCTGAGCAAACTGTTCGGCGTCTGTCGTGAGCAGATGATCATTAGTGCAGCACGGAAGCGTGGCATCCAACATCATCTGAACGTCGCGTCCGTAGAGCAGGCGCAATGGCGTAAAACTCGTCGTCTCTTGGATGGCACTGTTGTAGGCTTATGTGACGTACGGGAGAATCTCGTCGCAGGATTTGTGCTGCGAGTCTATGTACATGACAATCATATCGGTGATCGTTTTACTGTCTCTCCGTGAGGCCATTCGTCTGGGGTCGACAGGCAATGGTTTTGCGATGGCTCGTGTGACTAAGCTCAAATACGTCGTTTATAAGTTGTGCCGTAAACGCCGTGCCTCGATCTTGGGACGGTGCGCCATGGCAAAACACGATTTGCTGCATAAAAAACTGAGCGATCTCAGATGACGGGCCACGCTCCACCGCCTTGGTTTCCGCATACCGAGATAGTCGGTCGCGACTATAATCCTTTTGTTACTGGCCGATGTCAGCGGAAATAGGCCCAGAAAGTCGATGTCGATTTGGTCAAGTGGTGTCCGGGGAGGCGCAATTGTTTGGAGCAAACCCGCTGGTTTGAGAGGCGGCGCCTTTCGACGTTGGCACTCACGACAGCCTCTGACATAGCGATGAACGGCGTCAGCTAGTTTAGGTCAATAATAAATTTGACGGACTCGTGCGAGTGTTCGTGCAAATCCCAAATCACAAGTGTCATCATGGCAAGCAAAAAGGATATCGGCACGGAGGTCGGTCGGCACTACGAGGAGGTACGCTCGATCAACAGTGCTGGAATTCTGCTTGAATAGAATGCCATTCCAGAAACAGAAAGCAGACAGGTTCCAAGCACATTGGCGAGGGATATCAGCAGCGCGACCCTCTAGGTGATCAATGACAGGTCGAAGGTCCGGGTCAGCTCGCTGTGTGGTCATTACATCCGAGGCACTCACCAGTCCAAGAAAACCGCTCTCGTCGTCCATGCTGTCATCGACTAAACCGACGGGTGCGTGCGACAATGCATCAGCATCTTCGTGCTTCTGGCCAGATTTATACACAATGGTGAACTCAAATTCTTGGAGGCAAATGCTCCATGATGCTAGGCGGTCCGATGGGTCGCGGAGGTTAACCAGCCAGCACAAAGAATGATGGTCGGTGACCACTTTAAACAGGCGGCCGTTGAGGTAAGGCCTAAATTTCATAGTTGCTCACACAGCCACAAGATATTCCTTTTCCGCAGTGGAATAGTTTGTCTCAGCTCGGGAGAGCGTGCGGCTGGAATACGCGATGACTTTTTCGGTGCCAGCTTGGTGTTGAAGGAGTACAGCGCCGAGGCCGATATTGCTGGCGTCGTGTGGACTTCGATGTCAGCGTCTTCATGAAAGTGCACAAGAACAGGGCTTGTTTGGAGTCGTCTGCGCAGCTCCACAAAAGCCTCTCGTTGCCCGGCACCCCACATGAACTGTGTATCATCGCGCGTGAGGCCTGTCAGGGGGGCGTTCACTTTGGAAGAATCGGCGATGAAGCGCCGGTAGTACGCGCAGACCCAGGAAGCGTTTCGAACTTCTCTTGGTTGCAGGAACGGGGAATTCGGCGACAGCAGATATCTTGTCGGCGGCGTTCACGAGATGACTGAGAAACTTAAACTCTTTGTATCCAAAGTGGCACTTCTCGGGCTTGAGCATCAGGTCAGCTGACCGTAGGGCATCAAACACCGCGCGCAGGTGTTCAAGGTATTCGCCAAAGGTTTCAGAGAACACGACGTCGTCCAGATAATCAACCAATTTTCGATTTCAGGGCGGGGAGAACCGTGTCCATCATGCGCTGAAAAGTAGCTCGCGCTGAACATAAGCCGAAAGGCAGCACTTTAATCTCGCACAGTCCATCTGGGGTGACGAAAACTGTTTTTTTTTTTTCGCGGTCCTGCTCATCTACCTCAATTTGCAAGTACCCGCTGTTCGAGTCAATTGAGAAGAAGTACTGGGCGCGACGAAGCCTATCGAACGAATCGTCGACACGGGGCAGCGGGTAGACGTTTTCTTTTTTGTTTTTTTTTGTTTAATGGTGTCGTTCAATTTTCGATAATCAACATAGAAGCGAAGGGTCCCATTCTTTTTCTTTACCAGCACGGCAAGGGACGACCACGGGCTGTTGGGCGGTTGTATGACACCATCACAAAGCATCTCCTGGAGCTGTGTCTGAATCGCTTCACGTTCCGTCGTTGAGATACGGTACGGCTGCTGGCGGATAGGGCGGGCTTCGTCGGGAGTAATACTTCGGTGCTCAAGAGGCGTTTGCCGTGTTTTCGATGAGGACGCGAACCAAGCGCGGTACTGTAGTAACAGGGCAGGATATGTCACGCTTCTATGTTTGCGAGAGGCCCGGATAGACTCCAAGACGGTCAAGGAGCGGGTGCACAGTGCTAACAGCCCCAAACGTACAATATTCAGAAACATCCGCTAATGCGTCGGCGAATGCGATGGCAGTAGCACTAAAAGTTTCCGCGGTTTGCTGATAAGTTAGTCGCCAGGACCTCAGACCGGCCGTCGCGGAGGTGAATGAGGCTGCGCGCTGTACAGATGCTGTGGGTGAGCGAAAGAGACTGGTTGCCATCCGCGACGCAGGCCTGTCACGCAGGTCGTCGTAGGTAAGTCACAAAAACACAGGCGCGTGGCAGAATGTAAACGCTCTCGACTGAAATTTGAAGAGCGGCGCGGCGTTGGCGGTTCTCGGTGTCAGTATCAGCAGCTTTCTCGGTCAAAAATGTCACTGCACGCTTCCGGAGGTCGGTAATAGCTCCGTACTCCCGGATAAAATCAACGCCAAGGTTACAGTCACGGGAGCAGTCAGGTATAACGAGGCAGCTGACAACGAACATGGAGCTGCGAATTAGAACTTTTGCCGTGCACAGGCCCCTCCGAGTTATGACATGTCTACCAGCGGTGCTAATCTGCGTGCCAGACTATGGAGTCATTACTTTTTTAACAAGCGCCGCTAGCATCCCGCTTAAAATCTAAAAATCAGCGCCAGTGTCCCACGGGTATGTCCAGCGAGAATCGATCTTCAAGCGTCGGAACTGTCGGCGGTGCCGTAAAATCGTGGTCGCTCATAAGTCTCGTTGTCAGGGGATATTTGTCACGTCGATTGCAAGCGACTTCGCCCCCGGAGGTCGCTGTCTTTAGTTTTCCCGACGGGGACTTGGCGACCGTCGCGGTTCTGGGCTGCGGCCATGGTCGACGTGGGGAAGGGGAGCGTGACTGCCGCTGGGAAGTTGGCGCCATGCGCTTCTGGGCTAAGTAGCCCTCAATCTGACAAGGTCGTTGGCCTAGTGGAGAGCGACACATGTCAATGGGAAATCCGTGCACTCCTAGGTGTCGATTGGGGCACTGGTGATACAGGTGAACTAGTTCCCCGCAATTGAATCACTGGCGCTAGCGATTTAGGGCGCGCCACAGGTCCGCCTTCCGCTGGGGTGGTCGTCGGTTGTGGATGTACAGTCGGGCGCAATTTGAAGGTTATCGCGCGAGCGTCGACTGGCCTAGCACTTCAGGCACCTGGCGGCCGGTTTTGGAACAGGAAAAATCATGATTTCGCACTCTTCTCTCCCTCGTTCGCTGTTCCATACAACAACCATCACCCCCGCGACAAATTCACCGCCCTTTCTCTCTATTGTAAGCTTTACATTTGTTACAATAAAGTGTCCATTTTCAGATAATACCGAAGAATACGTCGTGCGTGCTACTATCACTGCCTATTTGCAGAAGCAAGAAAAAAAAAAGGAAACTGATAGCCCAGCAGGGAGTGACGGCTGCTGAAGGAACAGCAAAAAGAGTGAGGGAAGCTAGCTTGATGCCTCCCTCGCCTCGGCAGAGAATTACGGGCCATGGCGCTGTTCACGTTTTCGGTCGACGCTCGCGCGATAACCTTCAAATCGCGCTCGACTGTACGGCTCAATTTGCGCGGAATACAGTGAGCCTTGATCGGGTGGCTGTAATGACGTCGAAGTAGGCGCAAGGCGTCGCAACATATCTGCATTAGTTGGACGATGGGACTCCGTGGGAAAAGGTGGCGGATCAGCAGACGATACCGAAGGCCTCAATACTTGAAGCTCTTCGCGCACAACGCTATAGCTATAGAGCCGACTATCGGCTGGGGAGCACCGAAAAGCCTTTGGAGCTCTTCGCGTAAAACTGAGCGGATGATGTCGCGTAGAATCTGGGTGGCCCCGAAGGCCGAAAGCGGCTCCGCAACCGAAGCGGCGAGTACCGGCCTGTCGTAGGTGGTAGACCGCTGCTTGAGCATCCGCTCCATTGTGACAGCTTCCGCAAGGAACCCGGCAACTGTGCTCGGTGGATTACGCACAAGGCCAGCGAACAGTTGTACTTTAACACCGCGCATGAGGTGGTGCACATTTTTGTCTTCGGTGAAGGCCGGGTCAGAACGTCGGAAGAGCCGGGTCATGTCCTCCACGTACATGGTTACAGTCTCGTTCGGCATCTGTAATGCGAGTGGATTATGAAGACGGCGCGAAAGGGACGAGGACAAGGAAGGCACACCAAAATAACAGGACAGGCGCCTGTCCTGTTATTTTGGTGTTCCTTCCTTGTCCTCATCTCTTTCGCGCCGCCTTCATAATCCACTTCAACCATGAACCAACTAGCCCAAAGCAAAGTACTTCTGTAATGCGAGACTGCAAACCCCTTTCTGCGCGTTCTCTCCATTCCGCGCTGGTATAGGTCTCAACGGTGCGTGGGCAGAACTCGCGCCATGATGTTAGGGTTAGGGCGTCTTCTCAGTTCTCGTACCAACTACTAGAGCCATCTTCCAGGATGAAGAAGACGTTTCTAAGCTTGGCGGCGTCGTACCATTGATTAAATGGGGTGACCCGTTCAAACTGGACGAGGCAGTTTTCAACGTCTTCGGTCTGACTGCTGTGGAAGGGCTGAGGCAGTTGTGGGTTCTGAAAGGTGTAGTAACCTGGAGCTTCCATGCCAGGTCGAGGGGTGGCTGCGGTACTGAACTGCAACGGCCCACGCTCAGCGGGCAGGCCTTGATTCCTCCGGCTAGCATGGTGCACAGGGGTGCCGACTGGTACAGGAGTTTAGTCCTGGGCGTGCGGAGGTGTTCGGGACATATACTGGGATCGATACTCAGCGCCGACATCAAGGTATGTCACTGACAACAGGGCTAGACGCGACTAAACGATAGGGCGAAGCTGTACCAGGAGCCAGAGTTTCGCACATAGCGCGCGAGCCGACTTGGCGTCCTTTTCTTCCAGGCGCCACCTAAGAACCTCAGGAACACCAGGTGGCATTACTCCCCTTCTTAAAAAACGAAAGCTGAGACTGAACGCGAGCGATGGGCGATGCAAGCGAACTCAAGAGGATCAGAACAGGAACAGAATATATAACGGAGGCGGGGTAAGGTGCCCTACACGGAACAGCAATAAGCCCATAGCGCACAGCACATTAACGCGTCAAATACAGCTTCATGCAGACAACGTGCACCACCCCGGAGCGTGAAGTGCGCACATGTATATAAATGTGTCGTGTAAACAGTAGTTTGGCGTTGTTGACGCAAGAGGCACCACGTAGCGCCCTATTCTTTGGCCATATTGAGGAAGGGTAACAGGAGTTTTGTTAAAACTTCAAGTTGGACTAGTTGGTAACGGCTTGCTGGAATCATTTTAAGCGGTAAAAAAACATAAGCACACAGAGAACAGGACACACAAGGGACTCCCGCTTGTGTTTCTTGCGGCGGTCTTTGGGGCTTTACCGCTAAAAATGATTCCGGCAATGTAACAGGAGAGGGTTAGTAGGCCATACAGACCCTTCACACTGCAGGCACTGTCCAAAGGAGGCACTGTCTTTTCCCATGCTATTTGGTAATGGCTTGTTGATAAATAAAGACATATTTATCAACTCGCGTTGTGGCTCAGCATGGTATTTATTACATGCATTTACGTGTACAAAAGAGCTATATACAATATTTACAAAGTAATCAGCCTCTAGTCGAACAAGTTCAATTTAGGTATACAACAGCGCCCAACTAAAGCACGTCTTAAGTCAACTCCACTAAAAGGATGGCAAAGAAAAACAACACATCAATAATGGGAGCCAGTCCGATTGATAATCACTACCTTCGTGTCTCTCAGCTGGTGCACCATCTGGCCGATATGTGTACTAGTGGAAACGAGAGGCTCAGCATTCCAATCCAACGCGTTTTCCACAAGCTGTGTGCAGTTCAAAGGGGAAAATCATGCCAAAGGGTTCGTGGTCACGTTGGCTTGCCATTAGGTAACGCGCACTGTGAGAATTCAAAACACTCTTTCTTCAGTGTTCTTTGTAGAACGCCCCAAAATAGTATCCCATCTTTGCAGGCAGAAACACAACATCCGATAGTTTGAGCTGTATCGTATCGCCTACTATTAACAGAAGAAACAAAAAAAAAAAAAAAATATATATATATATATATATATATATATATATATATATATATATATATATATATATATATTTTGTGAAACCACACTTTAACGGGCAGAACTTCGGCATGAAGTTTAAAGCTCAGTAGCTCTTTTCCTCTAGCTATGTCTTAACTGACTGGGTGCCTGTACGCAATTTAAAAATAAGCTTTAGGCGCAACGGTCATCATTTTACTCGACTGAACACATCTTTTTCAGAGCATTCATAGTATAGGCAACCTGCAGTGGCCAGGCGGCGCTAGTGGAGCGTAGTGGAGCGCAGCGTTCAGCGCCGCCAACGGCGGCGCCGAGTAATCTGAGTAGGCCGGCGCGGTCGGGTTGCGTTCGCGTTGTACGGCTGGAAGCATCTCGGTTCTCATTTTCTGCGGTTTTAAGGCAATCGAATGTCTTCAGAGCTACTTTCGAAAACTAATACTGACGAAAGGACACCGCCTGTTCGAGAATGCTCATGTTTAAAACGTGAACTGTGTCGACGTCACAGCGAAGTGCGCGCCGCTCGCGACGGAACACCCGCGCGCACAGCTTTGAATTTCGCGTGTGTAGACTGCATTTTTTTAACGAACTTTATTCCCTCAGGGCATCAGTCGGATATGTGATGATGAATTAAGAAATAATTAAATGAATGAAAAATGTAGTAAACGTAGCTTTTCATTTACCTATTGCGTTCACACCTCATGCCCAAACATTGAAGGTGCAGAGAGAACCTGAGAAGAGATTGATCGCCGTTTCTTCTTTTTTTTTTGTTCTTGCTGTTTGATTACAGCAGCATTATAATTTCCTCGCGGTTTTGCTTTACAGTTTAATACCATGACGAACACTTTTGTTCGTGGTGCACCTATCGACAGTGCCGCGGAAGTTACAGGAGGCATGGTGCGGTACCCGCTACGGATGTCGTGGCGATTGCAAGCACTGTGCGGTTGTAGCGTGCGTCATCACCGAAAACTGTGCGTGCCGGGGGCGGGGATTAGGAGGCCTCCTACACCGTTTAAAAAATAAAGCTCTTAACAACAACTGGCATGCATTTGTACCTCCGTACCTCAATCTTGGGGAAAGCCGGCGGGTAATGCTGGCACTCAACGGCAAAGCTTTCGTAGAGGAGGTCGTTAAGAGAGAATTTTTTACTGTTGCTACTAATGATGAAATAGCCTATAGTCTGGGACAAGAGACTCTTGAGTAGCTTGAGCAGTCGGTGAAAGAAATATTTGGCGCGGAACGATAGAACGAAGTTCCTTCCTCAGCATACACAGTATCACGGGCCTCTACACTCCGCCACTTCGACTTTTTCAGCACCTTAAGAAATAATTTACAGATAAATATGCTTATTGAAATCTGTAATTGGAAGTTTTGAAGATATTTTGGCTTTGTGGTTCCGAATAGACACCGCATTAGAAATCCGGTTCACAGATCCACGAACATTTTTTTTTATTTCGCCTCCGTTGAAATGCGGCTGGAATACGATGCTGCGGCTGCGCGCCTTTGCTTTTCTGGACGTATGCCACTCGATCTTGCACAGCATATCCCAGTACACGCCACATTTTACAGCGCGGGGCACGTACTGAGTAGTGTGCCCCAACCAGCGTGCGACTCCCCGAGTCAGAAGTTTATACCGTTTCCTCCGCTCACGGGCAATCGTCGTATTTTAGCTTCTTGGCGTCTGTACGCCAATGGCCCCATAACAAAACGAATTTCAGTTACATTACTCTCTCGCAGCCAATATCTCCTTCTCTCATCATTCTCCCCAGGTTCTCCCAGCAAGCGGTACGCTTAGGTCTCCTTCGTGATTGTGGCAGTCTTTCTCGCCGCCCTTGCGCTTATTTTTATTCTTGTTCACATCCGTAGTAGTCGAAGCATCGCACGAGACCACTGAAGTCACTAAATGAGTAAATTATACTCACTGGGATAACAAAACGCGAACGCAGAAGGAACACAGCGGCCGCAACATATACGGCGTCAGCTTCTGCGCCGCCTCAGTATTAGCTCCCGTTGGTCGCCAGGTGGCGCCACATGTCTCAGCAAACTCCATTGCAGGTTGCCTATAAGGTTCTGTACAATGGGTCAGGGGAAGGAAAAGGGCCCTTTTGTACCCTAGGGCTCACACTGACTGCTGTGTAGGAAACCAGGAACAGCAGAGTACGTGTTCCTGGATTATTGCAATGCGGTGTTCTACTGGGATGTTTTGCAAAGAACCCTGAAAAAATACTTGTCATTATCACCGTGTGGAATCCGTTATCTGACAACTGTAAATGATGTCGAGTATGACCTAATCATGCTATCGAGCCCCTACAGCATTTGGAAGTGTTGGATAGCTCTAAAACACTGTGACTTGTATGCACGATTAGCATGTGATTGTTTTGTCGAACAAATGTATAAATTAGAGGTATTGAACCAGAAAGCAGATGGCGTTTTGAGTCTGCTGGACCAACTTGTGGTCATGAAAGTTCACTAGACACGGTTATTAGCTAAAAGGCATGACAACCACAATTTTTACTACTGTATTTATGCAAATTCATTCAATAAAAAAAAACAATAAAGCTCAGTCAAAATAGAATGAGTAGTTTAAAAAACATTGCGCTGCTTACTTTTTGCGAGGGGAAAACACAGTGCAGTATGTTGGCATCCAGAACGGCTGCGCAGCATACACAAACACGTGGAAGAAATACTACAGGCGCACGTTTGTTCTACGTTCCACGTGTTTGTGTACGTTGCGCCGCAGTTCTGAGTACTATGCAGCACCAACATGCCCATCAGGCTATTATTCAGTATGTTGGCGACGGACCTGATGAGAGGTGCTGTTTTTCGGTATTCATTGAGGTTTCTGCATGCTGCACACAATTAAACATTAATTGTTGGAGGATAGAATACAGTGCGGCGATGATTATTCGGATCAGTCTCGTAGAGGCCACGCGGAATCGATTGGTGATGCGTTTGGTTTATGAACCATCGAAATCAACGAGTGGTGTAGTATATCAGGGCATTTTCCGCTGTAGTTCATATTGTTATCGTGACAATACGACGACAAGCTACCGTGGTTCAAGAGAGCGAACGAAGGGCTTGACGAAACTCTCGAGTCCAGCTGCGAGCTTCGGCCGCTCTAGATACGAAAACCTGATGCAGGAGGAGCTGCAGAAAACCAGAAAACTCAGAAAAAAAAAATCAACTTGAAAATAACTCTATTTAAAAACAGCGCTAGCACGGACGAATGGAAAGAGAAACACACATTGGCGCTTATCTATCTGTGTCTTGTGTCTTCTCTTTCTGTCTGTCCTTGTTCTAGCGCTGTTTTAAAATATTGTTCAACCAACTCGCCCAAGCCACTCTTTGAAATAAAACATTTGCGCTATTCTACTACCGATGTCGACCAACAATCACTTTGATTTTCAATTCAATACGCACCAAGTTTGTCTTGCGCCGCGTTTGGGCAGGCCCAACACTACCTACACAAACATGCATCTCTACTTTAGTAGGTCTGTATTGCGCGGAGAATAACGGAGTTTGGATGCGCTTGATTGTGACATACAGGGGCACAGGAAATTGTCTCGTGTAATGCAATTTCTAGCTTCGCACAGGGCTTCGGCTGTGCATTCTGCTTGACGATCCCATGACGCCTCACTCTACGCAAGGACATTTGGCTCCATGTGAGCTGTTTATCTTGTTTTTGCGGGAGGTATTTCGCCGTCAAATACTATAAACCTGCAGTTGCTGCATTGTTTCGTTCCGTAGCTTTGTATGGCTGTTCATATCAGGGAAGACACTGCATTTATCCCCGGAATGTTTTTGCGGCCAACTGAGCTACGCGTTCCCAATTAATATAAACCAGCTTGTATATCTGATTAGATATTGCAATACCGTCATGAAATAGAGCGAAAAACAACGTATCTGCTATGGAATGCGACGCCCTAAATCCTCTATCCTCGTTTTGTCTAGAGATAAGAAATACAGCCAGTATCGCCGTTTATCGCTCATCTGAGGGGAGCTGCAGTCAGGAACAGCTGGTGCTTCGAGGTTGCTTTTGGTACTTATAAAACTATGTATATTTGCGTTATGGCTCAGCATTTCAAGCACACAATGGAGCGGCTTTCTCGTTCAGTCGGCAGCTGATCGCAAGGTTGCAGGACTGAATCCGTGCCGCGACAGCGACCGATGGAAGTTACAATATCAACGGCCGTGCTGTCCCAGGCAAGCAGGCATTGGTTCCTACGGAGATTTTCAACCAGAAAATTAGCAGTTCTGTTTGAAGTCATGCAGTTGCATAAATCATTTGGAATATTGTCACGTAGTGGTGACAATGTCGTTGTCAACAAATGAAGAGGCTTGTCACGTAGTGGTGACAATGTCGTTGTCAACAAATGAAGAGGCTTGACCTTTACTCGAATAAACTCTTTATTGGGCTGACTTGCGCTCTCAAAACAACTGAACAACTCGGCGGCTGCGATAGCAACAAACGTGCTAGCTGGTCGTCGAACTGCGAATGCCCCGTCAACGTTCAATTTAAAGTCGGCGAGGAAACGCCTATGTAAAGCTGGAAACGGTGTCAAGAATAACTTCGAACATTGCAGAAACACACGCGAATTGCCGGAATCATCAAGACACATGTCGACGCATTTTGCGCGACAAGAAACTGATAAAGCGGCGTCTCATGAAAACAAGCCTGAACAAAGAATACAGAAACTATTCGCGCGCTGGAATCACTGTGATAAGGTCCCATGCCGGTGGCTGTCGAAAAAGAACAAATAAAAGAGTTGAATTGTTCGCGGGATTACCCCCCCCCCCCCCTTAAAACGGCATCGCCTCCATGCTTACAAAATAAACACCGAAAAATAAACAAAATATTAGAAATTAAAATTACGGGCCTTTAGCGCGCAGAAAAAGGCTTCAGCCGTACCGCATGGACGATTCCTGGGCGCGCCCGACGCCGCTGTGATGTCGTCGTTCTGTCGTAGATGACCTCTTAGTTAAGCTGTGCGATGTGTCGAGGGACTTAGTATGGGCCCATGTACCACCGCAAGAGCTTTAAGCCGCCCGCAGTGGTGTATCGGTGTCCAAACCTACATTTGGTGACGCGGGCTGTACTCTGTGTCACGCCGTCGCCAATGTATCGTCGGGCGTCGGTACGTTGCTGGTTTTCAATGCGCAGCCGGGTGAGTCGTTGGGCTTCCTCTGCACGCAGCAGGTAGGCGGCGACGTCCAGGTTCTCCTCTTCGGTTACGTGCGGCTGCATAGCGTTGAACGTCGTCGTGGGCTCCCTGCCATACACAAGGCTGAACGGGGTCTACCTGATTGTCCCCTGCGCGGTGGTGTTGTATAAGCGATGACGGCGTAGGGTAGAATGGCGTCCAATGCTGGCATCGGCGTGTTCGGTGTATACATAGCAATCATGTCCGCAATCATTTTGTTGAGACGCTCTGTATAAGTCCGTTTGTTTGAGAATGGTACGCAGCTGTTCGTCGATAACTTTTATGACTGTATTCCAGGGTGGCTTGCGTCAGCTCTGCCTTAAATGCCGTTCCGCTGTCTGTGATGAGCACTTCCGGGAAATTGTACGACAAAAAACTTTTGCCGCGTTACCATTGGGTGGCGCTTTTGCTTCGGCGTAGCGGGTAAAGTAGTCGGTGGCCACGACTTTATCTGAAGCGTAGCCTTTGAAATAGGCGAACTGTCGCCGGCCCGAAATATAAGCTGCTATCTAGTTAGGGATTACGTTTGTACCGAGAATGCTTTGAAATTTGAAGATCAGCTTGGGGTGCGGCACATGGTCGAAAGCTTTTCAAAGGCCAAGGAACAACAATCAGTTTGCCTGCATTTATTAATCACAGATTCTATGTCATGGATTTCTTTCCTCCAGCTGTGTTTTATAGATACTCCCTTCCTAATCCATGCAGATTTTTGTTAAGCAGCGTATTTTCTTATATTTATGTCACGATGTGCTTGAGTATGGTATGCTCAAAAAGGTTGGGCGGTGTAGAAGATAAATTGGGCGATTGTTTGTCGGTTTCTAGTCTTTCTAGTAATTATTTTAGCAATTGTCCACTCTGTAGGTTCATCGGCAGTATCGGGGGATTTCTTATTATGAGAAGAAGGTATTTAGATAGCCGTTCTGCATAT